>NW_027507791.1:18940608-19342602 GCF_037356315.1 Lithobates pipiens | reverse complement strand
GTATAATGGGACAAAGCAATACTCTGCATGACTTTAGGGAGGTCGGGTAATACAAAGAAGTCAGTTGGTGGTAGATGAAAGCACTGCAGACACACACCGTACAGAGTATTATGCGATCGGTGCCATCATTGACAACCCTGATCCTAATCACCGCAGACCCCCCCCCCCCCCCCAGACATGCAATCACTGTCTGTGGGTATTGATCCTTCCTTGATAGATCTTCCTCTGGGAGAAGCTGATGCATTTTAAACAAATTCCATCTTCTCAGATTGGTCTCCAGGATTCTGCCGTAGAAAACCATCATGGAGGAAACGCAATCCGATCGCCCTAAGGCCTCCTGCACGCAGGGCGTATTTACAGCTGCCTCTGTCGGTGTCAGACATTTTTTTGTTTGTTTTTTGCAGCTTAAAAACTAAAAACGCCTCTCCATGTTATTCTATGGCCTCATGCACACACATATAGGAGGCTGTAAGTGGCATAGGCATTTTCAACCTGCAAAAAAGGGCCAGCGTGTTCTGAGGTCCGACGTTACAGCTGTAAAAATGTCTAATGCTCCTAAAGACTGTATACAGTGCTAAGCCGCGTCAAGCATTTTTTTTTTGTGGACATGTCAAAATCAATGGTTTCCTGTGAGAGCCCATTGATTTGAATAGAAGTCACATCCAAGTCGGGATCCTGATGATCCAACCTGTGCTCTGAGGATTTTGAAGGGGAAACCCTTTTAAAAAAAAAATGGCATGAGGTCCCCCCCTCCCCCGAGACCATACCAGAGCCTTTGGTATGGATTTTGGAAGGGAAACCCCACACCAAAACAAACGGAGTGTGGCCTCCCCTCCAAAATCCATACCAGACCTTTATGCGAGCATGCAGCCCAGCAGGTCAGAAAAGGGGCAGACAAGCGAGCACTCCCCATGAGGGGGGTGCTTTGGGGCGGGATGGCTCTGCACCCCCCCCACTCCAAAGCACCTCATCACCATGTTAATGGGAACAGGGGCCTCTTCCCCACAACCGCAGGGTTGAGGGGGTCTGTGGGCAGGGAGCTTATCAAATTCTGTAAGTCCGAAAGTCCATCGGGAAGATCATCCGACCTTTTCTGCCAGAAAGTCTGGTTGTGTGTACGCAGCATTACTCTAAGTGCTTTCTAGCTCTTTGGACAATCAACCTTCTTTATTATTGGGGGTCTTGTTGTCTTTCATTTTATTTTGTGGTCAATTTAAAGCTGTTTTTTTTTCTCCTCACGCTATTAGCACGAGGAGAAAAATTAGCCGATTACCGGCTCTGTTTACATCACATGATCAGCTGTCATTGGCTGACAGCTGATCACTTGGTAAGGGGTCGGGATCAGCCAAGTCTCATAGACTCGCTGATCACAGAGAGCACCGCGCTCACCCTGCAGGGGGCGCACAGCCACAGGGCGCATAGGAGGACAGCCCCCATTGTAGCTGTCATTTGGCTATAGCATGGGCAGAAAGGTTAGAGCTCCACCCAAAAAGAGAATCTCTGCTTGTTCACACCCTCCCCCCCTCCACTGCCAATTTTGCACTTTTTTTTGGGGGGGGGGGGGGGGGGGGGAAGCTGGTACCTGGTTTTGACTGGTCCCCGTTCCCACTTCCAGGTAAGATCACTGATCAGAGATCTATGACATTTCCAGCCCGTCCTCCTTCCCCCCACTGCCTTCTGGGACAAACACAGGTCCCAGAAAATGTTGGAAATATTCAGAAAGCGCAGCGTCGCTTTCCCTTACTTACAATTCAGACGAATGACGAATTGGCTTGCGGTGCCGACATCGTGGGATCCCTGGACAGGTAAGTGTCCTTATTTAAACTTTTCTGTCCATGCTATAGCCAAATGACAGCTACAATGGGGGCTGTCCTCCTATGCGCCCTGTGGCTGTGCGCCTGTGCGCCCCCTGCAGGGTGAGCGCGGTGCTCTCTGTGATCAGCGAGTCTATGAGACCCCTTACCAAGTGATCAGCTGTCAGCCAATGACAGCTGATCATGTGATGTAAACAGAGCTGGTAATCGGCTATTTTTTCTCCTCATGCTAATAGCGTGAGGAGAAAAAAAAAAACAGAGGATCACCAGTGGCTGTGAGAGGGACATCAGTCCCGATCGTGGAGAGGCTCTACAGAGTCATTTGTGCCGCCTACCAGTGCCACCTACCAGTGCACAACAGTGCCGCCCACCAGCGCCACCTACCAGTGCCCACAGTGCCACCCATCAGTGCCCATAGTGTCACCTAGCAGTGCCACCCATCAGTGCCCACATTGTCACCTATAACTGTCACCAATCAGTGCCTCATCACCAGTGCTGCCTATCAGTGCCACCTACCAGTGCCATCTATCATTGCCCTTCAGTGCCACCCATCAGTGACACCTATCAGGGTCAATCAGTGCCACCTCATCAGTGTCGCCTTATCTGTGCCTATCAGTGCAGCCTCATCAGCGAATATCAATGAAGGAGAAAAATTACCCTTTGCAAAATGTTATAACAAACTATGAAACATGTTTTTTTTTTTTTTTTTTCTTTTTTTAAATTTCTGCCTTTTTTTATTTGTTTAGCAAAAAAAAAAACCCAAGAGATTAAATACCACCAAAAGAAAGCTCTATTTGTGTGAAAAATAATGATACAAATTTAATTTGAGTATTGTGTTTTTCGGCTGAGCAATTTTCATTCAAATTGTGACAGCGCTCAAAGCTAAAAATTGGTCTGGGCAGGAGGGGAGTTTATGTGTAAGCAAGTGGTTAAAGTCCGCAGCTACAGTATTCAGCGCTCCCAAACTGCCCCAAAGATGCTGTTGGCATCGCTTTCCTACGTCCCCCAAGCGCACTGCCCCAGTGTGAAAAGTCACACTGGAATGAATGGGAGGCGGTTTTCAGGCGCTTAGCAAAGGCTATTTCCAGCGCTAAAGCACCTGAAAACTGCCCCAGTGTGAAAGGGGTCTTACAGATACATAGTAATACATTGGGGTTGATTTACTAGAACTGCAGAGTGCAAATCTTGTGCAGCTGTGCATGTTAGCCAATCAGCTTCTAACTTCAGCTTGTTCAATTAACACCACTTGCCCAGTGTATAACTTAAATATATGGCGTGGAAGTGTCACAGCTGCACCGGATCACATACCTAGTACGCGGTCCGTAACTTCTGGGTCTGGGACGTGCATGCAAGCTGTGATTATACACAGCGGGAGCTGATTGGCGGGTGCCACATACACAATGGCTGCTGTCACCTGCCGATCTTTCACTTCAGAGGGGGAACGCCGGTCTTCTTATGTAAACAAGGCAGCTTGCCATTTTGTCAGTACAGAAGGCATGGATCCTGTGTCTTTACAAAGCAGGAACACCAATCCATGGGGGTTATTTACGAAAGGCAAATCCACTTTGCACTACAAGTGCAAACTACAAGTGCAAAGTGCACTTGAAATTGCACTGAACCGGGTGATGTCACATGGTGACCCTGCCCCTTATGATGTCACCGCCCAGCATCCTACGGGACTGTGACATCATAAGGGCGGGGTCACCACGTGACATCGCCCGGTGACCCCGCCCCTTGTCCCTATATAAGTTGCCGCACAATGCGTCCCTGCCATTGCGGTCAGAGAGAGCATTTTGTCAACATCATAAGGAAGAAGAAGAGAAGAAAAGAAGACGAAAAGAAGGCGGCGGCGATAGAGACCGGGCCAACGCTAGAAAAAGAGCTATAAGAAGATAGCGGAGGCCCAGCAAGAAGAACCGAAGAGCGACACAAGACCCCGAAAACAGAAGATCACCGTACGGCGGCGACGACAAAGAAGAAAGCTGGGCTCCTCCGCTAGTAAAAGAAGCTATCAGAAGATAGCGGAGGAGTCTGGCGAGAAGACCTCCCAGACGGAAGAAGAGAAGACTACCGGAGCTGTCTAATAAATTATTTTAAAAACTTGTGGTTTTTTATTTACACTTTTTTTCATCAGGTGAATGGGTAGGGGTACATCGTATCCCATACTCATTCACATAGGGCGGGGGGCCAGTATCTGGGGGCCCCCTTATTAAAGGGGGCTCCTGGATTCCGATAAGACCCCCCGCCCGCAGACTCCGACAACCACTGGCCAGGGTTGTCGGGAAGAGGCCCTTGTCCTCATCAACATGAGGACAAGGTGCTTTGAGGTGGGGGGGCCGCAGGGCCCCCCTTCCCCAAAGCACCCCCCATGTTAAGGGCATGCGGCCTGGTACGGTTTAGGGGGGCGCTCGCTCGTCCCCACCCCCTTTCCTGACCAGCTGGATTGCGTTCTCGGATAAGGGTCTGCTATGGACTTTGGAGGAACCCCCACCCTGTTTTTTCAGCGTAGAGGTTCCCCTTTAAATCCATACCAGGCGGCGGGGCTAGCGAGGTGTCAATCTTGCCGATGGAGGCGGCGACATTGACTTCCTTCGCTAGTCCCGGCTACCTGGAGCCATGTTCAAAATGAATGGACTTTTCTCCGTGTGGGCAAATCCATTCATTTCAAAAGTCTGGCGGACAATTTTGAGTCAAAACTTCTTTCTAAGTCCGCCGGACTTTTGTAAAGAAAAAGTCAGCCGGAGCCCATAGATGGGTGGATAGTCCAATTGTGTGTACACGGCATTAGTGTCCAATTTGTCTGCCGCAAAATATCACAGTCCCACCATAAGTCGCTGATCGCCGTGATTACTAGTAAAAAAAACTAAAATTAAAATATCCCATAGTTTGTTGACTTTTGTGCAAACTAATCAATATACACTTATTGGGATTTTTTTTTAACCAAAAATATGTAGCAGAATACATATTGGCCCAAATTGATGAAGAAATTTGATTTTTAAAAATTTTTTATTGGATGTGTTTCATAACAGAAAGTAGAAAATATTATAATTTTTTTCCTAAAATTGTTTTTTTTTTTGTTTGTTTATAGCGCAAAAAACCCCCACAGAGGTGATCAAATACTGTACCACCAAAAGAAAGCTCTATTTGTGGGGAAAAAAAGCACGTAAATTTTATTTGGGTACAGCGCAGTGCTGTATCACAAAAAAAATTGCCTGGTTATGAGGGGGGGGGGGGGGGGGGGGGTAAAACTTCAGGAGCTGAAGACTGGAAGACTTGCAAAGCACAATCACTGAACAGACATATTGGCCTAAATTGATGAAGAAACTGTATTTTTTTAATTTTTTTTATTTGGATATGTTTTATAGCAGAAAGTAAAAAATATATTTTTTTTCAAAATTGTTGGTCTTTTTTTATAGCACAAAAAACAAAACAAAAAAACACACTGAGGTGATCAAATACCACCAAAAGAAAATGTTATTTGTGGGAAAAAAAGGACTTGAATTTTATTTGGGTACAGCGTCGTGTGACCGCACAATTGTCAGTTATGCCGCGTACACACGAGCGGACTGTATGGCGTACTTAGTCCGTCGAAACACATTTCAGTGGACAATCCGCTCATGTGTGGGCTTCAGCGGACTTTTTCAGCGTGCAGTCCGGGGTACTAAGAATTGCGATTTTTTCGAAATTCTGTCCGTCGTACTTTGGTTTCAGCGGACAATCCGCTCGTCAGTATGCTAGTTCGACGGACTAAGAATGGCGCATGCCCAGAAAGGATTTACACGGCGGAAGGGTGCTTTGCTGTGTCTTGGACTTCCTATTTCTAGTCCCGTCGTACGTGCTGTACACGTCATCGCGCAAGCTTTCGACGGACTGTTTGTGCATCCGTGTGTGGTCAAGTCCTTTCAGTCAAAAGTACGACGGACTGTCCATCGGATTGTATGACGAACTAAGTATGCCATACAGTCCGCTCGTGTGTACGCGGCATTAAAGTAACGCAGTGCCGTATCACAAAAAATGGCCTGGTCATGAAAGGGGGGTAAATCCTCCGAAGGTTAAGCTTTGACAAAAAAATATGGAAGCTGATTGGTCATGCACAGCTGCACCAGATTTTGCACTCTTCAGTGTCTTAGTAAATAAACCCCGATATGCAAAGGAGATTATTATGTTTTATATTAATAAGTCACAATGTTACGAGTTAGTTGACCAATGACTCGGTCCCGATGAGTCTATTTCGGTTACATTTTCTGCGTCTCCGATGATGGTTTATAGAATCGCCCCCCTCTGTGCCACTGCGTGAGTGTAAATAATTGTTCCCTTCTCATTACAACAAACCCTCTATTTCCCATCTATATATATATATATCTGTATACCCTCCTCCATTTATAACCAGTGCGGTGACATCCTGCACATAGCATATTTGTGGAGCCCCTGGAAGTCGTCTCTTTAAAGCGGTTGCATACTCAGTTTTTTAACTTTTACCTACAGGAAAGCATATAATAAGGCTTACCTGTAGGTAAAAAAATATCTCCTAAACCTGTACGGTTTAGGAGATATTCCCCTCGGTATGCGCCGCTGACTGCAGCGGCGCATGCGCACAAGGGGATTCTCGGCCTGAAAATCCTGCAGTGGCCGACCGGAATGAAATCTCCCGCGCGCATGCGCGGGAGTGACGATATCGCGGCTCCGGCCACTCACAGCGCCGGAGCCGCGATACCCGGAAGAAACGCCGAGGGAGCATGTCAGCTCCCTCGGTGTGGATCGGGCCAGATGTCGGGGCCTCGTTCTAAAGGTAAGTATTTCATAATGAGCTAGTATGCGGTGCATACTAGCTCATTATGTCTTTTGCTTTGCAGGTTTAAAAAAATATAAATAAAAATGTGCGGGTTTACTACCGCTTTAAGGTCACATCCCTGCGCTATAAATCTTCAACCTGAATGTAAATGAAAATATAATAAATGAGGCGTTGTGTCCGCTACAGACCAAATTTATCATACAGACCTGAATTAGAACCCATACAACTCAGTCATATTAGAAATACAAATTATTTTTCTTTTGTTAGTGCAAAAGGGCAAAAAAATTAAAATAAAAAATGAGTTCTCTCCTTTAGTCAGTTGGGACTATCCAGTTCTCTGTCTGTATCCCCTGTGCTACCTGTCCACTTTACCCAAGACTCCCATTTTCTGCACCTGTAATTATTCTCTTTGGTAATAGTCCGTCTGCTGACGTATGCATGAATTTTGATGACCTGGATAAAAGTTAATGTCTATTCCAGAACCAGAATTCAGCCAGAACTATACGTTTGGTGGAAGTTCTGGCTGAATCCAATGAATGTTATGTGGGGGAGTTCTCTATTGCCCCAAAAGGGTTCCTGGGTAATTAGGCCTGTATGGAGAGAAAGGATGAGAGTGCCAAGTCAAGGGGGTTAGTCCTAATTTGACCATTTACCTGTCACAATATAAGTAACTGGCCCATTTTGGAGGTCATATACAAATCCCTGTTCATCAGGGCTTAGATTTATTGTGTAAGGCAAATCTAGACCAGTACCCCCCCCCCCCCCCCCATAAAATGAAGTGAATATTCTTTCTCAGAGATGCACAAAAGGATATAGTGAAAAAATGTGGGCATGGCACCAGAGATGGTCAACAACTGTTGACATGATGCAAGAGATGGTCAGAGACTGTGGACATGGTACAGAAGATGTTCAGAGACTACAAATATGATTCATGAGCTGGTCAGAGAGTCTGCACATGATACAAGATATGGGCAGAGATTGTAGGCAGTATACAAGATATGGGCAGAGACTGTGGACACGATACAAGAGATGGCCAGAGACTGTGGACATGGTACAGAAGATGTTCAGAGACTACAAATATGATTCATGAGCTGGTCAGAGAGTCTGCACATGATACAAGATATGGGCAGAGATTGTAGGCAGTATACAAGATATGGGCAGAGACTGTGGACACGATACAAGAGATGGTCAGAGACTGTGGTCACAATACAAGAGATGGTCAGAGACTGTGGACATGATACAAGAGATGGTCAGAGACTGTGGACATGATACAAGAGATGGTCAGAGATTGTGGACATGACACAAGATATGGTCAGAGACTGTGGGCATGATACAAGAGATGGTCAGAGATTGTGGACATGACACAAGATATGGTCAGAGACTGTGGGCATGATACAAGAGATGGTCAGAGATTGTGGACATGACACAAGATATGGTCAGAGACTGTGGGCATGATACAAGATATGGGCAGAGACTGTGGACATGATACAAGAGATGGTCAGAGACTGTGGACATGATACAAGAGATGGTCAGAGATTGTGGACATGACACAAGATATGGTCAGAGACTGTGGGCATGATACAAGATATGGGCAGAGACTGTGGACATGATACAAGAGATGGTCAGAGATTGTGGACATGATAGAAGAGATGGTCAGAGACTGTGCACATGATACAAGATATGGTCGGAGACTGTGGACATGATAAAATAGAGAGTCAGAGAATGTGGACATGACACAAGAGATGGTCAGAGATTGTGGACATGATATAAGAGATGGCCAGAGACTGTGGGCATAATACAAGATATGCTCAGAGACTGCAGACATTATACAAGAGATGGTCAGAGACTGTGGGCATGATACAAGAGATGATGAGATGATTTTGTGAATGGGTTTACAGAATACAAAGCATTCTGTAATTGGTCAAGGGAAGATGTGGGGCGACAGTGCAGCTGCAATGATATTACAGTTGCGGCACTGGAAGTATAGCAATAGCTGTGCTATCAGCACTTGTTTATCAGGTTTGCTTACCCATCTTGTATATATAAAACTATGCCAGCCCCTCTATTAGAGGGGGGCATAGCACACTATGTCAGTAGTTTTAAAAACCGAGATTTCTAAATACCAAATTTCAGCTGTTTTCAGGCTGGTCACATGACTCACAGACGCTTTACAGCTCAGATGGATTGCTTCTGTGGGAGGGGCCATGATCTCCCTCTAACATTAGCCAGGGAGATCATGTGGCCGCTCGTCTCCTCCGCAGAAGCCCTGTATCGTAGCTGTAAAGAGGCCGCGAGTCATGTGACCAGCCTAAGACCCCTTTCACACTGGGGCATTTTTCAGGCGTTTTTCATGCGCTTTAGCGTTAAAAAAAGCGCCTGAAAGAAGCCGCAACTGCAATCCCAATGTAAAAGCCCGAGTGCTTTCACACCGAGATCCCTTTCATACTGGGGTGTTTTTCAGGCGCTTCAGCGTTAAAAAAAGCGCCTAAAAGAAGCTGCAACTGCAATCCCAATGTAAAAGCCCGAGTGCTTTCACACCAAGGCGCTGCGCTGGCAGGGCGTCAAAAAAAGTCCTGCAAGCAGCTTCTTTGCAGCGCTTTTGGAGCGGTGAATACAACGCTCCTAAAGTGCCCCTTCCCATTGAAATCAATGGGAAGAGCCTGTAAAACGCCAGAAAAACGCCTGAAAAACGCTATTGGCAGCAGCGTTTTGTGGGCGCTTTTAACCCTTTATTTGGCCACTAGCAGGGGTTAAAAGCGCCCCAATAACACTCGAAAAACGCTGGTAAAACGCTGCTAGTTTAAGCGGCGCTTTACGAGCGTTTTTCGGGCGCTGACATTGTGAAAGGGTTCTTAAAGCACTTGGGCTTTCACATTGGGACTGCAGATGAGGCTTCTTTCAAGCGCTTTACAGGCACTTTTTTTAACGCTAAAGCGCCTGAAAAACGCCTGAAAAACGCCCCAGTGTGAAAGGGGTCTAAAGACAGCTCAAATTAGGTATTTAGAAAAATCGTTTTTTAAAACTACTGACATAGTGTGCTATGCCAGCCTATAATAGAGAGGCTGGCAGTGATAATTTAAAGTGGTTGTATACCCACATTTTTAACTTTTACCTACAGGAAAGCCTATAATAAGGCTTACCTGTAGGTAAAAAAAATATCTCCTAAACCTGTACGGTTTAGGAGATATTCCCCTCGGTATGTGCCGCTGACTGCAGCGGCGCATGCGCACAAGGGGTTTCTCGCCGTCAAAATCCGGCAGCGGCCGAGCGGCCGGACTGAAATCTCCCGCGCGCATGCGCGGGAGTGACGATATCGCGGCTCCGGCCACTCACAGCGCCGGAGCCGCGATACCCGGAAGAAACGCCGTGGATCGGGCCAGATGTCGGGGCCTCGTTCTAAGGTAAGTATTTCATAATGAGCTAGTATGCGGTGCATACTAGCTCATTATGCCTTTTGCTTTGCAGGTTTAAAAAAGAAAAAAAAAATGTGCGGGTTTACTACGGCTTTAAAGTTTTTTTTACGTTACAAGTTTGGCAGTGGGGGCGGGGCAGGGCCGAAAACAGACATGGGGGGGGGGGGGCTAGAGGAGAGCAGAGGGGACAGATGTGTATGCCGGAGGGACGTACTTTGACCACGGGGATCAGGGAGGAGCAGACCTGATTGTCGTGGTCAGTTTAAGAATACAAGAAGCGCCAGGTTCAGGGTTTATTTTTTACAGTTTAGAGGGGGGCAGATTACACAGCACAAGCACTGTGCTGTGTAATATGCTTTAAAGTGATACTAAAGGATAGTTTTTTGGGGTTTTTTTAAATAACAAACTGAGCTGCTGAGTCACTGCTGAGAAAGGAGAGTATACAGAGCTGAGCTCACCCTGTCTCTCCTGGAGAGGGGAAGCAGGGTGGGAGGAACTGCTGAGTTACTGCTGGAGAGGGGGGGGGGGGCAGGGTGGAAGGAGCTCCTGAGTCACTGCTGGAGAGGGGAGGTAGGGTGGGAGGAACTGTTATGTCACTGCTGGAGAGGGGGGGCAGGGTGGGAGGAGCTGCTATGTCACTGCTGGAGAGGGGGGACAGGGTGGGAGGAACTGCTGAGTTACTGCTGGAGAGGGGGGACAGGGTGGAAGGAGCTCCTGAGTCACTGCTGGAGAGGGGAGGCAGGGTGGGAGGAACTGCTGAGTTACTGCTGGAGAGGGGGGACAGGGTGAAAGGAGCTCCTGAGTCACTGCTGGAGAGGGGAGGCAGGGTGGGAGGAACTGCTGAGTTACTGCTGGAGAGGGGGGACAGGGTGAAAGGAGCTCCTGAGTCACTGCTGGAGAGGGGAGGCAGGGTGGGAGGAACTGCTGAGTTACTGCTGGAGAGGGGGGACAGGGTGAAAGGAGCTCCTGAGTCACTGCTGGAGAGGGGAGGCAGGGTGGGAGGAACTGCTGAGTTACTGCTGGAGAGGGGGGACAGGGTGGGAGGAACTGCTGACTTACTGCTGGAGAGGGGGGACAGGGTGGGAGGAACTGCTGACTTACTGCTGGAGAGGGAAGGCAGGGTGAAAGGAGCTCCTGAGTCACTGCTGGAGAGGGGAGGCAGGGTGGGAGGAACTGCTGAGTTACTGCTGGAGAGGGGGGACAGGGTGAAAGGAGCTCCTGAGTCACTGCTGGAGAGGGGGGGCAGGGTGGGAGGAGCTGCTATGTCACTGCTGGAAAGGGAAGGCAGGGTGGGAGGAACTGCTATGTCACTGCTGTAGGGGGGGGGGGGGGCAGGGGGGCAGGAGCTGCTATGTTACTGCTGGAGAGAGGGAACAGGGTGGAAGGAGCTCCTGAGTCACTGCTGGAGAGGGGGGACAGGGTGGGAAGAACTGCTGAGTTAGTGCTGGAGAGGGAAGGCAGGGTGAAAGGAGCTCCTGAGTCACTGCTGGAGAGGGGGGGCAGGGTGGGAGGAGCTGCTATGTCATTGCTGGAAAGGGAAGGCAGGGTGGGAGGAACTGCTATGTCACTGCTGTAGGGGGGGGGGGGGGGGGGGGGGGCAGGGTGTCAGGAGCTGCTAAGTCACTGCTGGAGAGAGGGAACAGGGTTGGATGGAACTGCTGAGTTACTGCTGGAGAGGGGAGGTAGGGTGGAAGGAGCTGCTATGTCACTGCTGGAGAGGGGGGCAGGGTGGGAGGAGCTGCTATGTCACTACTGGAGAGGGGAGACAGGGTGAGGTGAGCTCCTGAGTCACTGCTTGAAAGAGGAGGCAGGGTGATCTGAGCTGCTGGGAGAGGAGAGCAAGGGTTCCTAAACTGTTGAGTCGATGCTAGGAGTGGGAAGCAAAGGGGACTGCAGTTTTTGCATTAAAGTGGTTGTAAACCCTCACATAAAAGTGAGTGGCCTCAGGTGGTACACAAAGATTAAACAAATTCCACTACATAAGTTGTACCTGTTTACCTATAGTAGTCTTTTCACTACATCCGTACAAAGTATAGAAATCACACAGGATCTCTTAGCTATGAAAAGCAGGGGGTGGGGAGCTGAAGTTACATCAGTGAGGAGAGCTCTGAGAGCTGATTGGAGGGAAGGGTCACACCCAGAGCCGACCCTACCATGGGTCCATGGGACCCAGGCGGCAATTTGAGCAGGGGCACCGCAGCCCGGTTGCCCTGCTGCCCTGCTGCCACCTCTATATGTCCAAACTTCTTCTGCCGAAAATGCAGTGTGAGTGTGTGTGTGTGTGCGCAGTGGCATCACTGGGGAGAGGGGTACCATTCCAAGCTCAATGGAGGGTCCCGGAGGCAGGGCTCTTCAGCCGGAACATGCCAGCACCACGCTAGCCCTGCAAGAGACTCCCTCGCTCTCATGCGTCTGCCTCCCGACCTGTCACAAGCGCGCCGCCTGGAGAGAGACAGTCTGAGCAAGCAACTCTCAGGGCGGCTGCACACTGAATCCTCCTCTGACCGCCGCCCAGGTGAATGAGGGGAGGGAGGTCTGTACTGATGGGGGGATTTATCCCTAGGGTGGTCTGTACTGATTGGGGGGGATTTTTCCTGAGGGGGGTCTGTACAGTATGGGAGGATTATCCTGAGGGGGGTCTGTACTGATGGAGGGGGGTTATCTTTAGAGGGGTCTGTACTGGTGGAGGGGGGATTTATCCTAAGAGGGGTCTGTACTGATTGGGAGGGTTATCCTGAGGGGGATCTTTACTGATGGAGGGGGGAATTATTCTGAGGGGGCGTTTGTACTGATTGGGGATGTTATCCTTAGGGGGGGTCTGTACTATTGGAAGAGGTGGTGGTTTGTCCTGGGGGGCGTCTGTACTGATGGACAAAGGGGGTGGTTTGTCCTGAGGGGGGTCTGTGCTGTCAGAGGAGGGGTGGATTGTCCTGAGGGGGGTCTGTACTAATGAAGGAGTTGGGGGTTTGTCCTGAGGGGGAGGTCTGTACTGATAGAAGAGGGGGGTGGTTTGTCCTGAGGGGGGTCTGCACTGATAGAGGAGGGGTGTTTTTTCCTAAGGGGGAGGTCTGTACTGATGGAGGAGGGTGGTGATTTGTCCTGAGGTGGGGTCTGTACTAATGGAGGAGGGGGGTGGTTTGTTCTAAAGGGGGTCTGTACTGATGGAGGATGGAGGTGGTTTGTCCTGCAGGGGGTCTGTACTGATGGAGGAGGGGGGTAGTTTGTACTGAGGGGGTCTGTACTGTCAGAGGAGGGGCTGTGGTTTGTCCTGGGGGGTTCTGTACTGATGGAAAAGGGGGTGGTTTGCCCTAAGGGAGGGGGTCTGTACTGATGGAGGAGGGGGGTGGTTTGTCATGAGGGGGGTCTGTACTGATTTGCTCATTGTGAAAGACTCTGGACAACCTATTGCGTATTTCCGCCAAGAAGCTACTTCCCAAGTCCTGGAACACAAGACCAATGGATCTGGCTATAGTAACCCCAAGAACCATGCAAAAACCATTCTGGAGTACTTCAGAAATAGAACAGTTTATTAGAACAAGAATACAGTCTTATATACACTTGAGGAGGAGGTTCCCCCCTTCTGATCATATTACCCTAACAATACAAATGGTAACTAGAAACATAAATTAACATGAGCTAATTAACTAGTCATTTAACCATCCTAGGTGGCTCAGAGACCTTTCAGCCTTGTTGTCTTCTAAAGCCCCGTACACACGAGAGGACTTATGTCCGACAGACTTCCGAAGGAGTCCTGCCGGAGTTCTGCCGGGGTTCCGACAGAGTTCTGACGGACTTTTCGACTGAGCGGACTTGGCCACACACAATCACACCAAACTCCGACGGATTCGAACGTGATGACGTACGACTGGACTCGAATAAAGAAGTTCATAGCCAGTAGCCAATAGCTGCCCTAGCGTCGGTTTTAGTCCGTCGGAATAGCATACACACGAGCGAATTTTTCGAAGGGACCGGGTCCGGCGGAGTTCCGTCGGAAAAATTTGAAGCATGTTCCATTTTCTAAAGTCCGTCAGACTTTTGCGAATCAAAAGTCCGTTGCAGCCCACACACGATCGAATAGTCTGACGGAATCATTCCGTCGGACTTTGGATGTTGAAAAGTCCGCTCGTGTTTACGCGGCATAACTCAGAAGACACAATCCACATTATAATAAGTATAAACACAGGACACCTTGACACAATAGCAGGAGCCCCTAGTAGCCGAATAGCCGTCTCCCCTATTGTACAGAGTCCAATGTGATCAGCTCTTTCAATTAACATGTATAGTTCAGAATCAAATAAACCAGGAATAGTCTTTGTATATTTCCTGGGAGATATTGTGGATAAATATTACTGTTCCATTTGCTTGGTCACCCTGTGCACCTAATAGACACAGGGTAACAAAACAGGGCATGGAGAGCTGAAACAAAGGTTAACAAACCAGCGCCCATAGTCATTTGGCAAGAGGCTGGCATTCAGTCCCTCCAAAAGCCTCTGTCCCGGGTGAGTCTATCACACTCACATAATTGGCAGTATATTATATTATGTCTTGTCTCGAGTCCTGGGATCGATAACCTTTTATAGAGAGCAGCTGTGCTCCGTCATATCGGGTGTCTGGGGATGTGACCAGATATTGTGATTTCCCATCTGTGCCGTGATCTGATGTCAATTCTTTTCAGACAGATAAATTCATTTAAAATGTAATGCAAAAGTATGGAGACGGAGGATGGCTTCCCAGCCCTTGTGCACATTGCAGCACATCGCGACGAGGGAACGCCGCGAATCCGCTGCGTTTTCCCGCATCGCATGCCTCCCGCTGGCAGTTCACACTGCCCGATGCGGACTGCTGGGAGTGTCAGTGAAATGTTAATGACACCCCCAGATCAGTTCACATATCGCAGTGCAATCTGCAAACTCAGACAGGAATCGGATTGCATGGTGTGAACACCCATGCGATCCAATTCTGCTGCGCACCAAAAAAAGGATCCTGTGCGAGTTTGCGGCGGGTGCGATGCGAATTCAGCCATACTATCTGTATGGCTGAACTTGCATCGCACAGAGATCGGATGTGATTTGCACTGCAGTGCAGTTGCGAATCACATCCGGTTCTCGCTGCCGCAGCGGTGTGAACCCAGCCTCAGGCGTATGGCTTCAGGCGACTTGGAGTGGAGATGTGAATCATCTCCATTGAGAATAATGGATTTTTTCCCCTCCAGCGTTTTGTAGCTTCAGGCGTCAAGCTACAAAACGCTCAGGTGTGAATGGGGTCAGAGGGAGTCTATTTTTGGACCCATTTAGAAGCCCTGGGGTCTATTTTTTTTATATTTTCACCCAAGGTTCACACAACTTAGACCAAAATTTTGCACGTTTTCCAGATGAAGTCAAATTAGAAAAGTGTGTGAATCCTGGGTGACTGTTGTGTGAATTTTCATAAAAAGACCCCCAAATATCCCACCCCTTGTAGCGTGGTGGCTGGTTCTCTTTATTGGCAGTTTGTCCTGGTATTGTGTGTGTGTGTGTGTGGGGGGGGGGGGGGGGGTCGGCGCTGCTATGAGCCAGTCTCCACCATGAAGCGGTGCATTGATCCTGGTACACAGCCGCTCTTCGCGCAGGAAGATTTACACCCCATCCTTCCTAAAGACCCCCCGAAGGCTGCTTTATGCTGATTGAATTGCAATGTATGGGATGTAAAAGCATCAAGGAAATTGATATGGCGGCCCCGCGCCCGTATCGCTAATCTCTTCCTAACAAGCTGGAAATGCTTTCAGCGTGCGATTTGCGATGCGTACAAGAGATTCCCCGCACAGAGAGGATGCGTCCAGCAGGGGGAGACAAACAACCTGTGCACTGTTCACTGCCCTGGAGGGTTTCCTAGGTTCACCAAACATGTGAAGATCCAATCTTTGGAGAAGTTTTATCTCTATTCAATACAAGCAAATGTCAGCATAGGTGTGTGCAGCCTATTGCATTAGGGTGGGTGCCCCAAAGCTCAAAAACAGCAACAGAGGTAGTGGCTCGGGGTATGCACATTCCATGGCAGAAATTATTGAGAGCAAAGCAATATTATTTCGAATTTTGATTTATATTTCCCATTTTATTTTATTTTTTTAATTTTTTTTAGTGCACTGTTGGGGGGCTTTGGTGAAATATCAGGGGTCTAAACAGACCTCTGATGTCTCGCATTTAAGACTGAGCCTCAGCTGCACAGATGAATGAATAGGAAGCACTTACAGTCTTCCTATTCATTTGCAAACTGAATAATAGTAAACACAGTTTACTATACTTCAGTGATGAATGGACACAGGAGCGATCAGTACTGATCACTCACTATGTTCATTCAAAACAGGAAGGGGCCAGTAAATTACATATTTTCCAGCCCCTTCCCCCCTGATCCCCTCTGCAGCCCAGCTGGAGGAAGATAGATGAGGAGAACCCATCAGTAAATAGAAAGCACTTACAGACTTCCTATTCATTTACAACGGAAGCATAGTAAACACAGTTTACTATTCTTCGGCAATGAATGGACTCAGGAGCTATCGATACCGATCTCTCACCGTATTCATTCAGAAACAAAGGGGCCTGTAGATTACATATTTACCAGCCCCTTCCCTCTGATCCCAGAGCAGCTGAGGCTGGAGCGAGGAAGATGGGGAGAAGTTGGCTGTGCTGCAGGGTGGAGGTATAAGAGGATTGGTGTTTGCAATAAGGCAGCACAGCTGGTCCTCCTGCTCAGCAGGTGCCTGGACCCCCCTTTTGAACTGATAGGACCCAGGCCCAGTACAGGAGGATAGGCTGTACTGCCTTATCAGCGGCCCAGGCATACTCAGCACACCCCCTGTGCAACCCTATGGTTGTGCTTTGCTGTTTCTCACTCAATGCAAGTCTTCAACTCTATTTAACCACTTCATGTCCGGAAAGGTTTACCCCCTTAATGACCAGGCCATTTTTTGCGATACGGCAATGCGTCATTTTAACTGACAATCACGCGGTTGTGCGACGCTGTACCCAAATAAAATGTATGACCCTTTTTCCCCACAAATAGAGATTTCTTTTGGTAGTATTTGATCACCTCTATTTTTTGTGCTATAAACAAAATAACAAAAAAAAAAACAATTTTGAAAAAAAAACAATATTTTTTACTTTCTGCTATAAAACATACCCAATAAAAAACAAAAACAAATTTCTTCATCAATTTAGGTCAATATGTATTCTGCTGCATATTTTTGGTAATAAAAACCCAATAAGCGTATATTGATTGGTTTGCGCAAAAGTTATCGCATCTACAAACTACGGGATAGATTTTTGGAATTTCATTTTTTTTTGCTAGTAATGATGGTAATCAGCGCCTTACAGCAGGACTGCGATATTGCAGCGGACAAATAGGATACTAACTGACACTTTTAACACTTTTTAGAGATCAGTGACACTTTCAGGGGTGGCCCGTCCATTAAGGGCGCACGGTCCATCACCACCTCCCTTATCCATGCGTCCAGCCGGCCCTTTCAGGACATCGGCGCATGGATTTCAATGGGGGGAGGGCAGTTTTTTATAAGCACCTGTTTAGAGCCAGAGGCTCTAATAGGCTTCAATATAGGGTGTGCTCAGGTTGCAGAGAGTGCGCTTTCAGCCCACCCAGATGTGATACAACAGTGAATGAAGATTCACTGTTGTAACACTGATCCTCCTCCTGGCCAATCAGGAAGCAGGTTTTGACACCGGTCACCCAGATTGGCTGAAAGGACAGACGATCCTATTGGATGCCTAGGAGGAGGATGGGAGGAGCTGGAAGCCATAATGGAGCAGAGGACTCGGTGCCGAGCTGCTGCACCACGCTGCCTGCCACCCGCCATGATGCGGTAAGTGCCAGACCGACCAGCAAACAGCGGAAGTGTGTGTGGGTGCCGCTCTGGGGTGTTTTTTTTTTGCCGACTGCCCCCCCTCGAAAAAAAAAAACACCAGCTGCCTCTGGACACTAATACTGTGATCAGTGCTAAACATATGCACTGTCACTGTACTAATGACACTGGCAGGGAAGGGATTAACATCAGTTGTGATCAAAGGGTTAAATGTGTTCCTAGGAATTTCTTACTAACTGTAGGAGAGGTGCTTGCATTGTAAGAATACAGAGATCCGTGTTCCTGCTTAGCAGAAACACAAGATCTGTCTTCCCTTTGTCAAAGAATGGCGATCTGCCTTGTTTACATCATTGTTCTGCCTGTGCCTCGAATGATGGTCAGGTCCCCCCCGTGGACCAGAGGCATAACTAGAACCTTCAGGGCCCCGGTGCAAGAATCTACGAAAGCCCTCCCCCGACACCCCCACCCTTACATCGCAGTCCACAGCGTTCTCTTTTACATCAGAGCTCTCCCTTACATCAGGGTCTGTAGAATTACCCTTTACGTCAGAGTTCCGCTTTACATCAGGATCTGCAGAGTTCCCCTTTATGTCAGAGTTCCATAATTCCCCTTTACATCACAGTCCACAAAGTTCTCCCTTCCATCCGAGTCCACAGGGTTCCCCCTTACAGTGTACCCCGATGAAGAGGAGAGCTCTATGTATCCTGATGTAAAGGGGAATACTAATGTAAAGGGAAATGTGGTGGACCATGATGTAAAGGGAAACACTGTAGACTCTCATGTAAGCGGGGCTCTGGTGACTATGGTCCCCCTTACATCATGGTTAATAGCATTCCCCTTTACATCAGAGTTTCCCTTTACACCAGAGTCCACAGGGTTCCCCCTTACAGTGTAAGTTAGAACTCTGCAGGCCCTGATGTAAAAGGGAACTCTGATTTAAAGGGGAATGCTGCGGACCATGATGTAAGGGGGAATGCTGCAAACTCAAGTTTAAAGGGAAACTCTAATGTAACGTGGCCCCTCCTATTACATCAGAGTCTACAGCGTTCCCCTTTGCCTCATGGTCTGCAGCATTCCCCTTTACATCAGAGTTCCCCTTTACATCAGGGTCCGCAGAGTTCTCCCTTGCACTGGGGGGAATCCTTCAGACTTTGATGTAAAAGGTATGATGTGGAGGGCAGACTGTGACCACAGTGACCCCCCGATAGAGTCTGTCTGACCTGGCTGGAGCTGTCAAACTCACCTCAACTCCTCCATTGCTCGGGTGCAGGACAAGCTCAGGCAGACCTTGGCTTTGATCTTTGATCCTCTTCTCTTCTCCTCCCTGCTCTCCCATTCCCCCTCTTCATATCACCCACCCGTTCAGTGTAGTTTATCTCATTCACAAATAACATTTGTCCCGTAGTTGTGGGTTTTGGGCGCCATTTTGTTGAAGACCAACTCCACTCTGTGTATTTGGGCAAACTTCAACAAAATGGTGCCGGCAATGGACACATTAGCTTGGCAGCTGGGGCGGGCTCCAGCTGATGGAGAGCTGAGGGGGAGATGTCCCATCCATCCAGCCGGAGTGCGACTCTACAGACATTCTGCAGGATTGGTGTTTACTGACCTATCCTCCTTGAAACATCAACACGCGGCCCTCCCGCGTCCTGAGTCTGTCTAAACCCAAGCATTATTTGACCGTCCTGATCCCCCTCACAGTGGTGGAACGACAGGGCCCAGTCGCAGGGGTGACTATTGTGACCCTGATAGTTCTGCCACTGCCGTGGACATTGCGTCCACTGGACCCGCTGACTGGTAGGTCACCGGCGGAGCAGGTGTAGGCCCCAGTCCTGGAAGTACAGATTCACGTACAGGTACAAGATTCTGCACAGTGGAGCCTCCGCCCCGCAGTAAATGTACATGGGGCAGTTGGCAACAGGTCCAAATAGATAATGCAATTTACATTTAGTTTGCTGGGTGCACTATAACAAGGCTGTATCTGGGGGTGTAGTAAAAAAAGTCAAGGGGCATACTGGCCCCACTTTCCCATCAAAACAGAGCCATCTGTCCTTCTTCACAAATAGTCCTATGTTCTCCACTCAGAATCCTTGGCCACCCAAGTGGCGAGTGGGAGTAGAAAATGCCCTGGTCAGTGGGAGGAATAGTGTCCCATTGTTGGTGTCAGTGGGATGAATAGTGCCCCATTGTTAGTGTCAGTTGAAGGAATAGTGCCCCATTGTTGGTGTCAACTGGTCCTGACACCCCAATGTTGGTGTCAGTGGAAGGAATAGTGCCCCATCATTAGTGTCAGTGGAAGGAATAGTGTCCAATTGTTGGTGTCAGTGGTAGGAATAGTGCCCCATTGTTGGTGTCAGTGGGAGGGAATATGCCCCATTGTTGGTGTCAGTGGGAGGAAGGAATAGTGCCCCATTATTGTTGTCAGTGGAATGAATAGTGCCCCATTGTTGGTGTCAGTGGGAGGAATAGTGCCCAATTGTTGATGTCAGTGGAAGGAATAGTGCCTTCCTAAAGTTTGAAGGACAGTAAACTGGTCCTTTATTTAGAAAGTTTGGACACCCCCTGGTCTAGCCCATTCCTTATTCTATAGATAGCTGGAGATGTGTGCGCTCAGTGAAGAAGTTCTTTGTACACGATGTGCAGCTCTTCCTCTCAGTTTTGGGCGGGGCTATAATTATATTATAAACTGAAGTTTGTAAGAACAGAATAATACATAGGAGTGTCTGCATGTCAAAGCATTTCAGTCACCATGGAGACCCTGCGCTGTAGGCTGCACCTCCTATTGTGAGATGAGTACAATGCATGATACATTTCACAGTTCGAGGGTCTTTTCATTATGCAACAAATCCCCCTCCCCCACCCTGTTCATCATGTCAGTCTCTGACCAATGAGCTAAATTCACGGCTGAGATACCCAGACAGGAAATCGCGTATAGCCCGCATTCACACCTGTGCAATGCGCAAACACGTTCAAAATTACACAGCAAAAAAATGGGGGTGATGCTTGGAGTGCAATTTTGCACACATGAGAACCTGTGGCAAAACGCACGGTTAAAAAATGCACAAAGCTCAAAAAGACACATGGGCTTCTTTGCCGCGTTTTTGTTATTTATAGGGTCGCCCATGGAAATATATTACCAATGATGGGGCACTATTCCTCCCACTGACAGCAGTGATGGGGCACTATTCCTCCCACTGGTACCAATGATGAGGCACTATTCCTCCCACTGATACCAACGATGGGGCCTTATTCCTTCCATTGACACCAACAATAGGGCACTATTCCCTCCATTGACACCAACAATGGGGCACTATTCCTCCCACTGACAGATGCTCAGGGATGCTAAGAAGAAGTTCTAACCTCTAAGCCACGGAGCTGCCACATGTGAAAACCTCCTGCACTTAAACGGGCATTTTTTTAAAGTCTGCAGCTACAAACACTGTTGACAAACGCTGCTGACTTTTAATAAGGACACTTACCTGTTCAACAAGCCCGCGATGTCGGCCACCCCGAGGCCAATCCGCCCATCAGATCAGCTGCCGGCTTAACTAAGGGAAACAGGCAGTGGACCCTTGCGGCTTCACTGCCTGTTTCCTACTGCGCATGCGCGAGCCACGCGGTGCTTTGTGAATGGCCCTGTTATCTCCTGGGACACACACATGTCCCAGAAAACGACGGGGCCACTCACAGAGGAGGAGGAATTGAAGAAACAGTGCCGCGGAATAGGAAGAGGCAGATTAGGAAGACTGCCTAGCAACAGGGGTTTCTGGTGAGTAAAAAAATTTTTTTTACATATTTTTTTAAGTATATTAATGTTTTTTTTTAAGGTGGCCCTCCATTTTAAATAAATACACATAAATACACATAAATACTGCATTTCTTTGGACATACAGGTGATGGAGTTACATTACTCAAGACTTATTCTTCTTGATTTATTCTGTGATATTTGGTGATTCTTTGTTGGTCAGTGTAGAATAGTGATGTTACCCCTAAAATTTTTGGGAATTACATTTTGATTTCTGATGTTGGTACACATATCTAATTTTTTGGGCTTAAATTAAGACTATTTTGAAATAATAAAAAGCACAAAAAATTGTGACTCATTTTAAATGTGAATCAGCAGTGGTATTGTTTGTGGATTGTAAAGACACCTGTGCCAGTTTAGGTAAAGATTGTTGAGGTGATTTTACCAAAACATCAAAACATTCCACATTCTAGCATTCTTAAAAACAAATAGTTGAAGCCAAAGCAACAATGTTGCAAAGGAAAATTTATTTCAGAGAAAGATACATTTCATCTCAACATTAAAATAATTTATTTGGGGAAGTTACAAATGTACCATTAGAATCAATGGCTAAAACTTGCATTGGACTATAATAGTGCCAATTTTCACTCCCAAAAAATGGGGGCAAATCCTTCTGGGGCTGAAGTGGTTAAAGCCAATATAAAAGACACAAAGGGGTGCATTTATAAAAAAAAAAAAAAAATCACATAGCTGTTCAGCCATGGAAAACTTCATGTATACTTCATGTACACTCTTGTATGCAAAATTTATGAATTTAACACATTTAAAAAATGTAACTAAACTAAATTAGTTAACTAATGCATCAAATCTAAACAAAAATATTTTTTAATTCTTTCTTTTGTCCACCTCTCCTCCCAGCTAACAGAATCCCCAATGATCCTGCCCTGTTGAGGCACGTCCTGTTATAGTGGTGACAATGCTCTGTCCCTGTCTCCCAATTTTGCTCCTGTATTGTTACCAGGTCACACGGCCGATAAAGACTACAAATAACCAGTTGAGTACACATTACACAGGAATGGTCTACCACTGTCACCATCAGGAACTCCACCCTGAGAAATGCCATGCAGTCATCCCTGAAGTGCATAAAGTCATGAAGTGGTTGCAAATAGGCCACAGGAGATCAGCAGCACCAAAAAGAGGTGAAAGATAATTTTCTAGTGAGAAAATCGAAGTCATTTAATAAAACTCAGATAAAATAAATTGACTTTGTGTCTTTTTGGACAAAATTGGCTGGCTATTATTGCCATTGCTGCGTCAATCGTCTTCTTTGTTCAGCACAGCAGATCGGAATAACAGCTCAAGTGAACCAGAGTTCACCTTCCTCCACCTCAGTGTTATTTGTCGCCCGAAGCAACTCGCCGGAGGACAAAGACAAAGGCCTGCAATCAATCTAGCTCCCCTCACTGCCATTGTCCCGAGTCAGCACATTTGTTTCCTGTCCTTCTGTCACCAGTAAGAGAGGAATCAGAACTGGCTGAGGATCAGGAGATCAGAGAACACAGGTGACAGAGGGGGTCATTTACTATAGCGCCGCTAATTAGCGCTAAAACGGTATTCACTATAGCGCTGGTAAAAAAATACTCCCACAATCGAATTTACTATAGTTCCCTGAAACCAAATAGCGCCCAAACCCTTACTCTGCTAAAACCTGGAGTAGTGCACATGGAAATAATGTATAGAGCATGATATAATTAGCCTAAATAGTACTGAAATATGCAGTATATTATTTAACCACTTCAGCCCAGGAAAGATTCACCCACCTTCTTGACCAGAGCACTTTTTGCGATTCGCCACTGTGTCGCTTTAACTGACAATTGCGCGGTCATGCAACGTTGCACCCAAACAAAATTGATGTCCTTTTTCCCCCACAAATAGAGCTTTCTTTTGGTGGTATTTGATCAACTATGCGGTTTTAATTTTTTGCACTATAAACAAAAAAAGAGTGACAATTTTGAAAAAAAAAGCAATCTTTTTTACTTTTGCTATAATAAATATCCCCAACAAATATATAAAAAACGATTTTTTTTCCTCAGTTTAGGTCGATATGTATTCTTCTACATATTTTTGGTAAAAAAAAAAAATCGCAATAAGCGTTTATTGATTGGTTTGCGCAAAAGTTATAGGGTTTACAAAATAGGGGATAGATTTATAGCATTTTTATTATTATTTTTTTTTTATTAGTAATGGCAGCGAACTGCGATTTTTCTCATGACTGCGACATTATGGCGGACACATCGGACACTTTTGACACCATTTTGGGACCATTGTCATTTATACAGCGATCAGAGCTATATAAAAATGCACTGATTACGGTGTAAATGGCAGTGAAGGGGGTAAACTCTAGGGGGCGATCAAGGGTTTAAGTGTGTCCTAGAGAGGTTTTCTAACTGTGGGGGGGATGGGCTTCCACTGACATGACAGCGATCACTGCTCTCGATGACAGGGAGCGGTGATCTCTGTCATGTCACAAGGCAGAACAGGGAAATGCCTTGTTTACATAGACATCTCCCCGTTTTACATCTCCACACCGCAATCGCGAGCCGCTGGTGAACATCGAGTTTCCTGGGACCCACGGGCACGCTCCCACAGTGTGCCCGATAGGCGGTAAATTTAAAGAGACATACAGGTATGCCCATTTGCCTGCCTGTGCCATTCTGCCGACGTACATATGTGTGCGGCGGTCGGCAAGCGGTTAATGACCAGCGTCGCTTTAACTGACAATTTTGCGCTGGTGTGACACTATACCCAAACAAAATTAACGTCCCTTTTTTCCCCACAAATAGAGCTTTCTTTTGGTGGTATTTGATCACCTCTGTGATTTTTATTTTTTGCGCTATAAACAAATAAAGGCAGAAATTTTGAAAAAAACTAAACATTTTTAAAATTTCTGTTATAATACATATCCAAAAAAAAATAAAAAATGTATTCATTAGTTTAGGCCGATATATATTCTTCTACATATTTTTGGTAAAAAAAAATAAAAAATTGCAATAGGCGTATGTTGATTGTTTTGCACAAAAGTTATCGCGTCTACACACTACGGGATAGATTTAAATAGTTTTTACTAGTAATGGTGGCGATCTGCGATTTTTACGGGACTGCGACAAATCTGACCCCAAATGACACTTTTTGGGGATCAGTGACATTATTACATTGATCGGTGCTATAAAAATGCACTGATCAATGTAAAAATGACACTGGCATGGAAGGGGTTAACACTAGGGGCGTTCAAGGGGTTAAATGTGTTCCCTGGGTGTGTTCTAACTGTAGGGAGGATGGGCTCACTGTGTCTTCTGGGAACAGAATATCTCTGACATGTCATTAGGCAGAATGGGAAATCGCCTTGTTTACATAGGCAGTTCCCCATTCTGCCTCTGAGCACAGCGATCGGACATCGAGTCCGCGGAAACCCGCAGGCACACTCCTGCGGCGCGTGGCATCCGCTATCCCCCTGACCAACGTAAGGGTAGCAGGAGGGCCGACCTGCCAAAATAAATGTATGTGAGCTGGTCGGCAAGTGGTTAAAGCTAACTCTACTTTTGTGGGAGAAAAGTAGCAAAAAAAAAAAAATAATAATAATAATAGAGTGTATACAAAATAATAATAATAATAATATAGTGTATACATTGGCGACACAAGTCATATTGTAATTGAATGTTATTACAAATTACATTTTCTTTTCAATCTGCAGCTCTGTACTTTTCTGTAAAGTGCAATATAGCCACCTGAAGGTGTCTGTACACAGATGGATAGTATACAGAACGCCTCCCAAAAACAAAATTTCCTGCTTGTGTGATTGGCTCACTGATTTTCCCAGAAAAAAAAGTCTACACTAAGATACAAGTCAGATTTTGGGCATCCCCTGCAACAAAAAATTTCATTTTTGGTGAGTTACTCCCAAAGGGAAATCACATCTGAAAGGATACAGACCCTGTCACTTTCCTCAGAGCCCTGCAGGTGCAGCAGCTGATTGTGAATGGGAGTGATTTTATAATTATCATTCACGCTACACATGGACAAAACAAACAGCTATTTCTTCAGAATAATTAAAAGTAGGAATCTGCACCAAAGCTTTTTACAAACCCAGAAATGTACATAGATCACCCAGAGGGGAAGGTTTTTTTTTCCTCAACAAAAGTGGAGTTACTCTTTAAGATATCTGTAAATATTATACAATCTGTCCTTTAATGAAAGCATTTTTCTCATTTCTTAGTGTCTCCACAGACCTCCCCCCTGCAAGATAAGGGCTCTCGGGTCCCTCCTCTGGTCACTGATTGCTCTCCATGGTCCTGAGCTCTTCATCATCTGTGTGATCCATCAGATCTCCGCTGACAAACTTCTGTTTCCCATCAATAATTAAGGCTGAACTCCGGGCAAAACACTACATTTAGGAATAAATAATCTATTCTAAGAAGAGAAGATCTAAGAAGAGCTCCTTCACATGACTTCATGTTGTTATAGTATATTTGGTTTTATGAAATGTTATGATGAATGTCAATTATTTATTTACGTGACACCAAACACTGCATGGCCTTTTCTGGAACTTTTTGTTTTACATTTTTTTTTTGTTTAAATCAGTATTTTTAGCTAGAAAATTACTTATACCCCCAAACATTAATATATACATATATATATATATTAGAGCTGCTACTGATTAAAATTTTCGTGTTCAATTAATCGATTTTATTAATCGACTAATTTCGATTAATTATAACGCACATACAGATCCAACTACTTTTAGCTGATCTCTTTGCATTGCGACTTTGCATTAGTCAGTGGTAAATGTGGTGTACACTATATACAATCACCCGACACTAGTTAGTTTCCACAATCCATGACTTAACTTCACAGTTCACACAAATACGTTTTAAATTCAAACTGTAGCACTGACGTAAGTCATTTTTTTTCCACAGTAGCGTGACAATCCCTCCACCTCTGTTCTAACTAATCACTCTCACCTTATGGCATGGACCCCTGTGCAAACAGGTGGTCATGCAAGTGGGTATCAAAAGGGTTAACACAGACCATAAACTTCTCTCACGTCTCCTTAGATCTCAGCAAGGATGGCAGGTCATGGGTAGAAAGACAAGATCTAAGTGCTCACCGCTTAAGTATAAGATTTCATTTTTGTGTTCAAACACAAACAACTCACATAAAGATGATAAAAACACAGCATGTAAAGCGGACAATCGTGTTAGTTCCGTTGGGCAGCAGCGGGTGACGTCATGCGTAGCTCCTCCCCCGTACACATTCCGTTCAATCAGAACTTCAACCTCACCGGACTCCTCCGCCTTTCCTTCGTCAGCAGACGGAGGCACTTGGGGAAGGGGGAGGAGTCTCCGATGGAACTACCTGAAGACCCGGAAACTGGCGGAGAGGTGAGTACTGATCAAAAGAATTTTGATCGACCAAAAAAATGAATTGATTAATCGAGGAATTAATCTTTAATTTCCAAAGCCCTAATATAATATATATATATATAAACATAAACAGATGGAACCATGGATTATGAGCATAATCTATTCAAGGAGAGTGCTTGTAATCCAAACCACTCGCATATCAAAGCGAGTTTTCCCATAGAATGGAAACGAAGATAATTTGTTCCTGCATTAACTTCTATTATATGCAATACCACATGTGGCCAGAGGTGGGAGGAGGGCGCCGGAGAGCCCCAGAAATACTCAGGGATAGCTCAGCTGAACTCTCAGAAAAGGCTCGGAAACACTTGGGAACAGAGTATTTCCGAGTGTTTTCAAGTATTTTCGAGTGATTCTGAGCATTTCCGAATGGCTCGGAACCGTTCCGAGTGTCACCGGCGCCCTCGCACCTCTGGCCATTAGCTTGAATTCTGCTTGTTTTGCAAGACAACACTCGCAAACCGAGTCAGAGTTTAAAAAAATAAAATTGCTCACCCTTCAAAATGCTCGTTAGCCGTGTTACTCGTTAACCAAAATTCCACTGTGTGTATGTGTGTGTGTATATATATATATATATATATATATATATATATATGTATGTATTTTAGCAGAGACACTAGGGAATAAAATGGCAATTGTTGCAATATTTTATGTCACGCGGTATTTGCGCAACGGTCCTTCAAATGCTTTAAGTAAAAGGATCGAGTCGGCAACTCTGTAGTCCATTTAGCGATTTTAAGGGTTGGTTACAAAAAGTGACAAGCAAAACAAGCGTTTCGGCAACAGCCTCAGTCGTGGCAACCGCTTTCCAAACATCTTTCATACATTTCTATGAACTTTAATGCAAAACAAAAACACCACAGATAACCCCAATTTTTTTGTAAAATATAAAAGATGATATTACGCTGAGTAAATAGATACCTAACATGTCACGCTTTAATATTGCACACGCTCGTGGAATGGCAACAAATTACAGTACTTAAAAATCTCAATAGGCGACACTTTAATTTTTTTTACAGGTTACCAGTTTAGAGGTACAGAGGAGATGTAGGGCTGTAATTCTTGCTCTTGCTCTAACGATCCTGGCGATACCTCACATGCGTGGTTTAACATATGCTTGCACGACTTGCGTATGCGTTCGCTAATGCGTACGAGCAACATTTTTTATTTATTTATTTATCACTTTTAGCCCTTTTTCACACTGAACTTTGAAATCCTGCAACGTCATCTGAAATCATACAATTTCAGAGCCCCATTTCAGTGCTACTTTGGGTCCGACTTGAAAGACATCTGCGTGGCTTCATGCACAGATGTCTATCGAAGTCGCACCCCGAAATCGGCAAAAGTAGCACAGGAACCACTTTTGCAAAGTCGGCGTTGCATCGATTGAAACGGTGCCAGTGCCTGCAATAGGCAGCGACATGTCATGCGATTTGACCTGTCAAATCGCATGACCAATCGCTCCAATGTGAATAAGGGCTTAGGCTGTATTCACACCTAGGCATTTTGAATTGCGGGGCAGATTTGCCACGATTCTGCCTGCAATTTCAAAGTTCCGAGGTGTGAATGACAAATTACAGAACACACATTTGAGATCCCATACATGGCATCTAAAATTGCGATGCGGTTTTGCCACGATTGTCCCGTGATAAATCGCGCTGAAATCGTGGCAATCTCCATCATGGGATGCATGTCGCCCCAAAAGTAGCACCTGAACTTTTTTTCGGGTGACAAGCTTCACGCAATGCAGTGTTGCCTCGATTGTAGCACGATTTATTGCACGTCAGTCACGGCAGAACCACACCACAGTTTTGGGTGGCATCTCAAATATTCATTCTGTGATTTTTTTTCATTCACACCTCGGTGCTTTGAAATCGCGGTCAGAATTGCAAGAAAATCTGCCTGTGATTGAAAACGCATGGTGTGAATGCAGACTTATTCCTATTACAAGCAAAGTAAACATCCCTTGTAATAGAAAGGATGACAGGTCCTCTTTATGGAGATATCTGGGGTCAAAAAGACCCCAGATCTTTCATTTCCTGTTAAAGCAAAAAAATATTTACTTTTGTTTAAAAAAATAAAGTAAAATCGCGGGAACTGGAAGTTATGGCGTCGCTCTGGTCCTCCAAGGGCATAGAGATGAGTGCGGGCCATCTTGGCCTCACTCTTCTCCATGCCTAGCTACCGCCAGCATCTGATCACTCCCGGGCTTCACCGATCGGTCAGGTAAGCCTGGGAACAACCAAGAAACAGCTGGGGGAAGGGGGGGGGGCTTCTCCCTCCACTTCTAAAAGTGATCCCACTGCGGGACCACTTTTATTTGAAAGAGAATCACCTATAGTAAAAAAAAATGCCAGGGTATTATGGTAGCTATCTGCAGCCATAACCCCGGTATTTAAGGTCAAACAAATGATGTATTTTTACTATAGGCCAGTCGACAAGTGGTTAAGGAACACTCCTAAGTCTCCCATAAAATTCCATCGCTAAAAATAAAGCTTGCGTTTCCCGTAATTGCTACTTTTATTCTGCGGTCACGTGACCGCACAGGCTTTTCTTCTTTTACTATGTGCAGGGGGCGTGGCCACATCTCCAGGTATGTGCTCATAATTATATAAGCCTCATAATAAGAAGCCAATTATGTGATCAGCACATTATATCTCTGGGCGTGTTCTGTACACTATGGGGGTTTATTTACTAAAACCAGAGAGAGAAAAATCTGGTGCAGCTCTGCATAGAAACCAATCAGCTTCCAGATTTTCTTTTTTTTTTGTCAAAGATTAATTGAACAAGCTAAAGTTACTGAAGAAGCTGATTGGCCCCCATGCACAGATCATTCTGCACACTCCAAGTTTAGTAAATCCCCTCCAGTGCATGGACTGCATAGATGCCAGCTAAGGCCGATAGGCTCCTGATGAGTGGATGCAGTCCACGAAATGCGTCAAGCCCACCCTGATGCATCCAGTTATGTCTAAATGGTTTTAGCAATTCATGTTCCCATTAGACTATATTTTGTTTAATATCAAGTATGCATATCTTTTATTATTATGTGCCATGTGATGAACAATTATCTTGATGTAATTCAACAACTGTACCATGCATGTTATGCTGTACTATGTTATGCCATTTAATGGTTTAGTAATAAACATATGGATGTTTTTACTTACATGTTTTGTTTGGTCTGAGCAAACACACCTCATTTAAAGTCCCAAAACCTTCCCCTTCTCTTATGTTGCGATGCCAGCTAGGAAGTCCCTGTTCTGTCCAATGCCCCTTTATTCATTGACTTACCTCCTTAGACTCCTTAGGTAGTTGGGGGGGGGGGGCTCTTATATAGGGGGTGTGTTATTGGCCAGACCACCAGATTAAAACAGAGGGGGAAAAAGCCTAATGCCGCGTACACACGACCGGACTTTCCGACAGTTTCTGACGGAGTTCCGTCCAAACGGACTTGCCCACACGCAACCACACCAAAGCCCGCTAGTTTCGAACGTGATGACGTACGATGGGACTAGAAAATGAAGTTCAATAGCCAGTAGCCAATAGCTGCCCTTGCTTCATTTTTGGTCTGTCGGACCAGCACACAGACGAACGGTTTTCCCGACAGGAATTGATTCCGTCAGAAAGATTTAAAACATGTTCTATTTCTAGGTCCATCAGAATTTTTGAAAAAAATAGTCAGATGAAGCCCACACACGATTGTAATATCCGATGAAATGATTCCGTCTGACCTTTTCTGCCGGAAAGTCCGGTCGTGTGTACGCGGCATAAGAAAAGAAAAGAAAAGAAAAGCAGCCACCACATCTGATGATTGGTAAACTGCCATATATTACATTTTTGATTTTGGGTTTAGAGCTCAGGTACACCTGAATGCACATGCTTGGTCCTGTGCGTTCCTGCACATCGCGTTTTAGGGCATCCAGGTCATTTCAATGGATGGCTTTCAAAGATGGCTACAGCGCTTTATTATTTTTCTGGGAGGGTGTCCCCTGGGCCACACATCGGGCGTTCTCTGTTACTACTGTGCCCTTCAGACAGAGCTGATTACAGATCGGGGGAAAGGCCAATCACACCGGCCCTTTGCCATGTGATCAGCTGTGTCCAATCACAGCTGATCACATCTAAACAGATTTTCCAGTTATCGGCAGTCCTTTCCTCCCACGATGTGTGAGGAAAGGAATGGCAATAACTCGCAAGGCTGTCAGCACGCTATTTATAATGGTAAATTCTGCTGGGTGCCAGTGCAACCCTACCAGTGCCAATCACTGCAGCTTTACAGTGCTGACTATCAGTCTCCATCAGTGCCACCTCATCAGTATCGCCTTATCAGTGCATCCTCATCAGTGCCTATTGGTGCACATCAGTGCAGCCTCAATAGTACACATCAGTGCCGCCTCATTAGTACACATCAGTGCCACCTCATCATTACACATCAGTGCAGCCTCATCAGTACACATCAGTGCCCATTAGTGCCTACATTGAGCATTTGCCCTTGCATGGGCATAATGATTTATAAATTTTTAATGAATATCTTATAACCCATTTTAAAGAATTTGTAGTATTTTTTTTGTATTTATTTACTTTGTCTATGAATAAATCATATTACTTTGATTCATGCGTTATATCACGTGCCTTCCACCCCCTTTTTTTCAATTTGCCTATTAGTGCCACCTCAACAGTGCACATCAGTGCAGCCTTGTCAGTGCCCATCAGTGCCACCTCATCAATGCAGCCTCATGAGTACACATCAGTGCAGCCTCATCAGTGCCCATCAGTGCAGCCTTGTACCTGCCCATCAGTGCCACCTCATCAATGCAGCCTCATGAGTACACATCAGTGCAGCCTCATCAGTGCAGCCTGATCAGTGCCCACCAGTGCCACCTCATCAATGCAGCCTCATGAGTACACATCAGTGCATCCTCATCATTACCCATCAGTGCAGCCTCATCAGTGCTCATCAGTGACACCTCATCATGCAGCCTCATGAGTATACATCAGTGCAGCCTATCAGTGCCCATCAGGGCAGCCTTATTAGTGCCCATCAGTGCAGCTTCATTAGTGCCCATCGGTGACCATAAGGGCAGCCTCAGCAGTGCACAACAGTGAAGAAATAAAATTACTTACATGCAAAATTTTATAACAGAAACTAAGGCCGCGTACACACGCGCGGACTGTTCGCCCAACCTTGTCCGCTGAACAGTGTTTGGGCGGACAGTCCGCTCGTGTGTGGGGCTTCAGCGGACAGTTTCAGCGGACAGTTGGCCGAACAAGGTCTTACGGAAATTCCGAAAAACTGTCCGCTGAAACAAGGTTTCAGCGGACTGTTCGCTCGTGTGTAGGCTTGTTCGGCCAACTAAGTCTCGCGCATGCTCAGAAAGGATTTCCACGTCGGAAGGTTGCATTGCAGTGTATAGGACGTCGTATTTTTCGTCCCGTCGTACGTGCCGTTCACGTCATCGCGCACGGTTTCAGCAAACTGTTCGTCCGTCGTGTGTGGCCATGTCCGTCCATGCTAAGTTTGAGCGGACTGTTCGCTCAAACTGTTGGACGGACAAAGTTGGGCCAACAGTCCGCGCGTGTGTACGCGGCCTAAGGAATACTTTTATTTTCAATTTCTGGCTTTTTTTATATTTTTATATAAATATTTAAAAAAATAAATACCCAGTTATGATTAAATACCCCAAAAAGAAAGCGCTATCTGTCTAAAAAAATGCTAAAAATTTAATATGGGTACAGTGTTGCATGACCGCGCAATTGTCATTCAAAGTGTGATGCCCCGCACACACAATCAGAAATTCCCTCAGAAAAAACTTGGATGGTTTTTCCGATGGAATTCCGCTCGAGCTCGGCTTGCATACACTCGGTCACACAAGTTTTCTGAAGTTTCAACCGTCAAGAACGCGGTGATGTACAACACTACAACGAGCCGAGAAAATGAAGTTCAATGCTTCCGAGCATGCGTCGAATTGTTTCCGAGCATGTGTGATTTTTTGCGCGTCTGAATTGCCTACAGACAAACGCATTTTCGGATAGGAACTTTTTCCGACCGAAAAATAGAAATCCTGCTCTCAATCTTTTGCTGGCTGGAATTCCGCCAGCAAAAGTCCGATGGAGCATACACACGGTCTTACTTTTTGGCCAAAATCTCACATCCGACTTTTGCTGGGGGAATTTTGTGTGTACGGGGCATTAAAGTGCTGAAAATTGGCCCTGGGCAGGAAGGGGGTGAAAGTGCCCAGAATTGAAGCGGTTAAAACCATGCCACACCAAAGTGCAGCAGTACTGCCTTTTGGTGGGCGCACATGCATGTATTCGCCAGATGAATGGGAGTGCCAATAAAAGTACAAAAGACAGAGGGTTTGATTATAAACACGTTGCCCCCCCCCCCCCCCCCCACGGCAACTGGTGTGAGCAAGTCCTTAAAGTCCGGCTATACCTCAACCTATGAATGGACCAATGCTTGAAGGGTGCTAATCATTTTGGTGATGCCACATTGGAGGAATGAAAAGAAGGAATCTTGATGACTGGTATATCTATTACAGATACGCACATTATACAATTTTCCCGTAAGCCGTAACGTGATAATATATACAGTAATTAGACGAGATCAGCATTTTTATGGTGTACACAGATGACTCACCGCCGTCAGGAGAATTCATCTTATATTGAAGGTTCTCCCCAGCTAAATGACTTGCATGACTTGTCATAAACCTGCAGAATGACTCACCGCAAAACGCGCCACCGGCTGAACCCTGCCACCGGCACACAGATGGAATTGCCGTACTAAATCCTGATGTATGTTAACAAAAAATAAATGCATGCTATAGTACAAATACAAGACTTGGAGGATCTAATCTCTGTGTCATATTGTACACAAGGATTTTGCCCAGCCTTCCGGAGAAGATGAGCTGCGTCTTGCAAATACGTTTAGGAGCATCAAGCGTTTGAGCATTCATTCATTCCATTGGCCACAAATGAATATCCATTTATTCTGGCCACCCGAATGAATACTCAAGTGCTGAATGTGTTTCAAGTGCATTTTAGGCACGTTGGGCATTATTTGTACCATAACACTCCTCTCCTGTATAAACAATGGTTGGTTTTTTTCCTGCTTCTAAATGCCCCCGATGCTAAACGCCTTTAACCACTTGCTTACCGGGCACTTAAACCCCCTTCCTGCCCAGACCAATTTTCAGCTTTCAGCCCTGTCACACATTTGAATGACAATTGCTCGGTCATGCTCCAGTTTACCCAAATGAAATGTTTATCATTTTTTTTCACACAGATAGAGCTTTCTTTTGGTGGTATTAAATTGCTGCTGTGTTTTTTATTTTTTGCTAAATAAAACAAAAAGGGACTGAAATTTTGAAAAAAACAAAAAACTGTTTCATAGTTTGTTATAAAATGTAAAAACAGGTAATTTTTCTCCTTCACCGATGTGCGCTGATGAGGCTGCACTGATTGGCATTGATAGGCAGCACTGATGGGCAGTGATAAGCACCGATAAGACAGCACTAATGGGCACTAATAGGTGGCACTGATAAGCACTGATGAGGCGGCACTGATAGGTGGCACTGATGGTTGACACTGATGGGCACTGATGGTTGGCACTGATAGGTGGCACTGAAGGGCACTGATAGGTGGCACTGATAAGCATCACTGATAGGTGGCACTGATGGGCACTGTTGAGCGGCACTGATGGGCCCTGATAAGCACTGATGAGGCGGCACTGATAGGCGGCACTGATAGGTGGCACGGATGGGTGGCACTGATGGTTGGCAATAATGGGCACTGATGGTTGACCCTGAGGGGTGCCACTGAAGGGCACTGATAGGTGACACTGATAAGCGGCACTGATGGGCACTGGTAGGCACTGGTAAGTGACACTAATAGGCAGCATTGATCTGTAGCACTCATTATAGACAATGATGGGCATTGATTGGCAGCACTGCTGGGCATTGATGGGTGGCACTGTGAGCAATGGTAGGTGGCACTGTGGGCACTAGTAGGTGGCACTGTGGGCACTGGTAGGTGGCACTGTGGGTACTGTTTACATCACGTGATCAGCCATTATTGGCTGACAGCTGATCACGTGGTACGGGGTTGGGATCGACCCCTTACTCGGATCTGTGATCAGCCAAGTCTCATAGACTCACCGATCACAGAGTGCGCCACGCGTGACCCGCAGGGTTGCGCAGACTACGCTTGCTCAGGAAGACATCCACAGATGCCCTCCCCGCAATTAAGGCCTGCGCTGCAGCCGTCTTTCGGCTATAGCCAAGTAGTTAAACATCTACAGTATCTCAGAAAATTGAGTTTACCCCTCACATTTTTGTAAATATTTTATTCTATCTTTTCATGTGACAACACTGAGGAAATGACACTTTGCTACAATGTAAAGTAGTGAGTGTACAGCCTGTATAACAGTGTAAATTTGCTGTCCCCTCAAAATAACTCAACACACAGCTATTAATGTCTAAACCACTGGCAACAAAAGTGAGTACGCCCCTAAGTGAAAATGTCCAAATTGGGCCCAATTAGCCATTTTCCCTCCCCGGTGTCATGTGGCTCGTTAGTGTTACAAGGTCTCAGGTGTGTTAAATTTGGTGCTATCACTCTCACTCATACTGGTCACTGGAAGTTCAAAATGGCACCTTATGGCAAAGAACTCTCTGAGGATCTTAAAAAAAGAATTGTTGCTCTACATAAAGATTGTTTTGAGCCGGGCTATATGCATCCACAGGCACACACAGTGCCGGTAAGCCAATCTTATCAGCTCTGCATGGACTACAGAGCACCCCCCCCCCTGTGTTATAGAGGAAAGGGTATTATATACAAAGTACCCTCCAAGGAAATACTAGGGACTGATGAACAAATGAAGTAGAAAAAAATATACATATTTTTAAAAGTAATAAATGTATATTTTTTTCTACTTAATTTGTTCAATAGTTGCTTATAAAGTCCCTGGTATTTCCTTTGGGGGAGGGGGGGATACTTCATATATAGTATGTTTAAAACAGGATGTTGGTAACATATGGGCCTTCTCGGATGGATTCTTATAAATTACTATAGAGGAAAGGGTTGTTCTGTAGTTCTGTAGCTCTAACACACTCACCTTCCTAGGTTGATAAGGATGCCTTTCCATAAATTCAGTATGGGACAGGAAGGGCCATCATTGCTGCCCCTCTGAAAAGTGATCTGCAGTGGCTCACTTTTCAAAGGCATTTGACGGGTGTTATATTTCGCAACCCCGCCACCTGGGTTAATCACTGAAAGCCCACCGGGTTGCAACCGCAACATGGTCGATGAGGTGTTCCATGCATGCGGGTAGTATCCATCAGCCACTGGACGAAATGTGTTTCCAATATTTATATTGAAAAATATAATAATAATAATAATATTAATATTATAAAAAATAGAGATATTGTCAACAACAACAGACTCTCGGGTTATCACCAGCACAACAGAGCAGTATATCAAAATGAGGGCAATAACTATCCAGGTAAATACAGGTCATTCAGAAAATATACAATAAACAACAACCTAGAAAGGCAGGTAACATACAATGCATCTGGAAAGTATTCACAGCGCTTCACTTTTTCCACACTTTGTTATGTTGCAGCCTTATTTTACAATGGAATATAGTCATTATTTTCCTCAAAATTCTACAAACAATACCTCTTTGCAAATTTATTAAAAATAATAAAAAAATCCCATGTTAATATAAGTATCACAGAAGTTTGCTCAATACTATGGTGAAGCTCCTTTGGCACCAATTACAGCCTCAGGTCTTTTTGACAGAGAGGAGAAAAGGGTGCTCTGGTGGAGGTGGATCACTGGTCAGAGGGATGATAGTGATGAGCAGGGCTGTCTTTATTATTGACTGGACCCTGGGCAAAAAAAACATCTTGCCCCCCCCATGCAGTTTCGCTCTCCACCTGTTTTGAGACATACAATAAATAGCAGCTTGACTAAAAATCTGTTTACTGAATCAGATCAGACAGCGATTGCGATTGGTTGCCAGAGGTTACAGTGTATCATTACCGCTCACTGATTATTTGCTAGAGGTTACAGCACATGATTTATGCTTGCTGATTGGCTGCTAGATATTACTGTACATCAATACTTCTCACTGATTGGTTGCTAGAGGTTACTGCACATCATTACTGCTTACTGATTTGTTACTAGAGGTTACAGCACATCATCTCCTCACTGCCTGCACACCATGGACTAAGGAGGTGAGCAGACCCATAAATAGACAGAAAAATCCTAGGGTTAAAAGCACTTACAAGATTGTTGAGTGTTAAAAGACATGATAAAATCAGGAGTCCTCATCTGTGGCATGTGTCCATCCTCAGCATGATGGTAGACAGCAGTGTAGAGCCGTCCAGCAGCTGTAAAGCGCTCTCATACGTGTTGGAGAGAGGAGGCAGCAGGGAAGCCTGTATTCACTGCAGGACATATGAGGCTGATGGTGTCAGTGGAGAGAAGGGGCGGTAACGCGTTTCGGAGCATGTGCAGCTCCTTGGTCTGATGAACCAGGGGAGGAAGTGGGAGCCAGGGGCCTTGAAAAATGAGGTACCCTCCCCCCTCAAAAAATGACATGCCAAATGTGGCATGTCAGGGGGTCACCAACACTTGAAGCGGAAGTTCCATTTTTGGGTGGAACTCTGCTTTAAGAAAACTTTTCTTTTTTTCAAAATTGTTGGTCTTTTTGTGTTTGCTAAAAATATTGATAAAAATGTTGTCTGGGTACAGCATTGCATGACCGAACAATAGTTATTCAAAGTGTGACAGCGGTATCGAAGTGGTTAAAAAAAGTACCGTCCTCATACCTGAGATTATGATCTTAGTAGGGGGGCCCCAAAGGGCACTGGACCCAATTGGACAGCAGTGCCTGCGTATGTCCCTGAACACTAACTGTCTGTGTTCGGGGACACACTCCTAACCTCCTAACAGTGGCTCTATGCATTTCAATAGTGGAGATTGGGACTGTCTGCATGTAGGTGCACAGAGCACCTGTGTGTCCCATGTGGGCAAATACAGCCCTTCACACGTGTTTATGGATAGGTATGTCCAGGTGAATGAGGCCCTATTGCTAACAGTGATCTCAGTAACTATGAGTGGTGTGGGGGGGCTTCCAACATCTAGTAATATTAAGTTTTGTATGTCTGTGAAGGTTTTCATGTATCCAGGTCATGGTTCAGTATATCTAGTAGTAGTTGGTCACATTCAACTGACTTGTTCTGTAATGTTGAAGGAAGTTTAATGGATTGTCCAAGCCCCTTCTTCAGTTCTAAGTAGGGATGAGCTTGCGTTGGGTCCGGACCTGGAAGTTAGCTGTCATTGCTGGGCCAATGAGCTGCAGGTAAGAGATTCCAGCAGCTGCACATATACAAAACGGCAGAGATCCTTATCACATCATCGACCTAATATGGCCATGTGTCCATGTACGGTCAATGATGTCATGAGCATCGCCATCTCTTTGTATATGTCCTGCCACCGACAGCTCAGTGGCCCAGCAGCGTCAGCCTACTTCCAGGTTCAGATAAACTTGTGTTTGGAACAAAGTCAACCAAGCTCATCACTAGTTCTAATGAGTGTCTGGAAAACTATTATTATATCCGAACAGGTTGTACCAACACCTTGTTCTAATCACCATGGAAGGGCAGACGTTGTTGCCCAAGAATAGGAAGGGTGGTGTGAAAATTGTGGAACCACCCTGTTCTAGTTACATAATCCCATCCTTGGTGGCAGGAAAGCTTCATAAATGTTAATCCTTTGATTTCCATGGATGAAGATGGGAATTGTGAAAATGCTGAGGTAGAGATCTTAAAATGGAATTAAATGCGGTAGACAGTGTTAAAGGTCCTCCACCTTGTTTACTGATAGAGTTGGGCCAAACACCTCCCTGTTTGGTTTGCAGCAGAACTCCCGAACGGGAAAAGTTCTAACCCGAACGGCAAACGCCATTGAAGTCTATGGGAGTCAAACAAGAAAAATCAAAAGTGACCATTTTGAAGGCTTATATGCAAATAATTGGCCATACAAGGGGTATGGGGGTCCAGCTACTGGCCGGGCAATCATCTGGGACCTGTGATGTGCCTCAGATGATTTCCGAGAGGGAGGGGCAAGAGGTGATCTCCCTTTCGGCTTTACGGTACCCCAGGAGGAAGTGGGAGCTGGAACCCTCTAAAAAGACCCCATGCCGTTTTTTTTTTTTTTTTTTTTACATTTAGGCATGGGGTTCCCCTTAAACATGAGGGCAACCTCACATGTTTCTTTTTTTACCATTTTTTTACCGGCAATTTTTTTTTTATTCAGCTGTCAGCGGGGAAGCCCATTGACAGCTGATGACTCATTGGTTATTAACCACTTGCCGACTATCAACGAGAGCAGTGATCGCTGTCACGTGAGTTGTAGCCCATACCCCCCCCCCACAGTTAGAATCACTCCCTAGGACACACTTAACCCCTTCATCACCCCCTAGTGGTTAACCCCTTCCCTGCCAATGTCATTTACAAAGTAATCAGTGCATTTTTACAGCACTGATCGCTGTATAAATGACAATGGTCCCAAAATAGTGTCAAAAGCTTTCGATGTGTTCGCCATAATGTTGCAGTCATGATAAAAATTGCAGTTCGCCGCCGTTAATAATAAAAAAAAAATAATAATAAAAATGCCATAAAACTATCCCCTATTTTGTAAACGCTATAACTTTTGCACAAACCAATCAATATACGCTTATTGTGATTTTTTTTTACAAAAAATATGTAGAAGAATACATATCGGCCTAAACTGAAGAAAAAAAATCATTTTTTTATATATTTTTTGGGATATTTATTATAGCAAAAAGTAAAAAATAGTGTTTTTTTTCAAAATTGGCAATTTTTTTTGTTTATATCGCAAAAAATGAAAATGCAGAGGTGATCAAATACCACCAAAAGAAAGCTCTATTTGTGGGAAAAAAAGGACGTCAATTTTGTTTAGGTGCAACGTCGCACAACCGTGCAGTTGTCAGTTAAAGCGACGCAGTGCCAAATCGCAAAAAGTGCTCTGGTAAGGAAGGGAGTAAAATCGTTCGGGGCTGAAGCGCTTAAGGATGTCGCAGCTGGTATCCCGGCCCCACTTCTTAACAAACAGTTTTTACTGCACCCTGATTGGGCAAGACTTTGCCCAATCAGGGCGCAGAATGCACTGTGCAGTGCATTGCAGGGTGTTCGGCAGGACATGCGCTGTGAAGCAGCCCTTGGTGTATTAATTATACATCAGATCTATATTCTGATGATACATTGTACAGAATTTCTTCTCCGTTATATAAATTGATCTAATGACCAATAGAAACTCCATTGCTCAGTGTAGGAGATCATTTTTTGGGCATTGATACATTTTATCATTGTATTGTAAAGCTGATGGGGACCTTTAGAATGTGTTAGCCCTTGTACACACGGTCGGAGATTCCGACGGAATGTTTCCTATCGGACCGTTTTGTCGGATATTCCGACTGTGTGTGGTCTGCATCGGAATATCCGACGGACCAAGTTTTCCAACTTGCCGGTAAAATTTTCCAACAAAATGCTCCTATCGGACATACTCCGATCATGTGTAGCCTACTACGATGGACAAAGTGCCACGCATGCTCAGATCAAATTCCTAGACCAAAGCTATTGGCTACTAGCCTCAACGTAGTCCCGTCGTAACGAAATAACGTCATCACGTTATGTACAATCGGATTTTCCGACAACTTAGTCCGACCGTATGTATGCAACATCACTTCCAGTCCTCTCCGACGGATTTGGTTGTCGGAATCTCCGACTGTGTGTACAAGGGCTCAGTGTTTATATCTCTGTATCTATTCTGTTTATACAGATGCAGGGATATTTTATAGAAAATGCTATAAAATCCGCCCCATAAACATCCATAGGATGGAATATATTCCAATGACACAACAGCAGACACGCCGCCGTGACCAATTCTTATTTCAAGGTCCCTCTGGGACACAGAAAGTCAAATTATTCCGGGGCCCCGGCCCTCCCATTTACCATCACTGGAGGCATTTTGATTTATTTTTTCCATCTCTGGAATCCAGGCAGGTCAGAGGTCGCAGCTCCAGTGCATGACTTTCATTGCAGCGTTTGCTGATCTCATTCAGCTCTTTGTGTATGGGGCATGATGGCGCGGCTGCTGCGAGGAGAGTGAGACTGCTCTGTTCATGAACCGATTCCCTCAATAGCCGCTCATCGTTATTTTTTTACACTGAGCGTCACTGCATTACTTCTAATTCTCCTTGTAATAAAGAGGACCTGTGCTACATTTAACCACTTGAGACCCGCGCTATAGCCGAATGACGGCTACAGCGCGGATCTCCTTTGCCGGGACTACGTCTATTGACGTAGTCCCGTGCACGAGCGGCCTGCGCGCCCCCTGAGGGGCGCGCGCGGCGCGCTCTGTGATCGGCGAGTCTACGAGACTCGCCTGATCACCGATCCGTGCAAGGGGTCGATCCCGACCCCTTATCACGTGATCAGCTGTCAGCCAATGACAGCTGATCATGTGATATAACGGAGCTGGTAATCGGCTATTATTCCCCATAGTGCCACCCAGCAGTGCCCACAGTGCCACCCAGCAGTGCCCACAGTGCCACCCAGCAGTGCCCACAATCTGCCTCAACAAAGGTGCTGCACCCCAGTGCCACATATCCGTGCCCAGCAGTGCCGCCTATCAGTGCCCAGCAGTGCCGCCCATCAGTGCCCAGCAGTGCCACCTATCAGAGCCACCTATCAGTGCCACCTATCAGTGCCCATCAGTCCCATCTATCAGTGGTACCTATCAGTGCCCCTTAGTGCCACCCATCCGTGCCACCCATCTGTGCCACCCATCCGTGCCATCTTATCTGTGCCCATCTTTGCCCATCAGTGCCGCCTTATCTGTGCCCATCGGTGCCGCCTTATCTGTGCCTATTAGTGCCACCTTAACTATGCCTATCAGTGCCCACCAGTGCAGCCTATCAGTGCCCACCAATGCAGCCTATCAGTGCCCACCAATGCAGCCTATCAGTGCCCACCAGTGCAGCCTATCAGTGCTGCCTCATCAGCGCACTTCAATGAAGGAGAAAAATGACCTGTTTGCAAAATTTTATAACAAACTATTAAACATGATTTTTTTTTTGCATCTTTTTTTGTTTGTTTAGCAAAAAATAAAACTCCCAGCTGTGATTAAATACCACCAAAAGAAAGCTCTATTTGTGGGAAAAAAATGATAAAAATTTCATTTGGGTACAGTGTTGTATGACCGTGCAATTGTCATTCAAAGTGCATCAGCGCTGAAAGCTGAAAATTGGTCTGGGACTGAGGGGGGTTTAAGTGCCCAGTAAGCAAGTGGTTAAAGCGGGAGTCCGCCGGGACTCCGCGTTTTTTTTTTTTTTTTTAAAAGCCAGCAGCTACAAATACTGCAGCTGCTGACTTTTAAAATAGTGACACTTACCTGTCCAGCGTGCCCGCGATGTCGGCACCCGAAGCCGATCTCTAGATCGTCTCTCGGGTCCTGCCGCCGCCATCTTGGGTATGGGAATCAGGAAATGGAGCCTTTCAGCTTAATTTCCCGGTTCCCTACTGCGCATGCGCGAGTCGCGCTGTGCAATAAGGATGGTCCCCGCTGCCTCTGGGATCTGTGTGTTTCCCAGCAGGCAGCGGGGCACTTGCGGAAAGGGCGGGCACTTGCAGAAAGGGGCGTAATCTACGCCCCTTTCCGCAGAGAGCTATCCCGGAAGTGGGTGCAGATACCTGTACTGTACAGGTATCTGCACCCCCCTCCCCCCTGAAAGCTGCCAATTGTGGCGCCGGAGGGGGGGAGGGTTCCGATGAGCGGAAGGTCCACTTTAGGGTGGACCTCCGCTTTAAAGCAGAACTCCACCCTCACCTCCAGTCTTGCACAGTTGCACCGGCTCCTCTCTTGGACTGAAATGGTTTACTCTGATTTCACTGCATACTGTGAGCTTCTCACAATGTGCATTAGAAGCTGCAGCAAGTCACATAGAGCCCGCCTCATTTCCTGGCTGGAGAACTTCCAGCATTATCTAGCTCTTTCCTCTTTAGCCTGACTGTCCCTGGCCCCGCCCCTTTCATTCATTGGATTAGAAAGCAGATGAAGGCTTTGTCAGGGGGAGTACTGTGATCTCTCTTAGAGGTAATAACTACCTGGAAGTGTTATGCCCCATACACGCGGTCGGATTTTCCGACGGAAAATATGCGATCGGATCATGTTGTCGGACAATCTGACCGTGTGTGGGCTCCATCTGACTTTTTCCTTCAGATTTTCCGACGCACAAAGTTTGAGAGCAGGATCTAAAATTTTCTGACAACAAAATCTGATCGCATAAATTCCGATCGTTTGTAGACAATTCCGACGGACAAAGTGCCACGCATACTCAGAATAAACTAAGAGAAGAAAGCTATTGGCTACTGGCCCGTTTATAGTCCTGACGTACGTGTTTGACGTCACCTCCTTCAGAACGATCGGATTTTCCGACAACTTTGTGCGACTGTATGTATGCAACACAAGTTTCGGCCAAAATCCGTTTTGTGGTCGGAATGTCCGACCGTGTGTATGGGGCATTACACTACATTGCTGAGCATTGCCACCCTTAAGGCTACTGTTGTCTTCATTCAACCTTACCAACTATGTACAGTGCCTCGAAAAATATTCATACCTCTTGAAATTTTTCACATTTTGTCATGTTACAACGAAAAATGTAAATGTATTTTATTGGCATTTTATTTGATAGACCAACACAAAGTGGCACATAATTGTGAAGAAAAAGGAAAATGATAAATGGTTTTAAAAATTTTTTACAAATAAATATGTGAAAAGTGTGGGGGGGCATTTGTATTCAGTCCCCTTCACTCTGACACCCCTAACTAAAATCTAGTGGAACAAATTGCCTTCACAAATCACCTAACTAGTAAATAGAGTCCACCTGTGTGTCATTTCTCAGTATAAATACAGCTGTTCTGTGAAGCCCTCCGAGGTTTGTTAGAGAACCTTAGTAAACAAACGGCATCATGAAGGCCAAGGAACACACCAGACAGATCAGGGATAAAGTTGTGGAGAAGTGTAAAGCAGGGTTAGGTTATAAAAAAAAATATGCCAAGCTTTGAACATCTCACAGAGCTCTGTTCAATCCATCATCTGAAAATGGAAAGCGTATGGCACAACTGCAAACCTACCAAGATATGGCCGTCCACCTAAACTGACCGGCTGGGCAAGGAGAACATTCATCAGAGAAGCAGCCAAGAGGCCCATGGTAACTCTGGAGGAGCTGCAGAGATCAACTGCTCAGGTGGGAGAATCTCTCCACAGGGCAACTATTAGTCGTGCAATCCACAAATCTGGCATTTATTGAAGAGTGACAAGAAGAAAGACATTGGTGAAAGAAAGTCATAAGAAGTCCTGTTTACAGTGTGCGAGAAGCCATGTGGGGAACCAGCAAATGTGGAAGAAGGTGCTCTGGTCAGATGAGACCAAAATTGAACTTTGGCCTAAAAGCAAAAGGCTATGTGTGGCTGAAAAACTAACACTGGATGTACCAATTATACCTTGCTCACTATTAAGTTTGCTCCATTTTCTGGTTTTTCAATGTTTCCTTAAAAAAATAAAAAAAAAATAAAAAAAAAAGAAAAAGAAAAACTAACACTGCACATCGCCCTGAACACACATCCCCTGAAAAACCTTCCCACAACATGATGCTGCCACCACCATGTTTCACGGGGGGGATGATTTTCTTCAGCAGGGACAGGGAAGCTGGTCAGAGTTGATGGGAAGATGAATGGAGCCAAATACAAGACAATCTTAGAAGAAAACCTGTTAGAGTCTGCAAAAGACTTGAGACTGGGGGGAGGTTCACCTTCCAGCAGGACAATGACCCTAAACATACAGCCAGAGCCAGGGGCGTAACTATAGGGGGTGCAGCAGTCGTGACCGCAACCGGGCCCTGTGATGCAGGGGCCCATGCAGCCCCCTCTACATATGGCCGGCAGCAGCATAGGCAGCTAGGGGTACCAGTGCACCATGCACATGGGTGGTGGAGGTGGAGGGTGACTAGCAGAGCTCCATGCTCGACTATCGCACTGGCTGCTCTTTAGTTGTGCATTCCCCGCATGACCTGTGTCCTCGACCGGCTCCTCAGAGTACCCCTCTCCTGCTCCATGCATTGCCACTCAGTCCGATGCCTGTTCTCCCCAGCCAGTGTCCCCCCCCCCCCCCCCCGAGTCCGGCCCACTCTGCACAGCATACTTCTCCCGGGTAAACAAACTTTAAGCACACAGATGCACTGCAGCCCTATGAGAGCCGGCTCGCCGGAGGACACTGCAGGCTTGTCTGCCAGCCCCCCTCCTCCCCGTCATACACAGATGATGAAAGGTCTTTCTGGGAGATATGCTGATCGCCCGTCCAGCACACTGCATGGAGCCCAGGCCAACATGGATGAGTGCGCGGCCTACAGCTTGGTCATGGTGAGTGAGAGGACCCCATCCCCCACACACCATTACATACCCCCTTAATCTCCTCCTGGGGACAGGGACCCCTTCTCACATGGGGACAGGGACCCCCACCTCCCCTGGGGACAGGGACCCCTTCTCACCTGGGGGCAGTAACTTCATCTGCCCTGGAGAAAAGGACCTCATCTCTTCTGGGGACGGGGACCCCATCCTGCCTAGGGACAGTCCCTTAATGGGGCACCTAAAAATAAAAAAATAAAATAATTTAAAAAAACTACTGATACCAGTGGTGGAACTACAGGGCTCACAAAGGTCATACCTGTGGCCACGCCCTGGAGTTCCACCGCCGGACTCGGAGGGAAGGGCCCTGGCTGGGGTTCAGGGGGGCCATTCATGGTGTTTTGCATCGGGGCCCTGAAGGTTCTAGTTACGTCACTGGCCAGAGCTACAATGGAATGGTTTAGATCAAAGCATATTCATGTGTTAGAATGGCCCAGTCACAGTCCAGACCTAAATCCAATTGAGAATCTGTGGCAAGACTTGAAAATTGCTGTTCATAGACGCTCTCCAGCCAATCTGACAGAGCTTGAGATACTTTGCAATGAAGAATGGGCAAAATATTCCCTCTCTAGATGTACAAAGCTGGTAGAGACATCCCCAAAAAGACTTGCAGCTGTAATTGCAGTGAAAGGCGGTTCTACAAAGTATTGACTCAGGGGGGGCGCCATATTTTAACATATTTATTTGTAAAACAAAATTAAAATCGTTTATCATTTTCCTTCCACTACCCAATTATGTGCCACTTTGTGTTGGTCTATCACATAAAATTCCAATAAAATACATTTATGTTTTTGGATGTAACATGACAAAATGTGGAAAATTTCAAGGGTTTGAATACTTTTTCAAGGCACTGTAACTTGCATTGCCACTAGTTTCTGTAACGCGCTTTCCTAGAATGCAATGGTGTATATTGGTTCTATTCTAGCCATTTGCGCCTTTGGGCCAGACTTACATTTCCATGTTGCGTCACCATGCATTTTGTTACAACACATATAGCAAGTGTTCATGGGCGTCCGCAGAACTTTTTTCAGGGGGGGGGGGCATCATTTTAGGGTCGCCCATGAACAGCCCCTTTTCGATAATGTCTTTATCACGTTATCATGGTCAGAGACTGCAGATGTAGTACAGTCCATAGGATAAGTAATAGATAATGGCCAACAGGCCCTCTTACCAGACCCCACAAAACTACAGCAGTGATCCCTCCGACTGGATGATTGCTCACTCTGGGTTCCCCAGGGGCGACTCTGGTCAGTAGTGTATCATGTCTGTACCCTGGTAGTGGCTTGGTCTTTTTCTCTCTAGTGGCACTGGGCAGCGTGGCTCTCTCTGGTGGCGCTGGGCAGTGAGGCTCCCTGGTGGCGCTAGGTAGCATGGCTCTCTCTTGTGGCACTGGGCAGCGTGGCTCTCTCTGGTGGCGCTGGGCAGCGAGGCTCCCTGGTGGCGCTGGGCAGCCTGGCTCTCTCTGGTGGCTCTGGGCAACATGGCTCTCTCTGGTGGGGCTGGGCAGCATAGGTCTCTCTCTCTGGCTTCCACCCAGCACACTCCTCATTCTTTGTCCTGTAGCACTCTCTCCCTCAGCTTTTTTCCAGGCTGCAGTCTCTCAATCTCTCTCTTGATTGAGCTGTAGCCTCCTCCCTGTGGAAAATGGGGCCGCCAATCTTTGGGACTACATGTCCCATGATGCGCTCCTCTACTAGTCTCCTTTGACTTGCCCTCAGTTATTCACCCCACTGGCGGGTGGCACCCGGGTGCAGGCTTCCCACACCCCAATAGTGACGCAACTGTGCTAAATTTATGATCAGATCCCTGATTCCAGGGGGGGGCACTTGACCCCCCTTGCCCCTACCTGCAGATGCCCATGCAAGTGTTCCTGCTGTGATACACATCCACAGGCAAGATGTGTTGGGGTATCATTCAGAATGAATGGCACTGCATTGAAGTAATGAATAGAACGTGCATTGCCACCAGTTTTGGTAACACACTTGACCAGAATGCAATCGTGATTAAATAGGTCCTATGTGAACCTTTTGCTCCTTTGGTCCAGATTCACATCTCCATGTTGCGCCACCACGCATGTTGCCCCATATAGCATGCGTTGCTGAGTCCTTCGTTTTAAATGGCATTCCAACACACTAAAAGCAACACACCTGATTTTCAGCAAGACACAACGCAGTACAGTGGAACCTTAGTTAACGAGTAACGCGGTTAACGAGTGCTTTGAAAGACGAGCAACTTTTTTTTTTTTAATTCTCACTCGGTTTGTGAGTGTTGTCTCGCAAAACAAGCAGAATTTAAGCTAATGGGGTGTGCAGTACCACATTTGGCCAGAGGTGCGGGGGCGCCGGTGACACTTGAACGGTTCGGAGCCATTCGGAAATACTCGGAACCACTCGGAAATACTCGCAAACACTCGGAAATACTCCGATCCCGAGTGTTTCTGAGACTTTCCGAGTTCAGCTGAGCTGTCCCCAAGTATTTCCGAGGCTCTCTGGCGCCCCCCCAACTCTGGCCACATGCGGTATTTCATGCAATACAAGTCAATGTGGAACAAATTATCTTTGTTTCCATTGACTTCTATGGGGAAACTCGCTTTGATATGCGAGTTCTTTGGATTACAAGCATTCTCCTGGAACAGATTATACTCGTAATCCAAGGTTCCACTGTATAAAAAAAAAGGGTCATGTGCATTTTTAAGCGTATTAGGATGCCTTGGAAGCCGATTTATTTTATTGCATGTTGCACGTTCAGGCATGTACATTAACTGACCACAGTAGTAAATCTCCCCTTCATCTATTGGCTAAAATTCTGTCTAATTTAAAAAAAAAAAAACATTCTGTCAAATTTTTTAACGCTACGCCATCATACCCTCATTTTGTGTTTGGCGTCGCAGTCATGCACCTAGCAACCTTTCCATGTTCCCTGCGTTAATAATTATGGCCTTCAATTAACTCCACCCAGTCTATATAACTGTTACGATAAGCAGCGCCGCTAATATTCAACCGATCGTCTCGGTGTATTTGCCCAGCTGAAGTGCGTTCGCTTTCCTGAATGCCGCGCGGCGTGCAGATAAGCGTAATTATTACTGGAATGAAAGGCAGTATCTCTGGTGTGGCAGAGCGGCGGCCTACAGGCCTGATAAGTGACATTGTACGCTTGTCACCGCGTAATAAAACTCCTCGACGAGCGTTAATAATACGTTTTTTTTCCCCCTCCTCTACAGGAATAATTGAGGTTGCTCAGCAATGTATAAAGTGGCTAATTAAAACAAACACATAAATCTGGCCTGCGAAAATAAATCTCTTTATTGCACTGTGCTGCGAGGCAGGCAAGAGCAGGGGGGGGGGGGTCAACAGCAAGGTGAAACCTGGAAAAATCCCATCCCCCGCAGCCCCTTTCCCTCTTAGAGGCTACTTGGCATTTAGCTGGGAGATTCCATTCCCAGAATCCTCCGCTGATCGCCACACTGGCGTCAAAAGGTGCCACAATCAGCGTTCGCAGCAAGTTACTCTCAACATCCTAAACGGTCCGTAGGGTTCAATATTGAGTTGGCCCATCCTTTGCAGCTATCAACAGCTTCAACTCTTCTGGGAAGGCCGTCCACAAGGTTTAGTAGTGTGTCTATGGGAATGTTTCAGTGCCTGCCTGTGAGGTCAGGCAGGCACTGATTTTGGACGAGAAGGCCTGGCTCGCACTCTAATTCATCCCAAAGGTATTCTATTGGGTTGAGGAAAGGACTCTGTGCAGGTTAATCAAGTTCCTCCACCCCAAACTCGCTCATCCATGTCTTTATGGACCTTGCATTGTGCACTGGTCCAAATCATTTGGTGGAGGGGGATTATGGTGTGGGGTTGTCTTTCAGGGGTTGGGCTTGGCCCCTTAGTTCCAGTGAAGGGAACTCTTAAGGCGTCAGCATACCAAAAAATTTTGGACAAATTCATGCTCCCAACTTTGTGGGAACAGTTTGGAGACGGCCCCTTCCAAAATGACTGCACACCAGTGCACAAAGCAAGGTCCATAAAGACAGGGATGAGTGAGTTTGGGGTGGAAGAACTTGACTGGCCTGCACAAAGTCCTGACCTCAACCTGACAGAACACCTTTGGGATGAATTAGAGCAGAGACTGTGAGCCAGGCCTTCTCATCCAACATCAGTGCCTGACCTCACAAATGCGCTTCTGGAAGAATGGTCAAACATTCCCATAGACACACTCCTACACCTTGTGGACGGCCTTCCCAGAAGAGTTGAAGCTGTTATAGCTGCAAAGGGTGAGCCAACTCAATATTGAACCCTAAGGACTAAGACTGGGATGCCATTAAAGTTCACGTGTGTGAAAAAGCCAGATGTCCCAATACTTTTGGTAATATAGCATATAGAAAAATCTCAGCTACCGCACACCATACAAGCCCAATGGATAATAGATGATATCATGTATATATATATATTCTGTCTTTTTCTGGCACTTTTTGTTTACAAATTGAAATCAGTATTTTTTGCTAGAAAATTACATATAACCCCCAAAACATTATATACTTTTTTTTTAGCAGAGACCCTACAGAATAAAATATCGGTCATTGTAATTTTTTATGTCACACAGTATTTGCAAAGCGGTTTTTCAAATTTATTTTGGAAAAATACACTTTAATGAATTTAAAAAAAACACAATATATTCCCCGTTTTTTTTTTTTTTTTTTTTTTTTGTGAAAATAATATAGCAAAAGAAAAATACTGATTTAACCACTTTCAGACCGGACCAATTTGCTGGTCAAAGACCAGACCACTTTTTGCGATTCTGCACTGCGTCGCTTTAACTGACAATTGCGCAGTCGTGCGACGTGGCTCCCAAACAAAATTGACGTCCTTTTTTTTCCCACAAATAGAGCTTTCTTTTGGTGGTATTTGATCACCCCTGCGGTTTTTATTTTTTGCGCTATAAACAAAAATAGAGCGACAATTTTGAAAAAAACGCATTATTTTTTACTTTTTGTTATAATAAATATCCCCCAAAAATATATAAAAAAACATTTTTTTCCCTCAGTTTAGGCCAATACGTATTCTTCTACATATTTCTGGTAAAAAAAATCGCAATAAGCGATTATTGATTGGTTTGCGCAAAAGTTATAGCGTTTACAAAATAGGGATAGTTTTATGGCATTTTTATTAATAATTTTTTATTATTTTTTTTTTTACTAGTAATGGCGGCGATCAGCGATTTTTATTGTGACTGCGACATTGTGGGGGACCCATCGGACATTTTTGACACATTTTTGGGACCATTGTCATTTATACAATAATCATTGCTATATAAATGCAGTGATTCCTGTGTAAATGACACTGGCCGTGAAGGGGTTAACCAGTGGGTGGCAGTGTAGGGGTTAAGTGTTCCTAGGGGTGTGTTACTAACTGTAGGGGGGTTGGGCTTTCATTTAGTGAACACTGATCTCTGCTCAAATCACATGGAGCAGAGATCAGCGTCACTAGTTGCTAGGCAGAATGGAGAAATGCTGTTTCGTATGCCCGCGGCGATCGAGTCCGCGGGTCCCGCGACCGCACTCACGGGGGTCCCGACCAGCGCGGGAGCACGCCGCCGGCAGCGCGCTCCCGATGGCAGGGCGGCAAATTTAAAGGGACGTACATGTACGCCCATTTGCCTGCCCGTGCCATTCTGTCGACGTACATCGTCGTGCGCTGGTCGGCAAGTGGTTAAACAAAAAGTGCCAGAAAAGACCTGGCCTTCAAATTGAAGCTTTAATGAAAAAAACGATTGGTGTATATTGCGATGTCTGAAAGTGATTTATACAGAACCATAACATTAGATCGGGGGTAGATAACCTTTAGAGCACAGTGTGCCGAAAAATGTTTTCCAAGAAATTAAGCGTGCGATTTAATAACCAAAAAAATGTCAACTTCACACTCTCAATCACGAAAAAGATCTTTTATAAAGTAAACTACTTCATAATAGTGGCAAACTTACATCCTGCACTCTCATGCCTCAGATCAGCCCCAATTCCTGCACCTCCAATCTTTCTTTATTAAAAGTCTTGCAATCAATAAGCATAAAATCAATATATATAAATATACATAAATATATGCATATTTACATAAATTAAAATAAATATAGCAAATCTGCTCTCAAACAAAATAGACTTACAGCAAAAACATAAATCATCATGAACATGTCATTATTGAGGATAATCCAATTACGACTCACACCCCTACACCAGACATCAAACTCGTGAGGTGAAGAAACAAACCGTACCCATTATGCATGAAGCCCTTCTTCAAAAAGTAGATACTAACCAACAAAAGCTAAGGGAGTGAAAGAAACAGAAAAAGAAAAGAGCTCCTCACCCAGAGATGGGCAGTTCACCAAAGGCAGGTCTGATATTCCTCTACGCCCTTATCCAGACTGCCCGAGGCTCCCTGCCCTTCTCAAGACCCCGAATTTTCCTAAGCTCACCCAGAATATCGTACACCACCTCAACAGAAGGGACTTTCTTCCGCAGGGTAATCTGGCACCGTGCATTCCATGTGAAGTAACGGACAACTATACTAACTAAAAACAGTGTTTCGAAATCAAAATCCCAGCGAGTCGGGAATGCCCCATACACCCACTCTGCATAACTCATGCGATAGAAAAAGGGGATGTCTAGAGCCCTCCCTACCCTTTTATACACCTCTATATTAAAGGGACACTGCAGCAAAAAGTGGTCCATAGACTCCACTTTACCAGCACACTCTAGGACAATCCCGATCATCCACAGGGCGATGCTTCAAGTTCCCTCTCACATAGAGCCTTCCATGGAAAGCGAGCCAGGCTTGATCCCTAAACTTCAAGGGGATTCTTTCTAAATTAATTAAACGCAACCCCTCCCTCATTACAGAGCCTGGGCAATCCCTTAAGGCCAGTGACACACTGAAAGCAGAGCTCAAAATCCTCTTCTCCAGAAGCTTCCTGGGGAGGGACTTGATATCCTCCACTGTCACCTGCCACTGCCAAAGTATTTTCAGACACGGGGCAACATAAGCCAGGAGCTTGCCACGTCGGACTCTCAGACTTTTCACTGGCCCGCCATCTTCCCAGTATTGCAGAAAAGGCCTAAAACAAGATTGAAAAATACCCACCCGTCCCGGCGGGTTCTCTGGTAGCATGTTACCAAAATTGTACTTTAAAAACAGCAGAGAAAAGAAAACTATTGGGTTGACAATTCCTAGGCCACCCTCCCGCCTAGACAGGTAAGTTACATTGCGTTTGACTAGGTTCAGCCTACTTCCCCATAACAGTTGGAAAAACCAGCTGTACACCCTTGTATAGAGAGATACTGGCAAGATACAGACGAAGCTGTCATATAAAAAAATTGGGACCAGGTACGTTTTGATCAAGTCAACCCTCTCCCTCAAGGAAAGCTTCCATTTCTTCCAGCTTGCTACTTTGGCATTGGCACACACCAACCTGCTTTCCCAATTTCGATGACCATAGTCACCAGGACCAAATTTGATGCCCAACACTAATTTCCTGCTGGGGCTCTGGGAAGGCATCCGGAAGTTCGAAGCTTAAACCCTCCTCACCCATCTAGAAAACGTCACTCTTTTCATGGTTGACTTTAGAACCAGAAGCCTCCGTGTACTGCTCTATCATAGAGACCACCTCCTGCCCCTCCTCCGTCCCAGAGACAATAACAGACACATCATCGGCATAGGCCACGACCTTCAAAGGCAGCAAACCAGCAATGCCCAAAGGCACCCTGCACAAAGATCCACTCTCTAGCCTTCTTATGAAGGGGTCGATTGCGAATACATATAACAGGGGGCTCAGAGGACATCCCTGGCGCACACCAGAGCCAACCTCAAAAGGCCGTCCAACCCGGCCATTAACGAGTGGGAAGCTCTCAGCCCCTCTATATAATGCCTTCAGCCAATCTATAAACTTCCCCTGCAGGCGGTATCTACCAAGTAGCAATTCCTGCACCTCCAGTCCCCAGATCAGCCCCAATTCCTGCATCTCCAGTCCTCAGATCAGCCCCAATTCCTGCATCTCCAGTCCTCAGATGAGCCCCAATTCCTGCCCCTCCAGTCCTCAGATCAGTCCCAATTCCTGCAGCTCAAGTTCTTAAATCAGCCCCAATTGCTGCACCTCCAGTCATCAGATCAACCCCAGGTCCTGCACCTCCAGTCCTTAGATCAGCCCCAATTCCTGCACCTCCAGTCCTCAGATCAGGCCCAATTCCTGCACCCCCAGTCCCCAGATCAGCCCCAATTCCTGCAGCTCCAGTTCTTAAATCAGCCCCAATTGCTGCACCTCCAGTCCTCAGATCAACCCCAGGTCCTGCACCTCCAGTCCTCAGATCAGCCCCAATTGCTTCACCTCCAGTCCTCAGATCAGCCCCAATTGCTGCACCTCCAGTCCTCAGATCAGCCCCAATTCCTGCACCTCCAGTCCCCAGATCAGGGCCAATTCCTGTACCTCCAGTCCTCAGATCAGCCCCAATTGCTGAACCTCCAGTCCTCATATCAGCACCAATTCCTGCACCTCCAGTCCTCAGATCAGCCCCAATTCCTGCATGTCCAGTTCTCAAATTAGCCCCAATTCCTGCACCTCCAGTTCTCAAATCAGCCCCAATTTCTGCACGTCCAGTTCTCAGATCAGCCCCAATTCCTGCACGTCCAGTTCTCAAATCAGCCCCAATTCCTGCACCTTCAGTTCTCAAATCAGCCCCAATTCCTGCACCTCCAGTCCTCAGATCAGCCCCAATTCCTGCACCTCCAGTTCTCAAATCAGCCCCAATTCCTGTACCTCCAGTCCTCAGACCAGCACCAATTCCTCCACCTCCAGTTCTCAAATCAGCCCCAATTTCTGCACCTCTAGTTCTCAAATCAGCCCCAATTTATGCACCTCCAGTCCTCAGATCAGCCCCAATTCCTGCACCTCCAGTCCTCAGATCAGCTCCAGTTCCTGCACCTCCAGTCCTCAAATCAGCCCCAATTCCTGCACCTCTAGTCCTCAGATCAGCCCCAATTCCTGCACCTCCAGTCCTCAGATCAGCCCCAATTCCTGCACGTCCAGTTCTCAAATCAGCCCCAATTCCTGCACCTCTAGTCCTCAGATTAGCCCCAATTCCTGCACCTCCAGTCCTCAGATCAGCCCCAATTCCTGCACCTCAAGTCCTCAGATTAGCCCCAATTCCTCCACCTCCAGTCCTCAGATCAGCACCAATTCCCGTACCTCCAGTCCTCAGGTCAAACCCCCCTGGTCTCACTGACTCTGCTGTTGGGGAGGGAGTCATGTGCCGACAAAAGAGGTTTCTTGTGGCACCTGTGCCAGGGGTGTCCTATCCCTGCATTAGATATTACTTTAAACCTTTCTTACTATATCCAAAAACAAAGAAACATTTTGGTTGAAATGGCTTTTCAAGCAAAACATCCTTTGTGTGTGGTGCCATTCCATGCAGTGATGCTCCGAGCAGAGTGCTTTTTGTTTCATTGCTTCTATTGTTAAAATGTTTTCAAGAATAATGAATTCACCATAACAGAACTCTGAACTGTATTGCGGCGGTTGCGTTCCAGGGGGTTGATGGTTAATCTAAGCCATGTTTCGTTTTACAGTCAAGGACAGTGGGAATTATTTTGTGCTGCACTGGCCTTGTGTTCACAATGCCGTTCCACTAACTGCAATAATAGAAGAAAGTAAATGTTAGTGGATGACCACGGGCAAACTCTGTCTACACTCAGGCAATGCAATGAAAACCCTACGGACAATACTGCTCTATATACTACCCTGTGACACCCAATCTGAATTTCAGAGAAGACTTCTAACTAGTTCAGCAGAAGCTTTTTGGTTCCTTAACACTCCCGGTGCTCAACCTGTGGCCCTTTGGGATTTCCTGTGCAGTCCCCTGGGCTCCTGCAGAGAGTAATCTGTGTTTCTTATCGCTTTGTAATTTCAGTGATCTCAAGCAGTCTCATCAAATGTGGCTTCAGTCTCCAACTGCTATAGTATATTCACAGTCTCTGACCATCTCCTGTAGTATGTTTGCAGTCTCTGACCATCTCCTGTAGTATGTCTGCAGTCTCTGATCATCTCCTGTAGTATGTTTGCAGTCTCTGATCATCTCCTGTAGTATGTTTGCAGTCTCTGACCATCTCTTGTAGTATGTCTGCAGTCTCTGATCATCTCCTGTAGTATGTCTGCAGTCTCTGACCATCTCTTGTAGTATGTCTGCAGTCTCTGATCATCTCCTGTAGTATGTCTGCAGTCTCTGATCATCTCCTGTAGTATGTTTGCAGTCTCTGATCATCTCCTGTAGTATGTCTGCAGTCTCTGATCATCTCCTGTAGTATGTCTGCAGTCTCTGACCATCTCTTGTAGTATGTCTGCAGTCTCTGATCATCTCCTGTAGTATGTCTGCAGTCTCTGATCATCTCCTGTAGTATGTTTGCAGTCTCTGATCATCTCCTGTAGTATGTTTGCAGTCTCTGATCATCTCCTGTAGTATGTTTGCAGTCTCTGACCATCTCTTGTAGTATGTCTGCAGTCTCTGATCATCTCCTGTAGTATGTCTGCAGTCTCTGACCATCTCTTGTAGTATGTCTGCAGTCTCTGACCATCTCCTGTAGTATGTCTGCAGTCTCTGATCATCTCCTGTAGTATGTTTGCAGTCTCTGATCATCTCCTGTAGTATGTTTGCAGTCTCTGACCATCTCTTGTAGTATGTCTGCAGTCTCTGATCATCTCCTGTAGTATGTCTGCAGTCTCTGACCATCTCTTGTAGTATGTCTGCAGTCTCTGATCATCTCCTGTAGTATGTTTGCAGTCTCTGACCATCTCTTGTAGTATGTCTGCAGTCTCTGATCATCTCCTGTAGTATGTTTGCAGTCTCTGACCATCTCTTGTAGTATGTCTGCAGTCTCTGATCATCTCCTGTAGTATGTCTGCAGTCTCTGACCATCTCTTGTAGTATGTCTGCAGTCTCTGATCATCTCCTGTAGTATGTCTGCAGTCTCTGATCATCTCCTGTAGTATGTTTGCAGTCTCTGATCATCTCCTGTAGTATGTTTGCAGTCTCTGACCATCTCTTGTAGTATGTCTGCAGTCTCTGATCATCTCCTGTAGTATGTCTGCAGTCTCTGACCATCTCTTGTAGTATGTCTGCAGTCTCTGACCATCTCCTGTAGTATGTCTGCAGTCTCTGATCATCTCCTGTAGTATGTTTGCAGTCTCTGATCATCTCCTGTAGTATGTTTGCAGTCTCTGACCATCTCTTGTAGTATGTCTGCAGTCTCTGATCATCTCCTGTAGTATGTCTGCAGTCTCTGACCATCTCTTGTAGTATGTCTGCAGTCTCTGATCATCTCCTGTAGTATGTTTGCAGTCTCTGACCATCTCTTGTAGTATGTCTGCAGTCTCTGATCATCTCCTGTAGTATGTCTGCAGTCTTTGATCATCTCCTGTATTATGTCTGCAGTCTCTGACCATCTCCTGTAGTATGTCTGCAGTCTTTGATCATCTCCTGTATTATGTCTGCAGTCTCTGACCATCTCCTGTAGTATGTCTGCAGTCTTTGATCATCTCCTGTAGTATGTCTGCAGTCTCTGACCATCTCCTGTATTATGTCTGCAGTCTCTGACCATCTCTTCTATCATATAAAGCTTACGTGAGATTTTCATGACTGAGGTCACGTCTGCTTGATTAAAAAACGATTTTCAAAACTGAAAACCCTGGAAATTTCCAACCCATTTCCAGCACATTGATAAAAAATCCATCTCCTTCTGCACATTAAACTCATATCCGCCATTAATTTTACATGTATGTGGTGAAATATTCATTAAGGCGTTGCACATTAAAATGCAGACAAAAACTGTTACTATCAGTTACATGACATTCAAGAGAAGAGTTTCTGAATGTGCAGCAGTTCACTAATTGAAGGGAAATGTGTTTCTCTGAAGGCTTAGATCCCTTGTCTCTGTAAAACAGGTGAGCCGATCCATCCATGCCTTCCTCTAGTAAAAGCATAGCTCCCAACTGCCCCTGATTTCGAGGGGCTGTCCCTGATTTGGCAATCCCTCTGTCCCGCTTTCTTCCTCATTTGTCCCTCATTTTGGTCTGATCTGTATAGTTGTATATAAAATGTATCATTTATTTTTCAAAAAGTGTTTCCGAGTGCTAAACCTTTCATCCAATTTCTAAATTGCTGCATTTGTGAATTTCAAAAGCCAATATAAAGGAATAGTAGTGGTAAAAAAAAGGACTTGTAGATTTAAGTAATCTTTTTTTTATAATTCTCCTTTAAGGGGGTGTGGCAGGGGGTGTGTCTTATGCCAACTTACTTTTGCTAATAGGTGTCCCTCGTTCCCATCTCAAAAAGTTGGGAGGTATGGTAAAAGCACCTCCTCCATTACACTGAAACATTAGCTAGGCACCATAGGCATGCGCAAGGGGTGTGTCGGGTGTGACTGGGCACACCCTAATCACTCTGTGCTCCAGAGCCAATGATAAGGCAGTACAGCCTGCCCTCCTGTACCAGGCCCATGTTCTATTAATTCAAAAGGTGGGGGCCCAGACACCTAGTGAGCAGGAGGACCGACTGTATTGCCTTATTGCAGATACCGATCCCCCTGTTCCTAGCCCTGCGGAGCTTCCAGCTTCTCCTCCTCTCCCTCCCTCTGGCTGCACTGCAGGGGGATCAGTTCTAGTATCTGCGCCTCCTCCTTCCTGTCCTCAGTCTCTTTCTCAGTCTTAAATGTTAATAATCAGGGGTCTGTGTAGAACCCTGATATTTCACTAAACCCCCCCAAAAAGGCAGTTAAAAAAAAATGTAAGGCAACAAATAAAAAATAAGGACGCGTTCACATGTGCTCCACACTCTATAATTTCTGCTATAGCTGTGAAGCACAGTATTGTAGCCGTGACATGTATACTTCTAGCCACTGCCTCTGTTGCTCTGTGTTTTAGCTTTGGGGTGCACACCCTAATGCAATAGGCTGTGCACAACTGTGCTAGGCACAGCATTAACCCTTTGATCGACCCTGCTGTTAACCCCTTCCCTGCCAGTGTCATTAGTACAGTGACAGTGCATATTTTCAGCACTGGTCACAGTATCAGTGTCATTGGTTCCCACAAAGTGTCAGCTAGTTGTCCAATTTGTCCACCGCAATATCGCAGCCCCACTATAAGTCAATGATTGCCGCCCTTACTAGTAAAAAAATAAAAATGCCAAAGTTTGTAAACGCTATAATGTTTGAGCAAACCAATCAATATACACTGATTGGGATTTTTTTTTTTAACCAAAAATATGTAGAAGAATACATATTGCTCTAAAATTGATAAAACAAATAGATTTTTTACATTTTTTTATTGAATATGTTTTATAGCAGAAAGTAAAAAATCTATTTTTTATTTTTTTCAAAATGGTCGGTTGTTCTTTGTTTATAGCGCAAAAATAAAAAATGCAGAGGTGATCAAATACCACCAAAAGAAAGCTCTATTTGTGGGGGGAAAAAAAAGACATACATTTTATTTGGGTACAGAGTCGCATGACCGGGCAATTGTCAGTTAAAATAAGGTAGTGCTGTATCACAAATCTAGGAGGGCAATCATAAATCTTCCAGGAGGGTAAGTACTGATTCCTGCCGCGGCCAAAATCAGCAGTGTGAACGTAGACTTATGCACATTGTGAGAAGCTCACAGTGTGCAGTGAAATCATCAGAGGAAGCCATTTCATTCCAGAAAAGGAAGCGGTACTCTGCAAGACTGAAGGGAAGGCCGGTGGTCAGATTTCACCATTTTCTACTCTCAAGAAAATGTAACCACTTGCTTACTGGGCACTTAAACCCCCATCCTGCCCAGGGCAATTTTCAGCTCTCAGCGCTCTCACACTTTGAATGATAATTGCATGGCCTTGCAACAATGTACTCATATGACATTTTTATCATTTTGTTCACACATAGAGCTTTCTTTTGGTGGTATTTAATGACTGCTGGGTTATTCATTTTTTGCTTAAAAAAACAAGAAAAGACCAAAAATTTTGAAAAAAAAAACTGTTTCATAGTTTGTTATAAAATTTTGAAAACGGGTAATTTATCTTCTTCATTAATGTGCGCTGATGAAACATCACTGATGCGCACTGATGAGGTGGCGCTGATGGGCACTGAGAGGTGGCACTGATGGGCTCTGATTGGTTGCACTGGTGGGCACTGATGGGCTGCACAGCTAGGCACTGGTAAGGCAGCACTGATGGGCACTGATAGGTGGCACTGGTGGGCACTGATGAGGCAGCGCTGGTGTGCACTGAGAAGTGCCACTTATGGGTGGCACTGAAGGACACTGATGGGTGTCACTGAAGGGCACTGATAGGCAGCACTGATGGGCACTGATAGGTGGCACTGATGGGCACTGGGAGACAACACTGATAGGCAGCACTGATAGGTGTAACTGATGATGAGGCACTGATGGGCACTGGCTGGCAGTACTGATGATGGGCACTGATAGCTGATAGGTGGCACTGGTGGGGACTGGTAGGTGGCCCTGGTGGGCACTGGTAGGCCACACTGATATGCACCTGTAGGTGGCACGGGTAGACACTGGCAGGTGGCACTGGAGGGCACTGCATAGCAGCAGTGCCTCTTCCTGTTTTGGACCGATGTCCCTCTGTCAGAATCCAGGGATCGGCTTTTTTTTCCCTCTCATGCTGTCAGCGTGTGGGGGAAAAAAACGATTACCGATCTTCTGTTTACATCATGTGATCAGCCGTCATTGGCTGACAGCTAATTACGTGGTAAGGGGTCGTGATCGGCCCCTTACTCTGATCTGTGATCAGTCGAGTCTCATTGACTCGGAGATCACAGAGCACGCTGCGTCGTTTAGCTATAGCGCAGACGGGAGGTGGTTAAAAAAAAGGGCTTCAACCGTTTCCCACCAACGTAACACATATATGCGGCCCCACTGCACTGGGCTTTTTTTCCTTGCGCTGCATATATGCGTATTTCCCTTTGTGCTGTGAGAGTCCCACAGAGCGTGCTCCCAGTGCAGAGACTGGGGTCTCTGGAGAGCCCCGGGCCCCGTACTAACGATCAGGACCTGGAACTCCTGATTCTGGGTCACCAGATTGCTGTGATGTCCTCTGATTGGCTACCACAGTGATCAGTTACTGTGATGTGAAGCCCATCCCTGTGTTTTTTTCTCTCTATGTGAATGGAGAGGAAAGGTACATTGTATCTTTCTCTTTCCTTGCAAAGAGGAAAAAGAAAAAGTGTCTGTAAAAAAAAAAAAAAAAAGGAAAAAAAAAATACGTAGATCAAGGTTTATCTAGGTCAGTGCCATGGTTAGTGTTTGGGTCATGTAAGGGTCAAAGGTCAAGGTCAGGGTCAATATATTTTGGGGAGTTTTTTTTTTAAATTAGTGTCAGTATATTTTAGGAAGGACAAAAAAACTAAAAATAAAAAATGCACGCTATTGTTTCTGGGCTGGGTTATGGGTACAAACAACAACTACAATTCACATATGTGGTATGGCTGAGATTGTAAGGAGTAGGAGAATTTTGGGTTGTTTTTTGGCGGTAAGTTAAGGTAGTAGCAATAAATATATGGATACATTTAAAAAACTTTTTTTTTTAACTATTTTGGACCATTTTATTTTTGATAATAATACAAAAACAAATTAGGAGATATCCATTACCATTTACCACCAAATAAAAAAACAATTTGTCCAGAAAAAAATGCAGTACAATCCACCCAGATGCACAAAGTAGTTGTGACGTTATGAACGGTTTTACTAACACATGTCAACATTTGCTAAATTGTACTTAGGCATTAAGATTTGTCCCTTAAGTGTGAAGGGTTTAAATATCCTTTAAAGAGAACCTGTCATTGGGAAAAATATGAAGACCTCCATTGCTGATCTCCTTCTGAAAATCCTGGTTTCCTGGCTGTCATTTGGACTCCATTCCGCTCTACGTACATAGCTGGCACATGGCAGGGCATGCTGAGAGCTCCGCAGTCTGATGTGCAGCTGCTCCCGGAATCCCACAGGAAGAGGATTGCATCAGACAGAAGACGAGCTGCATATTTACTATTACTCTATAATTATGTTTGCTTTAAAGGTGGATTCCAGATCTGTGGAGAAGCTCAGATGGAAACAATCATTACACAACCCATTAATGCGTACTATGATATAAAAAAGTAACAATTTTTTTCTGCAGTCAACCATGACCTTCCACAACTACCAACATTTTTTTTTGATTTCTCTGAATTGCAGCCATAGCAATAGGATCTTCACCCCCCTGGCTCTTGCACCACAATTCCAGACATCTATAGAGAACTTTTGGTCCTATCAGCCTGTTCAATGGAATATGGCATCCCCGGCACTAAATGTAATTTTCAATATTTTTAAATCCTCAGCTTTCAATAAAATAATCCCTGGTGGTCCTGATAACATGGTCTCTGTTCAGAAGCTTCCTGACAACGTTTTCTCCCTGCCTCCCAAATGTTCTCCTGAGGCCGCGTACACACGGGCGGACTGTTCGCCCAACTTTGTCCGCTGAACAGTGTTTGGGCGGACAGTCCGCTCGTGTGTGGGCTTTCAGCGGACAGTTTCAGCGGACAGTTTGACGGACAAGGTTTTTCGGAATTTCCGAAAAACTGTCCGCTGAAACAAGGTTTCAGCGGACAGTTTTTCGGAAATTCCGAAAAACCTTGTCCGTCAAACTGTCCGCTGAAACTGTCCGCTGAAAGCCCACACACGAGCGGACTGTCCGCCCAAACACTGTTCAGCGGACAAAGTTGGGCGAACAGCCCGCTCGTGTGTAGGCTTGTTCGTCAAACAAAGTTGCGCGCATGCTCAGAAAGGATTTTCACGCCGAAAGCTATAATGCAGTGTATAGGACGTCGTATTTTTCGTCCCGTCGTACGTGCCATTCACGTCATCGCGCACGGTTTCAGCAAACTGTTCGTTCGTCGTGTGTGGGCATGTCCGTCCATGCTAATTTTGAGCGGACTGTTTGCCGAAACTGTTGGACGGACAAAGTTGGGCGAACAGTCCGCGCGTGTGTACGCGGCCTTAGGGTGTTTGATGGACATTACTAAGGATGAGCTTACAGTTTGCTCTGAGCACAAGTTTTGAAGGAACCTTAGCTGTTTGGGATGAATTGAAATAACTTGTAGCCCAAGTAATCTCAGCAGAAATTAGGAATTATGGGAACACAAATGGAGAAAAGGAGATCTGGTCCTGTGAAATCAAGAAATACATGGGACATCTGTAGGTAATCCCAGTATGGCTTTACTCTGAATTACTCATTCTGCTCACACTGCGGCTCATTCTGTAAAAGTGATGAAATGTAAATACAATGGAAGTGTACCACCAATAGAAGCGTCCCACCAATGAAAGGGTCCCGAAACCTCTCCCATCTGTCCTGCTCTTTATTCCCATCAAATACACCATCTGCTTCCTGGCTGCGGGCAACATTGTGGTCAAAGGTGGATATGTGTTATAAAGGCAACAATGTTGATTTACTAAAGCCTAATACACTGCGCAGTTGCTCCACAGCTTGGTAAAAGAGCAGAAGCTCTGCTGACTTCCATCATCCAATCATGTGCATGAAAAAAAAAATTTTTTTTGTGTTTATTCTTCTTGCATGTAATTGGGTATTCTTTGTAGAGTGAAGCTTTACCACATTTATTAAGCTCTGGAAACACTGCTTTTGCAGAGTGCACAGTCTATTTGTCTTTAGTAAATCAACCCCAATAAGTACTACGACCCATTGGGTTATATCATACTTGATGGGAGAGAAAGGAAGGAAGAGGGGAAGGAAGGAGAAAGGAAGGAGAAAGGGATAGAGAGAGAAAGGAAGATACAGACAGAGAATTATAATTAAATAGAGAGGTTGGAAAAATAGATGATAGAAAAGAAAATAAATAATGAATAAAACCAGACAGATTAGGTGTGTGTGTGTGTGAAAGAGAGAGAGACAGACGGAGAAGATTATATCTAGGTAGATATAACATATATATATATATATATATATATATATATATATATATCTCAATCATTGTTCATTAGGAGGGAGGAAGAGGAAGGAAAGAAGAGAACTGGAGTGAAAGAAAGAAAAAAAGAAAGGGAGAGAGAAAGAAAGAAAGGGAGAGAGAGAGAGAGAGAAAGAAAGAAAGAAAGAAAGAAAGAAAGAAAGAAAGAAAGAAAGAAAGAAAGAAAGAAAGAAAGAAAGAAAGAAAGAAAGAAAAAAAGAAAGAAAGAAAGAGAGGAAGAAAGAGAGGAAGGAAGGAAGTAAGGAAGGAAGAAGGGAAGGAAGGAAGAGAACTGGAGCAAGAGAAAGAAAGAAAGAAAGAAAGAAAGAAAGAAAGAAAGAAAGAAAGAAAGAAAGAAAGAAAGAAAGAAAGAAAGAAAGAAAGAAAGAAAGAGAGAAAAAAAGAAAGAAAGAGAGAGAGAAAAAAAGAAAGGGAGAGAGAAAGAAAGAAATGGAGAGAGAAAGAAGGGGAGAAAGAAAGAAAGAAAGAGAGGAAGAAAGAAAGAAAGAAAGAAAGAAAGAAAGAAAGAAAGAAAGAAAGAAAGAAAGAAAGAAGAGAAGGAAGGAAGGAAGGAAGGAAGGAAGGAAGGAAGGAAGGAAGGAAGGAAGGAAGGAAGGAAGGAAGGAAGGAAGAGAACTGGAGCAAGAGAAAGAAAGAAAGTAAGAAAGAAAGGGAGGAAGGATGGAGGGAAAGAAAGAAAGAAAGAAAGAAAGAAAGAAAGAAAGAAAGAAAGAAAGAAAGAAAGAAAGAAAGAAAGAGAAAGAAAGATACAGAGGGACAGATGGAGGGAAAAAAAGAAAGAGGGAAGTGCAATATGGAAATAGATAGAATATGAAGAGATAATTAGAAGGAGGGAGAGAGGGACAGAAGGGGAAATGGGGTGAGGGAGTGAAGAGGGAGCACATTGTGGAAATAAGAGTGATAGAAATAGAGATGAAGAGGATTCCTGGGGAGGAAGGAAGACTGGAGAGATGGGGAAACTGGAAAGTGTGGGTGGGAGACTGAGGAAATCACTGATGAGGAGGAAGAAAGCAGAGAGCACAGAGAGGACAGACAGAGGAAAGTGAACTGGAAAGATGGAAGAACAGAGAAGAAAAGTCAGGTAAGAGAGGTGACAGTTGGGAGGAGAGCAGAGAATGGATAAGAGAAGAGAGGAGGGAAGATGATGATGTGTGTCACCAGGAAGAGGAAAGGGAGGGGAAGGATAGAAGAGAGAAGTTTATGAAGAAGAGTCTGAAAAATGGAAGTAACACATCTGTGAGAGAGAGAGGGAGAGAGAAGTTATTTATTTATAGGTTTACACCAAGACTGCATATTGATGGATATTTTACATCACTTAACATCCAGGATGGGTACACACAGCAAGAAAGATGTGGACAAATCACCACTGTAAAGAACCTCTTTAGTCACACCTTAGCACCCTTTCTTTGTAGAGAGAGAGAGAGAAGGAAAGAAAGAAAGAAAGAAAGAAAGAAAGAAAGAAAGAAAGAAAGAAAGAAAGAAAGAAAGAAAGAAAGAAAGAAAGAAAGAAAGAAAGAGAAGAAAAGAAAAGAAAGAATAGGATGATAGAGAGAGAAGAGCGTTAATATAGAATGGATGGATAGAAGATAGATAGAAAGGAGGTCAGATGGATGGACTGATGGTTGAAAAATAGGTAGATAGAGTATACACAGACGCATAGACAGACTGAGGATGAGGAGGACATACGGACGTTTCAATGGATGGGGCTGGTTATTGTTCTATAAGACAAGGAGTTCCTATTGTTCTATCAGAGCCCAGGGCACAGCCAAAGCGGGGGCAAAGCCCCCCAGGCAATGCCCAGAGAGAGGCAACACATAGCAGACTTGTGGCCCCGGGCACATTGATAGACATATAGATAATGGGGGGGGGGCATAGCAGACTTGGGGCCCCTGGGCACAGTGATAGTCCCATAGATAATGCCCAGGTAGAGGCGACACATCGCAGACTTGGGGCCCCTAGGTACAGTGATAGTCCTATAGATAATGCCCAGGTAGGGGCGGCACATGGCAGACTTGGGGGCCCCTGGGCACAATGATAGTCCTACAGGTAATGCCCAGAGAGGGGCAGCACATGGCAGAGCCCCTCAGCACAGCTCAGTATAGATATCGGAGGAGGGGAGGGGGCAGGAGGAGAGAGGCGGCTGTTTACCTGGGCTGGACTGGGCAGAGCTGTGGGTGGCAGGTGAAGCTGGCAGCTGTGCCATTGTGCGGAGCCCCCTTTGTGCTGGCTGCATTTGAATATGTATGGTGAGCAGATCCAGCCTCCCATGTTCCTGCCATGTGCTGAGAGCCATCCAAGCGTGTCTCCCGCATCCAGCAGCCAGGAGCGCCTCATCCTCCTCCTCCTCCTCCTCCTTCTCCTCTGCCAGGCAGTAAGTAGAAGCAGCCAGGCTGCAGTGCCCACCTCCTCCTCATCTCTGTCCATCCAGGGAAGGGTTCTTCTCACTGCAGTCACCCACCAGCAGGCATGACGTGATGTGAGAGGCTGGTGGCCATCGATTAGCACAATGCATTGTCTGGGTGCCCAGGGTAGGCTGCAGCAGCTGCATGGATGTAGATGGAGACATATTAGTAATGCTGCATTGCTCCAATCCAGAAGGGGTGCAGCCTACAGCTGAGAGCATCTGATGATATCACAGGACCACCTTTCTCATCATCCCCCCCCATCTGTGTGTCTGCCATCCAAAGCTCACAGCCCAGGCTTCCACACACAGCCTGCAACCTATACTGTCTGGGCTGCACACTCACTGGAGTCATGAAATTCCCAATAGAAGGAAGCAGGAAGCAGGTGAACTTTGATGCACAAGGTGGGTGCAGTGCTTGGCATGGTGTATGGATGCAGAGACTGGCTGTGGTGGCCAGGGGGGGTGTCTGGTCTGTGTTGGTTGGGTGGCTGCAGGTCTCCTGTCTGGGTGATGGCAGCTGGTTTTGAGGGGGATGGGGTGCAGTCCAGGAGGATTCACCGCTTTTAGTCAATTCTATTAACATTTCAATAGCTCTGCAGCACTGCTATCCACAGCATATTAAAATGCATGGAGGGGGCCATCTGCTGAGCAAAACTTCCCTCCACCTCTAACTTACTGCTACTTACTTAGGATCATCTCCACACACCTTACAATCAGAGCATACATGGGGCGGACTGTACACAGATCTGCATGTCTGTGGTCATAAAATTAGATGATGTTTTATTGGATCCAATGAGAATGTCTCATTACATCTTAGTAGGTTGTAACATTGTATATACTATGGTTTATTTACTAAAGGCAAATAGACTGTGCACTTTGCAAGAGCAGTTTCTCCAAAGCTTGGTAAACAAGAGGAAGCTCTGCTGACTTCCATCATTCAATCATATGCAAGGAAAAAAAATGCTTTTTTTCCCCTTGCATGTAATTGGGTATTGGTCAGATTGTAATATGGGTGGTGAGCCTAACCCATTAGGGTTGATTTGCTAAAAAAAGTTAAGTCTTCACACAACAAATTGTAGCTATGTTAATGAAGGGGTTGATTTGACCAAAGACAAATAGACTGTGCACTTTTCAAGTGCAGTTGCACTCTGCAAGGGCATTTGCTTCAGAACTTAATAAATAGGTGGAGGCTTGGCTGACCTTCATCATCCAATCATATGCAAGCAAAAATGCATTTTTTTTTTACATTTCCTTGCATGTGATTGGGTATTCTTTGCAACCTAAATTTTTACTTCATTTACTAAGCTCTAGAGCAACTGCACTGGCAAAGTGCACAGTCTGTTTGCCTTTAGTACATCCACCCAATGTTTTCTTTTAAGATTAGACAATAGAGCGGTTATTTCTGAGAGGCAAATCCATTTTGCCCTGTAAGTGCACTTGGAAGTGCAGTCACTGTAAATCTAAGGGGTAGATCTGAAATGAGGGGAAGCTCTGCTGATTTTATCATCCAATCATGTACAAGCTAAAATACTGTTTTTTATTTTCCTTGCAAATCCCCCTCAGATCTACAGTGACTTTACTTCCAAGTGCACTTGCAGTGCAAAGTGGATTTGCCTTTAGTAAATAACCCCCTAGGTGTGTTCAATCAGAATGTTGTGATCTGGGCAATCCTACAATTATTTTTTCACTCAATTGCAGTTTGATTGGATGGAGGGTTTAATATTTACTAAAGAAATTTGGAACTTTTACTTAATAAAATGAATATTCATTTCAATGACCCAATCATGTTTGAAGAAAATTCCTGTTTGTTTATTTCATCAGAGGGATTCATTTACTAAAGGCAAACAGACTGTATACTTTGCAAGTGCAGTTTCTGCAGAGCTTAGTAAATGAGGTGAAGCTTCACTTTGCAAAGAATACCCAATCACAGCAAGGAAGATAAAACAAAAAAAAACAGCATTTTTTGCTTGCAAGGAATTGGTTGATGGAAATCAGCAGAGCCTCCACCTATTTACTAAGCTCTGGAGCAAATGCCCTTGCAAAGTGCTCATTCTATTTGCACTTACTCAAATCACCCCCAGAGTGAGCGCAGCCAGGACTGGGATGAGAGGTGGGCAGGAGGGGTGGCTGCCCTGGGCACTGTGGTCTCATGTGAAGTGGGGGGGGGGGCACAGCAAAGAGATTGGGGGAGGAGGGGATTTGTGTTGGGAGGGGGAGTTTGGGGGGTGATAGGGCTAAGTATTGTTGTAGGAGGGGGAATCTGGGGGGAAAGTTAGTGATTTAGGGGGATTTGTGATGGGGGAAGATTTGTGCTAGAAGGAGGGATTGGGGGGGGGGGGAGTATTGGAGCGGAGTGGTAAAAAGAAGATATGTACTCAGAGGGTAATTTTTAGGAGTTGAGGATTTGTGTTAGGAGAGGTGATTTTTTTTTTTTTTGGGGGGGGGGGGGGGTGTAGATGTATACAGGGCAGAGGGGGCATGCTTGGGGTAAGCGCTAAACATGCAGATTAGCACTCCTTTTTTTTGGGGGGGGGGGGGGGCTTTGCTGACACATAATACTCCTACTACCACTTTGGGGGGGGGGGGGGGGGGGCGGGCGGTGCAGTAAGAACAGCTACAATTTGCATGTGTTTGTTGTGTGAATATTCTAAACTTTTTAGTAAATCATCCTGAATAGAGCCACACCAGATTTTGCACGCTCCAGTTTTAGTAAATCTCCCCCAATGTGTTCATACAATCTCTGCACAAACAACATCTTCTACAAGATCTACCAAGATTCTCTAATTTGAGGACACACCTAAAATTTCCAATTCATTTGCCACTAGTCAGGCAGACCCTTGCACTGTATAATTGTTGGCACATATAAAAAAGATTTAGGGGGAGATCTGCAAAATCTGATGCAGCTCTACATAGTAACCAATCGGCTTCCAGGTTTTATTGTCAAGTGAACAAACTGATGTCAGAAGCCGATTGGCTGCCGTGCACAGCTGCACTACATTCTGGGTGTTCCAGTTTTAGTAAATCTCCACTTTTTTTTTGCTTTCCTTTGGGTGTGTAGAGGATTCTGTATATGGAGGTTTTCTATTTATTTATTTAGTTGTTTTCTATTGGTTGAACTACAATAGATGAACTTCTGTCTTTTTTCAACCCATGTAAGATTGTACAATCAGGTTGTAACATGTGTGTTGAGCTTTATTGAGTTGGACATATCAGAACATGGCAACTCTGGACTGTAATGCTTATGTATGGCTGAATCTGTCAGCCGTCCATTGCCAAATTGTATCCATTCACTAGGGGCCATGCATGCTCTAGATTGTAAGCTCTTCAGTCTGCTCCCTGCTTCTGTCCTCTGGTAGTTTCACTTACCTTTCTGAATTAAGCTGTACTGCACTTTGTAAGTTAGTTCTTTCTTAAATACTAATGTCATTTTATTTCATTTATGTAATTCTCTGTTAATTATTTATAGTAATTAATTAATTAATTAATTAATATTTATTTATTATTTTCCTGAGAAATAAAAAAATAAATAAAAAAAAAAACAAGTTGATATGAGGACTCTGGGTGAACTTACATAAGATCGGGTCATGTGCATTTAGTTGTTAGAGGAAACCCAGAAGTTCCTTCATTTTAAAGTGGACCTGTCATTGAGGTCTTTACAGATATTACTTTGTATAAGGTTGTTTGTTGTTATAGATCAGGGATGGCTGGTACTTGGATCATGCACTACTGTGTATGTATCTTCATCTAATTCTGATACAAACAAGGTGGCTTCCTAGCAATGCACAGAGTATGTGATTTCAGAGAAAAAGATCAGTCAGTGTCAATATTTATATCATAGATCAACACAAGGATTCCTGAATATTTGTTTATTTACTAAGATCAATAAATATGTTACATTGTATGAATAGAAAAGGCCACAGGACTGTAGAGCAAGTTCTGCCCATCAAAATAAATAAAGACATAGGTTTTTTCTGTTAGGTCATGGGAAAAGCACCTATAGCAGGTGGCAAACAAACCACCCAACCCCCCCGTTCAGGCAGTCGATCGATCAACTCCCCCCATCACCAACTGTTGCCCGGCCGTCTGCCCACCAGTCCAACATTTACTCCATCCAGGTCGCAGGCAGCTTCGGCGGCTTTCCCCTGCGTCTCCTCCTTGGTGGCTTCCCCCCTGCTTCTGCTCCCGGCCAATATGGTCGCTTCTCGTCTCGGCCAGTCGGGTCTTAAGACCTGCTTCCTGATTGGCCAGGAAGAGAAGCAGGAAGACAACAGCGAACAATATTTCACTAATGTCCCACAACTTAGTGGGTTCTGGGCGCAGTGCTCTGCGCCCCCGAGCTCACCCTTTTTTAAGCCAATTAGAGCCTCGGGATCTAATCATGTGGTTCAAAAAAAAAAGAAAAACCCATTGAAATCTATGCGTCTGGCGCCCTGCATGTAGATTAGGGGCCAGGTGAATGGATTAGGGGTGTGGTCACCACTGCTCTGACACCAACACTGGTGCATAATTCTTCCCAATGACACCTACGATGGGGCATAGTTTGTCCCAGTGTGACCAACGATTCGGCATGATTCTTCCCACCAAATGACACCAACGATGGAGAGCACAGTTTGTCCCAGTATCATCAACAATCCAGCATGATTCTTCCCACCAAATGACACCAACGATGGGGCACAGTGTGTCCCAGTATCACCAACAATCTGGTATGATTCTTCCCACCAAATGACACCAACGATGGGGCACAGTGTGTCCCAGTATCACCAACAATCCGGTATGATTCTTCCCACCAAATGACACCAACGATGGGGCACAGTGTGTCCCAGTTTTACCAACAATCCGGCATGATTCTTCCCACCAAATGACACCAACGATGGGGCACAGTTTGTCCCAGTATCACCAACAATCCGGCATAATTCTTCCCACCAAATGCCACCAACAATGGGGCACAGTTTCTCCCAGTGTCACCAACGATCCGGCATGATTCTTCCCACCAAATGCCACCGACAATGGGGCACAGTTTCTCCCGGTGTCACCAACGATCCGGCATGATTCTTCCCACAAAATTCCACCAATGATGGGGCACAGTTTCTCCCAGTAACACCAACGATGGGTCATGATTCTTCCTACCAAATGACACCAACGATGGGGCACAGTGTGTCCCAGTATCACCAACAATCCGGTATGATTCTTCCCACCAAATGACACCAACGATGGGGCACAGTGTGTCCCAGTTTTACCAACAATCCGGCATGATTCTTCCCACCAAATGACACCAACGATGGGGCACAGTTTGTCCCAGTATCACCAACAATCCGGCATAATTCTTCCCACCAAATGCCACCAACAATGGGGCACAGTTTCTCCCAGTGTCACCAACGATCCGGCATGATTCTTCCCACCAAATGCCACCGACAATGGGGCACAGTTTCTCCCGGTGTCACCAACGATCCGGCATGATTCTTCCCACAAAATTCCACCAATGATGGGGCACAGTTTCTCCCAGTAACACCAACGATGGGTCATGATTCTTCCTACCAAATGACACCAACGATGGGGCACAATTCCTCTCGCTGACACCCAAGATGCTGGGACATTTTCTGTTTCCAAAGGCCACAGTCCAGCCCCCCATAAGTCTGAAGGATAGTATACTGGCCTTTTGTTTAGAAAGTTTGGAGACCCCTGACCTGTAGCAACCATTCAGAATCTTTGTATTGGCTAACATGTACTTGATTTATGATCGGTGCAGTTCTGTGCTGCCTTATTGGATAGAAACATGGAGGAATGATAGTAGAAGAAGACCAATGGTCCATCAAGTATTTTTTTTAACATTTAGATTGTTCTTTTTTTTTTATTTTTGTTTTCTAACTTGTAGTTATATTTCTTGCTTGGGTGGGCATTGTATAAAGGGCTATAGGGGTTTGGTAAAGTCTCAAAACCTTTTTGCACAAGTGGCATGATCTAATTGGAAGCTCCATGTATACCTATGGGCAAGTGGCTATAAATTAACTTGCATCCATTTAGGCTTGGTTCACACCTATGCATTTTTTTTGTGCGTTTTCAGTTTTGCAGAAACACACTACAGCCCATTTAACATGGTTTCCTATGGGTTACGTTCACATCTGTGCGATTAATGGAAAGGGCCATGGACTTTTTTGCTGGTTTTTGGTTCCATAGACTTCAGTGGACCAAAAACGAGTATTAAAAAACACAAAATGCACTTGGAATATGCAAACTGCAACCTGCACAGGTGTGAACCAGACCTTACATCCACTTAGCACGCAGGTGCAGAAATAAAAATGGAAAAGCTTTACGTTCTTTTCAGATTTTCCAAGACTGAGGCCGCGTACACACAGGCGGACTGTCTGACGGACTTGGTCTGCAGAAATGTGTTTCAGCAGACAGTCCGCTCGTGTGTGGGCTTCAGCGGACTTTTTCAGCGGACAGTCTGGCGGACTAAGTCTTTCGGAATTTCCGTAATATTGTCCGTCCAACTTTGGTTTCAGCGGACAGTCCGCTCGTGAGTAGGCAAGTTGGACGGACTAAGTATGGCGCATGCTCAGAAAGGATTTACACGGCCGAAGGTTGCATTGCAGTGTATTGGACGTCGTATTTCTAGTCCCGTCGTACGCGCTGTACACGTCATCGCGCAAGCTTTCAGCGGACTGTCTGTTCATCGTGTGTGGTCAAGTCCGTTCATTCAAAAGTAGGACGGACTGTCTGTCGGATTGTCTGACGGACATAGTTGGCCAGACAGTCCGCCCGTGTGTACGCGGCCTAAATGAGACAGATCAGAGGTAGCCTGATATAAATGGACACAAGTTCCTTCATCTAGCTGCCCAAAGATCCAACACGGGTCTGATAAACTCCAGGAATAAAAATGCAGAAAAAACTGTAAATGTCACCAAAGCAAAATCTGACCTGTTTTGCATCGATTCAGCAGGGGACCTGTTCACTGATCCCCCCACCTGACTGGACAGCACCCATGTGAAAGGGGCCATTGATTGAACCAGATGGACCTATCTTTTTTTCAACCCTATTGATTATGTAACTATGTTACATAACTAGGTAAGAAGCAGTGGTTTTAGCGGTTGTATACACTTTTTTTTTATATTTTTGCCTACAGGTAAGCCTGTATAAGGCCTGTATAAGCCAGCAATAAGGCCTACCTGTCTGATGTCTGTGGATCATGCGCTGTGAAGGTCTGTCTGAATTTACAATAACATTAACTTTAACAAAAAGATTACATAGTTACATAATCAATACAATACAATGATTCGGATTTTACTGTCCCCTCCCCCACCCTGGCAAGGTTGGCTGAAGACAGCCTTGCCGGCCAGCATGGTCTGGAGATGGGGTTCCCGTCCCTAGGGGTGATGGGGTCCCAGTCCCCAGGGGAGAAGGGGTCCCTATCTCCAGTGGTGATGTGGTCCCTGTCTCCAGGGGTGATGGGGTCCCTATCCCCAGTTGAGAAGGGTCCTTGTCCCCAGATGAGAAGGATCCTTGTCTCCAAGTGAGAAGGGGCCCCTGTCCCCAGGGGTGATGGGATACCTAATAGGGTCCCCCTATTGCAGTGTCCTCTTTACCCCTATAGCAGTGTCCTCTGACCCCTGAAACCCCCACCACTGTAGTGTCCTCTGTACCCCCATAGTGTCCTCTGTCCCCTGCACCCCCCCCCCACTGTAGTGTCCTCTGTAGCCCCATAGTGTGCTCTGTTCCCTGTACCCCCCCCCCCACTGTAGTGTCCTCTGTACCCCCATAGTGTCCTTTGTCCCCTGCACCCCCCCACTGTAGTGTCCCTGTACCCCCATAGTACCCTCTGTCTCCTGCACCCCCTCACTGTAGTGTCCTTTTTACCCCCATAGTGTCCTCTGCCCCCCTTCCCCCATAGCACATTTCCTGTGCTCCCAAAGCAATGTCTTCTGTCCCCTGCAACCCCCACCACTGTAGTGTCCTCTGTACCCCCATAGTGTCCTCTGTCCCCTGCACCCCCCACCACTGTAGTGTCCTCTGTACCCCCATAGTGTCCTCTGTCCCCTGCACCACCCCCCCCCCCCACTGTAGTGTCCTCTGTAGCCCCATAGTGTGCTCTGTTCCCTGTACCCCACCCCCCCACTGTAGTGTCCTCTGTACCCCCATAGTGTCCTTTGTCCCCTGCACCCCCCCACTGTAGTGTCCCTGTACCCCCATAGTACCCTCTGTCTCCTGCACCCCCTCACTGTAGTGTCCTTTTTACCCCCATAGTGTCCTCTGCTCCCCTTCCCCCATAGCACATTTCCTGTGCTCCCAAAGCAATGTCCTCTGTCCCCTGCAACCCCCACCACTGTAGTGTCCTCTGTACCCCCATAGTGTCCTCTGTTCCCTGCACCACCCCCCCCCACTGTAGTGTCCTCTGTAGCCCCATAGTGTGCTCTGTTCCCTGCACCCCCCCCCCACTGTAGTGTCCTCTGTACCCCCATAGTGTCCTCTGTGCCCTGCAACCCCCACCACTGTAGTGTCCTCTGTATCCCCATAGTGTCCTCTGTCCCCCTGCACCCCCCCACCACTGTAGTGTCCTCTGTACCCCCATAGTGTCCTCTGTCCCCTGCACCACCCCCCCCCCCCCCACTGCAGTGTCCTCTGTAGCCCCATAGTGTGCTCTGTTCCCTGCACCCCCCACTGTAGTGTCCTCTGTGCCCCCATAGTGTTCCTTGTCTCCTGCACCACCCCCCCCCCCCGCACTGTAGTGTCCTCTGTACTCCCATAGTGTCCTTTGTCCCCTGCACCCCCCCACTGTAGTGTCCCTGTCCCCCCATAGTATCCTCTGTCTCCTGCCTCCCCTCACTGTAATGTCCTTTTTTACCCCCATAGTGTCCTCTGTCCCCTGCACGACCCCTTCTGTAGTTTCCTCTGTACCCCTATAGTGTCCTCTGTCCCCTCCACCCCCACCACTGTAGTGTCCTCTGTACCCCCATAGTGTCCTCTGTCCCCTGCATCCCCCACCACTGTAGTGTCCTCTGTACCCCCATAGTGTGCTCTGTTCCTTGCACCCCCCACTGTAGTGTTCTCTGTGCCCCATAGTGTTCCTAGTGTTCCTTGTCCCCTGCACCACCCCCCACTGTAGTGTCCTCGGTCCCCCCATAGTATCCTCTGTCTCCTGCCCCCCCCCCCCTCACTGTAATGTCCTTTTTACCCCCATAGTGTCCTCTGTCCCCTGCACCACCCCCTTCTGTAGTGTCCTCTGTCCCCTCCACCCCCCACTGTAGTGTCCTCTGTACACCCATAGTGTCCTCTGTCCCCTCCACCCCCCCACTATAGTGTCCTCTGTCCCCTGCACCACCCCCTTCTGTAGTGTCCTCTGTCCCCTCCACCCCCCACTGTAGTGTCCTCTGTACACCCATAGTGTCCTCTGTCCCCTTCACCCCCCCACTATAGTGTCCTCTGTCCCCTGTACCCCCCCACTGTAGTGTCCTCTGTACCCCCATAGTGTCCTCTGTCCCCTGCACCACCCCCACTGTAGTGTCCTCTGTACCCCCATAGTGTCCTCTGTCCCCTGCACCCCCCAGCACTGTAGTGTCCTCTGTACCCTCATAGTGTCCTCTGTACCCCCATAGTGTCCTCTGTCCCCTGCACCCCCCACCACTGTAGTGTCCTCTGTACCCTCATAGTGTCCTCTGTCCCCTGCACCCCCCCCCCCACACTGTAGTGTCCTCTGTCCCCTGCACCACCCTAACTGCAGGGTCCTCTGGAATACAGGTGTGGTCCATTCTCTAATGTTAAGGGAATTGACTTCTGGGATTGGACCCGAGAAATAATGTATATCATAAAGTAATAATAATTATCGTGATTGGGGTATAGTTTCCCGCACCGTGACGGGTGAACGGTGACCATTACAGAACAAGTCCAGTTGAATATGACTAACTACTACTAGCTATACCATGACCTGGGGAGATGAGACAGACAGGTAAAGGGCGCAGCGGCAGAACGCAGCCCCGACCTGTGCTGACCTGTCCCGGGCTCCCCTCCTCTCCGAGTGATGTGTGCCGGTGGAGCCGGGACTCTTCCATATGGCTGAGTGTTTACGATGCTGGCTGGCCGCATATGAGATCATTGTTTTTCGCCTGTAGCGAGCAGCGGTGGGGGCGCGGCGCAGTAGTAGATGGATTCTGCAGCGCTGGGAGGGTGGAAGTTTATTCTCACATATGTGAATCTTTTCAGTGTTCCCCCCCTCCAGTTTCTTTGCGCTGCCAGGGGGGGGGGGGGGGGGATGGAGCACAGCTGAATGCTGCGGGGACTTGATTTGGTTCTGACAGAGACAACGTGTTCTGCAGCACTTTACATAGCATAGACCCATCCATAGCACTCCGATGTCCTTCCCAAAGTCATACAGACACATACCATACGTTTATGAAGCAGAGAATGTAACTTTCACCAAACATTCACTGCGGGTGAATCAGCCACTGTCATTTAAGCCCCTATTCATGCTTTAACCACTTGCCTACCGGGCACTTTCACCCCCTTCCTGCCCAGGCCAATGTTCAGCTTTCAGCGCTGTCACACTTTGAATGACAATTGCGCGGTCATGCTACACTGTACCCATATGAGATTTTTTGCATTATTTTTTTTTCCCCACAAATAGAACTTTCTTTTGATGGTATTTAGTCACTGCTGTTTTTTTTTTGTTTTTTTTTAAAAAAAAGCAAAATACTGAAAATTTAAAAAAAAAATATTTTTCTCTTTGGCTTCTATCAGAGAATTTTTGTATATAAGTATTTTTTCTCCTTCGCTGATAGGCACTGATGAAGCAGCACTAATGGGCACTGATGAGGCTGCATGGATGGTCACTGATGAGGTTGCACTCATGAGGCAGCACCAGTGGGCACTGATGGGGAATGATGAGGCTGCACTGATGGGCACTGATGAGGTGGCATTGAAGGGCACTGATGAGGCTGTACTGATGGGCACTGATGAGGTGGCACTGATATGCAGCACTGATGATCACTGATGAGGCTACATTGATGGGCACTGATGAAGCAGCACTGATAAGCTGTACTGATGGGCACTAATAAGCGGCACTGATGGCACAGATAGATGGCATTTATGGGCAATGAAAGGTGGCACAGATGGTCACTGATGAGGCGGGACTGATACGCAGCACCGATGAGCACTGATAGGCGGCACTGATGGGCACTGATAGGTGACACTTAAGGGCAGTGATAGGTGGCACGGCTAGGTAGAACAGATGGGCACTGATGAGGAGGTGTACCACCAGGGGTGGACTGACAACTCATGGGGCCCCCGGGCAATAGGAGATTATGGGACCCCCAGGCAATCAGAGATTATGGGGCCACACAGTATACACACACACACACACAGTAAACACATACATGTACACACAATATACACAGACATGTTTCTATTGGCTGAGATGGTACTGGAGAGGTGAGGCAGCTATAATCTCAGGACTTTTATACCAAAAGGATGTCGGTAAGGGACATTTCAGAGACAGATGTAAAAAAAGCAGATTTTTTACATACTATCCCTGGTTTTACTGAGACTGGCAACCCTGATGGGGCCCCCTTGTGGCCCAGGGCCCTCGGGCACTGCCCGAGTGGCCGAATGGTCAGATCCACCCCTGGGCGGGACTGACATGCAGCACTGATGAGCACTAATAGGCAGCACTGATGGGCCCTGATAGGTGGCACTTATGGGCAATGATAGGTGACACGGATAGGTGGCACGGGTAGGCACTGATGATCGGCACTGATGAGCACTGACTTTCATCACTGATGGGCACAAATTGGCATCACTGATGGGCACAGATTGGTGTCATTGATGGGCACAGACTGGCATCACTGCTGGGCACTGTTAGGGCTGCACTGATAATCAGTGCCTTGATTACCTGTGCAGGCCTCCCCTGTGGGGAGATGCTGCTGATCGGCTCTCCTCTCCTTGCTCTCTGTCAGTGCGAGGAGAGGAGAGCCGATAAATGGCACTGACTTGTTTACATACGATCTGCTGTGATTGGACACAGATGATCACATGGGTAAAGAAACACTTCATGGGCTCTTTACCGAGATTCCAGGGACACAGCGCATCAGCGATCACCTGTTGCGCCCCCCACGGGCCCGAGATTGCGATGAGACTGGAAGATGTCATATGATGTTGGCCCAGAACAAGAGAGGATCCGCCTTTTTTTTTTCAGCAGTTTACATTAACATCTCCCTGTTCTTCCTCACAGTGAGACGATCGCGGGTATCCCTGTGGACATCGAGTCCGTGGGACCCACGATCATGGTCACTGAGCTCCCGGCGGGCAAGTAACCGCAAGCCGCCTTTTAAAGGGCCACGTACAGGTATGTTAATCTGCCTGTATGTGCCCTTCAGCCACAGTAAATCTGCTTGAGTTGGTCAGGAAGCGGTTAAAAAAAAAAAACAGGCACCAGTAGGGGGCAGCACCCCTGAACACCTGCCAGCTGCTGCTATGCTCCTATTCCACTGCAGAGTGCTTTTCAGTGGGTGGTAAGCATTATTACCAGTGTGAAAGATCCCTTATAAATATGGCCCTTATGGTGATGGCTCATGATGATGTTAACCATGGCGGGTGCCGGCGGGTGGGGGGGAAGGAGAAGAGTAGACACACGTCCGCTCTCCTCCCCTTCTTCTTGTGTCAAGCTCTCCGTGTCCTCAACTCGCTTTTCTGGGAAAGGATGTTTTGCTATGTGATCTGCATTGCATTCCATTCAGTGGCGTACAGGGGAGACATTGGGGGGCTTTTAGACCCGTCATATCTCAATGAAGAGAATCTGTCATCTAAAACCCATCAAATAGGGGACTGTTTGTCCCCTATCTGATGAAAAAAAAGTAACGTAAAAAAAAAGTTTTTATTTAAGAAAAAAATAAAGTTACACCCAAGCATGTAAAATCCACCCCCCCCCCCAATTTTTTTGAAGCTCCCCCCTACCCCCACATATACACAGATTGTCCCCCATGCGATGAAAAAAAAGTAACGTAAAGTAACTCAAAATAAAATAAAAGTGTTTTTTTTTGTAAAAAAATAAAGTTACTCCCAAGCACATAAAATCCCCTCCAAATTTTTTTTAAAGGCCCCCAACACCCACATATACACAGTTTGTCCCCTATGTGATGAAAAAAAAAGTAACGTAAAGCAAAGCAAAAAAAAAAGTGTTTTAAAAAAAAAATTAAATAAAGTTATACCCAAGCACATAAACCCCCCCAATTTTTTGAGCCCCCCCCCCCCACCCCCACATATACACACTATTTGTTCCCTATGTGATGAAAAAAAAGTAAGGTAAAGTAACGTAAAAAAAAAAAAAGTTTTTATTTAAAAAAATAAATAAATAAAGTTACAACCAAGCACATAAAATCCCCCCCAATTTTTTTGAGGCACCCCCACATATACACACGCACGAATGTAAACGCATGCGTCGGGATGCCTACCCGTGAAAAGTTTGATTGCGATACACATCTTACGTATCGCCGCGCACACCGGAATGAGAGCAATAATTCTAACGCCAGACCTCCTCCATAACGCTAAACTGATACCTATAGGGGGCTTTTGAAGCTTTGCCCATAGAAAACATAGAGTACTGAGGTTTGTTGCCATTTCACAGGCACACATAAACGTAAAGCTTGGCATGTTGGGTATCTATTTACTCGATGCAACCTCTTTCTTTATATTTTACCAAAGAGTTGGGTAATTTATTGCGTTTATTTGCTCTAAAATTCACGTTAGTGTGTTTTTTACTGAAAATTTCCTAGACCTTTGCGATAATATTGTGTGACATAAAAAATTGCAACTACCACTATTTTATTCTCTCGGGTGTCTGCTTTCAGAAAATATATAATATTTGTGGGTTTTGTGTAATCTTCCGGGCCTAAAATGATTTTGCAAAAAAAAAAAAAAAAAATTATGCAAAAACGCTGCTGGCAGTGAAAGGGTTAATGATAAAAGGTGGGTGGAGGTTTTCTTTAAAACAATACTGTTGTACATTGTGACGTGTGGGGAACATATTCATGCCGACTGACAGGTCCTCTTTAATCTCAGGGAGAGATGCATTCAGCACATCATACTTTGAGATCCCCTCATAATCTGAAACATTTCTGTGGATGATTGTAACAAATTTCACATCTTTCTCCTTAATGTCAAACACTTTCCCCGGATTTTGTTGCTTTTTGTTGCCACAGTGTGATGATGAGTGTGAACCTTTTCTGCTGCTGAGGCGTCATAATTTTTCTGGCCACTAGGGGGGGAGATCACAAACGGTTGCCGAGACCTATTAAAGAGGAAAAAAACACCCTGCAAGACAAAGGCATAATGAGCTAGTATGCATAGCATACTAGCTCATTATGAATTACTTATCTGAGATCCAAGCCCCCGCAACAACACTCTTTCACCTCCTCCGTTGCTGACATGTTGACTCGGTGTGCCTTTCCGGGTATCGCTGCTCCGGCTCTGTGACTGGCTGGAGCAACGATGACGTCACTCCCGCGCATGTGCGCTGGTGCCACCACTAACGGCACTCTCAGTGCGCCATGCGCCGTAGACATCGGTGCCGCTATTTCTGCAAATATATCCTAAACCTTCAGGTTAAATTGGTTGTAATGGGTTTACAACCACTTTAAAGGGGTTGTAAAAGTTCGTATTTTTTCACCTAAAGCGGAGTTCCACCCACTGTCTTCTGGGAGACACACAGGTCCTAGAAGAAAGCAGGGACCAGTGGGATCGCACAGTGCGATTTGTGCATGTGCAGTAGGGAACCGCAAGGCTACACTTCCCAATTCCCTTACCAAAGATGGCGGCGCCTCGCTTCGGGTGCTGACATCACGGAAGCGCTGGACAGGTAAGTGTTCATATTTTAAAAGTCAGCAGCTGCAGTATTTGTAGCTGCTGACTTTTAAAAAGAAAATTGGCGGAACGCCGCTTTAATGCATCCTATCCATTAATCGCTTCCCGACCGCCTCACGCAGATATAGACTCCTTTCACACGAGGGCGTTTTGCAGGCGCTATAGCATTAAAAATAGAGCCTGCAATCCGCCCTCAAACAGCTGCTCCATTGTCTCCAGTGTGAAAGCCCCAGGTCCTTCCAGCAGCTTCTTTGGAGCGGTGAAGGAGCGGTGTATTTACCGCTCCTCCACCGTTGCTCCCCATTGAACTCAATGGGGCAGTGCGGCTATACCGCCAACCAAACACCACTATTGCGGTGCATTGTGGGCGGTTTTAACCCTTTCTCGGCCACTAGCGGGGGTTAAAAGCACCACTTGTAGCCAAAATGCGACGCAAATCCGACTGTAAAATGCCTTTAAAAATAGCTGCGTTTTACCGCTGATGCTATGGGCGGTGCAGTGTGAAAAGGGTCATACTGTGGCAGAAGGGCACGTAGAGGCAGAATCACGTACCTGTACGTCGCCCTTTAAGAGGTGGGTTGCGGGCACGCGCGTGCCACCGGGAGATCAGTGACCATGATCGCGGGTCCCACTGACTTGATGTTCGCGGGTATACCCACGATCAGCTCATGTAAACAAGCATCTCCCCGTTCTGCCTAGTGACACTGTCACTGATCACCGCTCCCTGTAATCAGGAGCGGTGATCAGTTACGTGTCACACATAGCCCCCCCCCCACAGTTAGAATCTCTCCCTAGGACACACTTAACCCCTACAGCGCCACCTAGTGGTTAACCCATTCACTGCCAGTCACATTTACACAGTAATCAATGCATTTTTAATTGCAATGATCGCTGTATAAATGTGAATGGTCCCAAAATCGCACCAAAAATGTCCAATGTGTCCGCCATAATGTCGCAGTCACGATTAAAAATCGATGATCGCCGCCATTACTAATAATAATAATAAGAAAAAAAATATTTATAAAAATGCCATAAAACTATCCCCTATATTGTAGACTCTATAACTTTTGCACAAACCAATCAATAAACGCTTATTGCGATTTTTTTTAACCAAAAAATATGTAGAAGAATATGTATCGGCCTAAACTGAGGAAAAAAAAGTTTTATATATTTTTTGGGGATATTTATTATAGCAAAAAGTAAAAAATATTTTGCGTTTTTTTTCAAAATTGTTGCTATTTTTTGGTTTATAGCGCAAAAAATAAAAACTGCAGAGGTGATCAAATACCACCAAAAGAAATCTCTATTTTTGGGGAAAAAAGGACATCAATTTTGCTTGGGAGCCATGTCGCACGACCGCGCAATTGTCAGTTAAAGCGACACAGTGCCGAATCGCAAAAAGTGCTCTGGTCTTTGGCCAGCCAAATGGTCCGGGGCTTAAGTTGTTACGTTGAAAAAACAACTGCCAGTGACAAATGCTAGACTCTGGAGCATGCCCACAAGGTAACCCCCTCAGGAAAGTGCTTCTCCCAGGGGGTTATCTGATGTGGGGAGGAGCCGCTAGAGCCACCAGGGGACCCCAGAAGAGCAGGTTTGAGGCCATTCTTTGCAAAACGAGCTGCACAGTGGAGGTAAGTATGATATGTTTGTTATTTAAAAAAATATATATATAAAATATAAAACCATTCCTTACATTGGTGATCAGTGGGAAGAATGTTCCTTACATTGGTGATCAGTGGGAAGAATGTTCCTTACATTGGTGATCAGTGGGAAGAATGCTCCTTACATTGGTGATCAGTGGGAAGAATGTTCCTTACATTGGTGATCAGTGGGAAGAATGTTCCTTACATTGGTGATCAGTGGGAAGAATGTTCCTTACATTGGTGATCAGTGGGAAGAATGTTCCTTACATTGGTGAGCAGTGGGAAGAATGATCCTTACATTGGTGATCAGTGGGAAGAATGCTCCTTACATTGGTGATCAGTGGGAAGAATGTTCCTTACATTGGTGATCAGTGGGAAAAATGCTCCTTACATTGGTGATCAGTGGGAAGAATGTTCCTTACATTGGTGATCAGTGGGAAGAATGTTCCTTACATTGGTGATCAGTGGGAAGAATGATCCTTACATTGGTGATCAGTGGGAAGAATGCTCCTTACATTGGTGATCAGTGGGAAAAATGTTCCTTACATTGGTGATCAGTGGGAAGAATGTTCCTTACATTGGTGATCAGTGGGAAGAATGTTCCTTACATTGGTGATCAGTGGGAAGAATGCTCCTTACATTGGTGATCAGTGGGAAGAATGCTCCTTACATTGGTGATCAGTGGGAAGAATGTCCCTTACATTGGTGATCAGTGGGAAGAATGATCCTTACATTGGTGATCAGTGGGAAGAATGTTCCTTACATTGGTGGTCAGTGGGAAAAATGCTCCTTACATTGGTGATCAGTGGGTAGAATGTCCCTTACATTGGTGATCAGTGGGAAGAATGCTCCTTACATTGGTGATCAGTGGGACAAATGCTCCTTACATTGGTGATCAGTGGGAAGAATGTCCCTTACATTGGTGATCAGTGGGAAGAATGTTCCTTACATTGGTGATCAGTGGGAAGAATGTTCCTTACATTGGTGATCAGTGGGAAGAATGTTCCTTACATTGGTGATCAGTGGGAAGAATGACCCCCTTACAGATAGCTAAAAAGACATTTGGGTCAGTGGTGATTTATTTGTGAGTCAGAAATGGTCAATTTCTCAAGGAACCTCTAACAACCTCTGGAGGAACCAGTGGTGGCTGGTGGAGCACTTAGGCCCCTTTCACTGATGTGGGGAGGAGCCGCCAGAGCCACCAGGGGACCCCAGAAGAGCAGGTTTGAGGCCATTCTTTGCAAAACATGCTGCACAGTGGAGGTAAGTATGATATGTTTGTTATTTAAAAAAAAATATATATATAAAATATAAAACCATTCCTTACATTGGTGATCAGGGGGAAGAATGTTCCTTACATTGGTGATCAGTGGGAAGAATGTTCCTTACATTGGTGATCAGTGGGAAGAATGTTCCTTACATTGGTGATCAGTGGGAAGAATGATCCTTACATTGGTGGTCAGTGGGAAGAATGTTCCTTACATTGGTGATCAGTGGGAAGAATGCTCCTTACATTGGTGATCAGTGGGAAGAATGTTCCTTACATTGGTGATCAGTGAGAAGAATGCTCCTTACATTGGTGATCAGTGGGAAGAATGTTCCTTACATTGGTGATCAGTGGGAAGAATGTTCCTTACATTGGTGATCAGTGGGAAGAATGCTCCTTACATTGGTGATCAGTGGGAAAAAGGCTCCTTACATTGGTGATCAGTGGGAAGAATGTTCCTTACATTGGTGATCAGTGGGAAGAATGTTCCTTACATTGGTGATCAGTGGGAAGAATGATCCTTACATTGGTGATCAGTGGGAAGAATGTTCCTTACATTGGTGATCAGTGGGAAGAATGTCCCTTACATTGGTGATCAGTGGGAAGAATGATCCTTACATTGGTGATCAGTGGGAAGAATGTTCCTTACATTGGTGATCAGTGGGAAGAATGTCCCTTACATTGGTGATCAGTGGGAAGAATGATCCTTACATTGGTGATCAGTGGGAAGAATGTTCCTTACATTGGTGATCAGTGGGAAGAATGTTCCTTACATTGGTGGTCAGTGGGAAAAATGCTCCTTACATTGGTGATCAGTGGGAAGAATGTCCCTTACATTGGTGATCAGTGGGAAGAATGTTCCTTACATTGGTGATCAGTGGGAAGAATGTTCCTTACATTGGTGATCAGTGGGAAGAATGTTCCTTACATTGGTGGTCAGTGGGAAAAATGCTCCTTACATTGGTGATCAGTGGGAAGAATGTCCCTTACATTGGTGATCAGTGGGAAGAATGTTCCTTACATTGGTGATCAGTGGGAAGAATGTTCCTTACATTGGTGATCAGTGGGAAGAATGTTCCTTACATTGGTGATCAGTGGGAAGAATGTTCCTTACATTGGTGATCAGTGGGAAGAATGATCCTTACATTGGTGATCAGTGGGAAGAATGATCCCCTTACAGATAGCTAAAAAGACATTTGGGTCAGTGGTGATTTATTTGTGAGGCAGAAATGGTCAATTTCTCAAGGAACCTCTAACAACCTCTGGAGGAACCAGTGGTGGCTGGTGGAGCACTTAGGCCCCTTTCACACGGGACGGATCAGTAATGATCCGCCCCGTAATGATCTGCTTGCCCAGCGGGGATCGCTCCGTTGTCCCCGCTGAGCCGGCGGCGGACAGGGCGGTCCCGGCACACTGTGGAAGTCACAATCCCTAAAGGAATCCAATCGAATTTTATGTGTTTGTGGCACAATCCATGGAAGAGCGTCTGGTGATAAGAGTGCAGCATCTCGGTGAATCGGTTCTTCTACAAGCACATGCATGAACCCGTTCTAATTATTTCCATGGCAATTAAACACTGCATATTCACTCTCTGATAATTTCTGCACGTTGGCCGTGACTCGAGGTGACCGTGACACTGAAGCTGCTGATCTATCCTGACTTCATTATATGACATTCACAGCCCGCTAATGTGCCGAATTAGAGGAAAAGACTTCAGCAGCTCTGCAAATGAACTTACACATTAAATCACATTCCGTCATTAAAGATAAACTCCAAAGACACAAATTATTGCAGCGCTACAATTAGTAATACATCATTAAATGTATCTTTTTAAGTGCAAGTTGTGTAAGTACCTGAATTTGACCTGAAATCAGCTTCTTACAGTCCTTGGACAGCAGGGATGGAGTGTGAGGAGAAGAAGCAGTACAGGGAGCCAATCAGTTCTTTGCTGAGAAGAGAGATGAGGTCATCGCTGTGCTACTTCTCCTTTCACTGTCCAGTCACAGGCCAGTTCCAAAGGGATACATCAAAGAGGTGCTGGGAATGTCACGTCGGTACTTATTTATACAGAGGAGAGAATGGAAAACAATCATTCAGAGCTCAATGGCTCTGATTAGTCATCTTGCAATTAGGGCTACCGTCCAATGGGCACCCAGAATGTCACTTCAGTTGGTTTCCCAAACCCGCTGGATGTTTTTCGTTTAACCATTAAAGCTATTTGGACCCTTTCACAATTATGGTGGTGTGGCTCTCCTGCCAGTGGCGTAGCGTGGGTTGTCAGCGCCTGGGGTAAGGCAAGAAATTTGCACCCCCTAACCTGCGGACTTTTCGCACTCCCTGAGTGCTTTCCCTTCCTACAATAGTACTGACCTACCCGATTCCTAAACTGACCTACCTGACCACTAATCTACCTGATTCTTAAACTGACCTACCTGACCACTAATCTACCTGATTCTTAAACTGACCTACCTGACCACTAATCTACCTGATTCCTATACTGACCACTACACTAACCTCTAGACTGACCTACATGATTCCTACATCAACCACTACACTACACACTACACCGACCGCTACACTACACACTAACCTACCAGATTCCTATACTGACCACTACACTATACACTACACTGACCACTGACTGACTTGATCTCATTCCTATACTGAACCTTACACTAACCTACCTGATTCCTACATCAACCACTACACTAGACACTGACCACTACACTACACACTGACCTACCTGATTCCTATACTGACCACTGACTGAGTTGATCTCATTCCTATACTGAACCTTACACTAACCTACCTGATTCCTACATCAACCACTACACTAGACACTGACCACTACACTACACACTGACCTACCTGATTCCTATACTGACCACTACACTACACTACACACCACACTAAGCTACCATCGTCCACTACACTACATAATGACCACTACACTACACTGACCTACCTGATTCCTATACTGACCACTATACTACTACACAATACACTACACTACCCACTACACAATACACTGACCACTACACACCACACTGACCTGACCACTGACTGACCTGATCTCATTCCTATACTGACCCTTACACTAACCTACCTGATGCCTACATCAACCACTACATTGACCACTACACTAGACACTGACCACTACACTACACACTGACCTCTACAGTACACACCACACCAACCTGCCTGATACACAATACACTATCCACTGACCACACCGCACTAACCTACCCATTTCCTATACTGACTACTACACTACACACCACCCCTACCTGATTCGTATATTGAACACTACACTGTACAATACACTACACACCACACTGACCTATATCATTCCTATACTGACACTTACACTAACCTACCTGATTCCTACATCGACCACTACACTACGCACTGACCACTACACTGACCCAACTGATTACTATACTGGCCACTACACTACACACTGATCACTACACTACACACTAACCTACCTGATTCCTATACTGGCCACTACACTATACTACTACACTAACCATTGACCACTACGCACCACACTGACCTATCATTCCTATACAGACCCTTACACTAACCTACCTGATTCCTACATCATCCACTACACTACATACTGACCACTGCACTACACTGACCTACCTGATTCCTATATTGACCACTACACTACACATCACACTGACCACTACACACCACACTAACTTACCCGATTCCTTTACTGACCACTACACTACACACTGACAACTAAATTACACTAAACACTGACCTACCTGATTCCTATACTGACCACTACACTATACTACTACACAATACACTACACAATATCCACTGACCAGTACACTACACACCACACCACACTGACCACTACACTACACACCACACCAAACTAACCTACCTGATTTCTATACCGACCACTACACAATACACTATCCACTGACCACACCACACTAACCTACCCGTTTCCTATACTGACTACTACACTACACACCACACTAACCTACCCGATTCCTATACTGACCACTACACAATAAACTACTACCCAAACTACACTATCCACTGACCACTACACTATACTACTACACAATACACTACCCACAGACCACTACACAATACACTAAATCCTGACCGCTACACAATACTCTACGAATAGACCAATACACTACAGACACACACTATACACTACCCACAACACTTTACACTGATTTGATGGCTGCTCCCTCTTCCCAGACGATATCTACTCCCCCCGGGCCAGCAACAAAACTCATGAGGGAGTCTCTTACCTTATTTTCTTCCACCTGCTCTGCCTCTGCGCCATCGCCTGTAACACTGCCAGCCTCGATGGGGACATGATTGGTGGAGGAGGAGAAGACAGCAGCCACAGCCCACAGTGAAGGCCAGCCCCGTTCCCCTATGATTGAGGACAGACCAGCCCCACCTGCAGCACATGAATCCTTTTGCCCAATCACAGGCGCCAGGGGCCGGCCTGAGACTGAACATGGCAGCCGGAGCGTGGGGTCACAGAAAATTTTAATTAAGAGTATAGAGCGAGGGTGACACATACTGGCGCGAGATGTTTGCCCCCTCAAATGTTGCGCCCAGGGCCTAGGCCCCCCTCCCACGCTACGCCACTGGCTCCTGCTGTTAGTTTATGCTTTTAGTAACAGCTTGGGGGCTTATCCGGGATGACCCGGGCTCAGAGGATGTAGATTAAATGATTCTATCAGATTAAGGACATCTAGTGGCAGAAACAATTACTGGTAGGATGGATAGATGTTATCAGGAACCATGAATCAGACTGAATCTGTGGTAAAGTTAAATCACACTTGTTTAACCACTTCCCGACCAGCGCACGCTGATGTACATCAGCAGAATGGCTCGGACAGGCAAATGGACGAACTTGTATGACCCTTTAAATTTGCTGCCGTGCCAGCGCGGGCGTGCCGGCTGGAACCTCTGTGAGTCGGATCGTGGGTCCCGCGGACTCGATCGCCACGGGGATACACGTGATCGTCTCGCGGAGAGGAAGAACAGGGAGATGCTAATGTAAACAAGCATCTCCCCGTTCTGCCTAGTGACAGTGTCACTGATCTCTGCTCCCTGTGATTGGGAGCAGAGATCAATGACGCGTCACACTCAGCCACGCCCCCACAGTTAGAAACACGCTCCAGTACACACATAACCCCTACACCTAGTGGTTAACCCCTTCACTGCCATTTACACAGGAATCAGTGCATTTGTATAGCACTGATTGCTGTATAAATGACAATGGTCCCAAAAATGTGTAAAAAATGTCTGATGTGTCCGCCATAATGTCACAGTCACAATAAAAAAAAAAAAAATCACTGATCGCTGCCATTAGTAGTAAAAAAAAGAAGATATTAATAAAAATGCCACAAAACTATCCCCTATTTTGTAAATGCTATAATTTTTCAATAAGCGCTTATTGCGATTTTTTTTTTACCAAAAACATGTAGAAGAATACGTATCGGCCTAAACTGAGGAAAAAATGTTTTTTTTATATATTTTTGGGGGATATTTATTATAGCAAAATGTAAAAAATAATGCGTTTTTTTTTTCAAAATTGTCGCTAATTTTTTGTTTATAGCACAAACAAATAAAAACTGCAGAGGTGATCAAATACCACCAAAAGAAAGCTCTATTTGTGGGGGAAAAAAAGACCTCAATTTTGTTTGGGAGCCACGTCGCTCAACAAAGCAATTGTCAGTTAAACCGACGCAGTGCTGAATCGCAAAAAATGGTCTGGTTTTTGGCCAGCCAAATGGTCCAGGGCTTAAGTGGTTAATAATAATAATAATAATAATAAGGTAAACAAAGTAAGCATAGTCAAAACAAGCCAGAGTTCAGTAACCGGATCAGTTAGTCAGTCAAGCAAATGTTAGAGAGCCAGAGATAAACGTAGTAGTGCAGCAAGCAGGATCTGAAGCCAGAAGGAATGTCAGCCAAGTAAGTCTTCAACAGGAACGCAGGAAAAAGTCTCTGTGATGTTGACAAAGGAAAAGCAGAGATCAAGTGAGCTGGATTACTTTAAGTAGGCAGGACTAACGAGCAGAATCAACAACAGCTGAGTAACAGTGGAGAGAGATAGGAGCTGGCAATTAGCCGACAGCTGAGCGGCCAGCTCAGAGAAGGAAGGGCTGAGCCCAGCCTTGACAGATGTAACAATTAAAAGGGAACTCCAATCTCAAAGGGTCTCCCAAAGGGATACATCCAAGAGATGCTGGAACTTCAATACTTATTAATACAGATAAGTGAAGGGCAAACAATCATTCAGAGCTCAATGGCTCCAGTTAGGCTCCATCTTACATACACACAGGGCTTCCCTCCAAAGGGCACCCAGAAAGTCACTCCAAATGGCACAAAAAAAACATGGATGATTTTTGTTGAACCATTAAAGCTATTGTTACACTTTAACCCCTTAGCACCGTTGCCTCCCGACCCTTTAAGGGGTTTCAGATGCCCGGAGGTGGCATATTTGCGTGCGACCAGCGGGAAGGAGTTTGGCTCTCCTTCCATTCGTTTATGGTTTCGGTAATGGGTTGGGGACTTGTCCGGGATGACCTAGGCTCAGAGGCAGTGGGTTAAATGATGCTGGTCATCTAGTGGGTGAAATCTCTGGATTGAAGGTGATTATTGCAGTAAAATACGGTTTTGTCATTTTATCTAATAATCAGCTATTCATTTTTATTAATATTTTTATTTTTTCCGTTTTAAGGCCATGAATATTTGGGAATTATGAGGCCTAATTATAAGAGATGAAAATATAATTTAGCGGTCTTATCTATTTAGAACTTTGCTGAATCTTTGGCTGATTTTCCTTCTCATTTTTACAATATATAAATGTCAGTGAGTATAATTCTGCTACGTATATTTTGTGGATTCATTTTGCTGTTTTTTTAAATAATTTCCACTTTTTCAGGTTTTGCTTTGAATGGACTTCCTCCTGAGCCTGGTGTAATCCCTTATTTCCCATGGAGGAAAAAAGGAAGGGCTCTATAATTAGGCCTCAGTAGGGTGCTAAATTCGTTAGAGGGTGATCCTGGGTGGTTTGACTGTGCTTGTGTTGAGGATTGCAGAGGTCTAAGGATCAGCTTCATCTTTTGTGAGGATAAAGGAAAGTCGGATAATGAAATTTTCTGAACGTGTTTCTTATATTTTTGTTGCATTTCTCTGTTTTTTTACCACCAATTTGTCTATTTTTCAAAATGTTTACACTGCCAAAGGCCAAAACATCAATGCAGTGGAAGAAGTAACCAAGGTTGGACAAGGGAGAAGCAGGAGGGGCAGCCACCGTGGGCGTAGCACCCTTACCCAACTGCATGCATGCTCTGGATTGACGGTGGGTTTAAACATGTCCACTTTCTGCCCCAACTGCCTACAGCCGCCATGAGAAAAACACCATGCATGGGAAACCACTTACCCCCCCTCAGCTGCTGGAAATCAAGTGCAAGACTACACATGCACAGTACAACTTTCATGCCAATTATGGACAGCTGGAGCATGGGGAGAAAGAGAGAATGGATGTGCTAGAACAGGCAGACCAATACACCCATCTGCAACATAGATTAGCAGAGGGGGGCAAAATTCTGGATTTTAGCCCTGGGCTCAGTACTACCCTGTTCTGGCACTGCCTAGGGGCCAATAATGGGGGGGGGGGTGTCAATGCCTAAAGCCAATGGTCAAGTGAGGTCAGAACAAGGGAGGTCAGAACAAGGGAGGTCAGAACAAGGGAGGTCAGAACAAGTGACGTCAGAACAAGGGAGGTCAGAACAAGTGGCGTCAGAACAAGGGAAGTCAGAACAAGGGAGGTCAGAACAAGGGAGGTCAGAACAAGGGAGGTCAGAACAAGTGAGGTCAGAACAAGGGACATCAGAACAAGTTAGGTCAGAACAAGGGAGGTCAGAACAAGTGAGGTCAGAACAAGTGAGGTCAGAACAAGTGAGGTCAGAAGAAGTGAGGTCAGAACAAGGGACGTCAGAACAAGTGACGTCAGAACAAGGGAGGTCAGAACAAGTGAGGTCAGAACAAGGGAGGTCAGAACAAGGGAGGTCAGAACAAGTGAGGTCAGAACAAGGGAGGTCAGAACAAGGGAGGTCAGAACAAGTGAGGTCAGAACAAGTGAGGTCAGAATAAGGGAGGTCAGAACAAGTGAGGTCAGAACAAGGGACGTCAGAACAAGGGACGTCAGAACAAGTTAGGTCAGAACAAGGGAGGTCAGAAGAAGTGAGGTCAGAAGAAGTGAGGTCAGAACAAGGGACGTCAGAACAAGTGACGTCAGAACAAGGGAGGTCAGAACAAGTGAGGTCAGAACAAGTGAGGTCAGAACAAGGGATGTCAGAACAAGTGAGGTCAGAACAAGTGAGGTCAGAACAAGTGAGGTCAGAACAAGGGAGGTCAGAACAAGTGAGGTCAGAACAAGGGACGTCAGAACAAGTGAGGTCAGAACAAGGGACGTCAGAACAAGTGAGGTCAGAACAAGGGAGGTCAGAACAAGTGAGGTCAGAACAAGGGAGGTCAGAACAAGTGAGGTCAGAACAAGTGAGGTCGGCTACAAATACCCCTTAAGCTAACAAACGCTACAATAAGCAATTGTGGAATGGAGCAAGTATCATTTAAAAAAATATGATATCCAGTAATTTAGAGCAGTGGTCTCCAAACTGCAGCACGCAGACCAGATGTGGCCCTTTGTGCATGCTTTCATCTGGCCCCTGGGACACTGTTCCTCCTTTTGATACGAGGCACTATTCTTTTCACTGACACCAACAATGGGGACCTATTCTCCCCACTGACACCAACGCTTGGGCACCATTTGTCTCACTGACACCAGCAATAGAGCACTATTCCTCCCACTGACACCGAGTATAGGACACTAGTCCTTTTATTGGCATCAATAATGGCGCACTATTCCTTCCACTGACAACAAAATTGGGGAGCTATTCCTTGCATTGACACCAATAGTCTCATAGTAGGTAAGGTTGAATAACAGGTAACAATACCTGTGTTGGTGTACGTGTGTCAGTGTCGATAATCATTTCCCATATCCCTGTATACTGTGTTCATTAAGATGTATGTCCAATAGTCTTTAAAAAAAAGATGGGGCACTATTTCTCTCACTGACACCAATGATGGGGCACTATTTCTCTCACTGGCACCAACAATGGGGCACTATTCCACTGACACCAATGACAGGGCACTATTCCTTCCACTGACAGCAATGATGGGGCACTATTCCTCCCACTGACACCAATGATGGGACACTATTCCTCCCACTGACACCAATGATGGGCACTATTCCTCCCACTGACACCAATGATAGGGCACTATTTTTTCCACTGACACCAATGATGGGGCACTATTCCTCCCACTGACACCATTGTTGGGGAACTATTCCTTCCACTGACACCAATGATGGGGCACTATTCCTCCCACTGACGCCATTGTTGGGGAACTATTCCTTCCACTGACACCAATGATGGGGCACTATTTCTGTTACTGACACCAACGATGGGGCACTATTCCTCCCACTGACATCAATGATGAGGCACTATAGTAGATTAGAGTATCCCCGCGCTGTCACCAAGGGCCTAAGCTATTTGTAAGGGTAGGTTGCAGCAAACCACCGGCAGAGGTATAAACCCTAACCCCCAGATAGTATATTTAAAAATCAAATAAATGGTGTTGCGCTACCTGAACTAAATAAAATTAAAGTGCCTTATGCTTATGTAAATAGTGACAGTGTTATCAAGTGATAATAGATAATGGTAGATGGTATTGCACTACCTGAAAATGTTAAGCTAAACTATACTAAATTAAAATTAAAGTGCCTTGTGCTTATATAGAAAATAGTAGTGTTAAATGATGAGGCACTATTTCTCTTACTGACACCAATGATGGGGTGATATTCCTCCCACTGACACTTTTGTTGGGGAACTATTCCTTCCACTGACACCAATGAGGGGGCACTATTCCTCCCACAGTGATACCAATGATGGGGCACTATTCCTTCCACTGACACCAACATTGGGGAACTATTCCTTCCACTGACACCAATGATGGGGCACTATTCCTCCTCCTACTGACCACAGTCGCTTCGTAATTTGTTTACTTCCACTGACCATCAAGCCTGTGACATTGTATACTCCCACTGATGATGGGGGATCTTCTACTCCCACTGGCCACAGTCCCCCCATCCCCCTAAAATCTGATGGACAGTAAACTGGCCCTTTGTTTAGAAAGTTTAGAGACCCCTGATGAAGAGGTGTGCTCAGGGGTGTGACATAGGAAGGGAGTGCAGGAGGAGCCAAGAACAAGGGAGCAAGAGAAGAAGGAACAGAGTCAGAGGATCAGGAGGACACAGGAAGAGAATCAGGAAACACAATAGAGGATTGTGCGCTGCTGTAATGATGTACCAGTGAGGACCAATCTGCTGCCAATTGCTTGCTGCTTGTCTGCATTGTGACTCAAACTGTGCCCAGCTGGATGAGCACACTGCAGGAAAGCCCCGCTCTCTCTCTGTGATTGGACACAGCTGGAGCCAATCAGCGGGTCTGGTGGCTCCAGCAATCGCTCATAGAGAGGCAGAACGGTGATCTGCCTATGTAAACAAGACAGACCGCTGTTCTGCCAGAAAGCAAAATGGAGATCTCATGTTTCTGCAGAAACATGGATGTCTGTTTCATGGCTGGTGTAAGGATTTTTGACACCCTAGGCGAAACCTAATTTTGCCACCCACCTTGGATCTTCCCCTGACTCCCCCCTCTTTGCCCTGCCCGTGCATACCCCACCTTTTTAATGACGCACCCATCAAATGTAGCCTCACCAGCGCCCGTCAAATGCAGCCTCACCAGCACCCATCAAATGCAGCCTCACCAGCTCTCATCAATGCAGCCTCACCAATGCCCATCAAATGCAGCCTCACCAGCACCCATCAAATGCAGCCTCACCAGCTCTCATCAATGCAGCCTCACCAATGCCCATCAAATGCAGCCTCACCAGCGCCCATCAAATGCAGCCTTACCAGCACCCATCAATGCAGCCTCACTAGTGCCCATCAATGCAGCCTATCAGCACCCATCCACGCAGCCTCACCAGCGCCCATGAAATGCAGTCTCACCAGGGTCCATCAAATGCAGCCTACCAGCGCCCATCATTGCAGCCTCACCAGCACCTATCAAATGCACCCTCACCAGTGCCCATCAATGCAGCCTATCAGCACCCATCAATGCAGCCTCACCAGCAACCATCAAATGCAGCCTACTAGTGCCCATCAATGAATGTTTGCTTGCTTCCATTAATTCGAGAATCATGACACTATATGCAAACGGAGCGCCGGCTGTCTGTGGATGCTGAGACTTAGTTGCTTGCTGCAGAGAGAAGAGAGTAGGAAAACCAGTGGCCGGGCGCCCTAGGCGGCTGCCTAGTTTGCCTAGTAGTAGCACCGACCCTGCTCTGTTTTCCCTTAGTCAAAGCACCTCCCCCACAGTTAGAAAACACTCATAGGAAACACATTTAACCCTTTGATTTGCCCTGATGTTAACACGTTAACATGTTAACACCCCTTCCCTGACAGTATCATTTATACATTGACAGTGCATATTTTTAGCACTGATCACCATATTGGTGTCACTGGTCCCCAAAAAGTGTCACTTAGTGTCAGATTTGTCCGCCGCAATGTTACAGTCCTGCTAAAAATCGCTGATCGGCGCCATTACTAGAAAATATATATATATATAAAAAAAAAAGTCCTTAACCACTTCCCGACCAGCGCACGACGATGTACGTCGACAGAATGGCACGGGCAGGCATATTGGCGTACAGGTACGTCCAATATTCAATGCCGCCCTGCCATCGGGAGCGCGCAGCCGGCGGCGCGCTCCCGCGCTGGTCGGGACCCCCGTGAGTCCGGTCGCGGGACCCGCGGACTCGATCGCCGCGGGCATCCCCGCGATCGTCTCACGGAGCGGCCGAATGGAGGAAATGCTGTGTAAACAACATTTCTCCATTCTGCCTAGCAACTAGTGACGCTGATCTCTGCTCCATGTGATTGGAGCAGAGATCAGTGTTCACTAAATGAAAGCCCAACCCCCCCACAGTTAGTAACACACCCCTAGGAACACTTAACCCCTACACTGCCACCCACTGGTTAACCCTTTCACTGCCAGTGTCATTTACACAGGAATCACTGCATTTATATAGCAGTGATTACTGTATAAATGACAATGGTCCCAAAAATTTGTCAAAAATGTCCGATGGTTCCCCCACAATGTCGCAGTCACAATAAAAATCGCTGATCGCCGCCATTACTAGTAAAAAAAAAAATAATAAAAAATTATTAATAAAAATGCTATAAAACTATCCCTATTTTGTAAACGCTATAACTTTTGCGCAAACCAATCAATAATCGCTTATTGCGATTTTTTTTACCAAAAATATGTAGAAGAATACGTATCGGCCTAAACTGAGGGAAAAAAATGTTTTTTTATATATTTTTGGGGGATATTTATTATAACAAAAAGTAAAAAATAATGTGTTTTTTTCAAAATTGTCGCTCTGTTTTTGTTTATAGCGCAAAAAATAAAAACCGCAGGGGTGATCAAATACCACCAAAAGAAAGCTCTATTTGTGGGAAAAAAAGGACGTCAATTTTGTTTGGGAGCCACGTCGCACGACCGCGCAATTGTCAGTTAAAGCGACGCAGTCCCGAATCGCAAAAAGTGGTCTGGTCTTTGACCAGCAAAATGGTCCGGTCTGTAAGTGGTTAAATCTATCCCATAGTTTATGGACAGTATAACTTTTGCACAAACCAATCAATTTTCTTTTTATCAAAGATTTTTTTCATCTTTTTAATTGGATATGTATTATAGCAGAAAGTAACAAAACATTTTTTTTTTATTAAAATTTGTCTGTCTTTTTTTTGTTTATAGCACAAAAAAAATAAAAAATCACAGAGGCGATCAAATACCACCAAAAGAAAGCTCTATTTCTGGGGGAAAAAGAACATACATTTTATTTGGGTACAGCGTCGCACGACCGCGCAATTGTCAGTAAAATTAAAGCAGTGTCGTATTGTAAAAAATGGCCTGATCAGGAAGGAGGTAAAGAGCTGAAGTGGTTAAGGTGGAAATGAACCACTTGATGCCCAAGGTACATACATGGACGTCCTTGGGTTTTAGTGTTTACACCTACAGTCATCATCCCGGCATCGATCTTTTCAGCCGTCGATTCTCTATTTTTGCAGAAGTGATCTGAGTGACTGATTAGCCCCTCCGATCACTTCTGCGGCCGCCTCTCCTGGGCTCTCTGGTCCCATTGTGGTCCTGACGCCCCCCCCCCCCCCCCATAGCCCTGGTAACCAGGAGCGACGAGTAGTTTGCCACTTCCGGCTCCACCCTTTTGTTTAGCTAGTCACCAGTGGCCAGGAAAGCAGCCGATCTGAGCGATCTGTGTCTGATTGGCTGCATGAGAGACCAGAGAAGAGATTTTACCTCAAATCTCTCCATAAAGAGGACCTGTCACTGCCTATGCTGTCACAGGGGATGTTGTTCACCCCTCGTCATAGCAATAAAGTTATTACAAATAAAAATTGTATAAAAATAATAAAAAAAGAAAATTTAAAGTGCCCCGTCCCACCGTGTTTACGTGAAAATGCAAATACATACATTCCTCCCGCACGCATATGTAAATGGTGATCGCCCCAAACACGTGAGGTATTGTCCCGAACGTCAGAGCGAGAGCAATAATTCTGGCACCAGACCTCCTGTGCCACACCAAACTGGTAACCTGTAAAGGCATTTAAAATGTCTCCTAGGGAGAAGTTTAAGCACCGTAGTTTGCTGCCATTCCACGGGCAGGTGCAATTTTTAAAGCGTGACATGTTAGGTATCTTTTTACTTGGCGTAACATCATCATTCACATCATTAAAAAAACTTGGGCTAACTTTAATGTTTTTTTTTTTCTTTTTAATTCATGAAACTTAATTTAATGCTGCGTAAATACCATGTGACCTAAAAAAATTGCAACAACCACCATTTTATTCTATAGGGTCTCTGCTACATCTCTGATATATATATATATATATATATATATATATACAGTGGTGTGAAAAAGTGTTTGCCCCCTTCCTCATTTCCTGTTCCTTTGCATGTTTGTCACACTTAAGTGTTTCGGAACATCAAACCAATTTAAACAATAGTCAAGGACAACACAAGTAAACACAAAATGCAATTTGTAAATGAAGGTGTTTATTATTAAAGGTGAAAAAAAATCCAAACCACCATGGCCCTGTGTGAAAAAGTGATTGCCCCCTAAACCTAATAACTGGTTGGGCCACCCTTAGCAGCAACAACTTCAACCAAGCGTTTGCGATAACGTGCAATGAGGCTTTTAGAGCGTCCTGGAGGAATTTTGGCCCACTCATCTTTGCAGAATTGTCCTAATTCAGTTACATTAGAGGGTTTTCGAGCATGAACGGCCTTTTTAAGGTCATACCACAACATCTCAATAGGATTCAGGTCAGGACTTTGGCTAGGCCACTCCAAAGTCTTCATTTTGTTTTTCTTCAGCCATTCGGTGGTGGACTTGCTGCTGTGTTTAGGATCATTGTCCTGCTGCAGAACCCAAGTTCGTTTCAGCTTGAGTACACGAACAGATGGTCGGACATTCTCCTTCAGGATCTCTTGGTAGACAGCAGAATTCATAGTTCCTTTTATCACGGCAAGTCTTCCAGGTCCTGAAGCAGCAAAACAGCCCCAGACCATCACACTACCACCACCATATTTTACTGTTGATATAATGTTCTTTTTATGAAATGCAGTGTTCCTTCTACGCCAGATATACTTGGACACACACCTTCCAACGAGTTCCACTTTTGTCTCATCGGTCCACAGAATGTTGTCCCAAAAGTCTTGGGGATCATCAAGATGTGTTGTGGAGAAATTGAGACGAGCTTTGATGTTCTTTTTGCTCAGCAGTGGTTTTCTCCTTGGAACTCTGCCATGCAGGCCATTTTTGCCCAGTCTTTTCCTGATGGTGGAGGCATGAACGCTGACCTTAACTGAGGCAAGTGAGGCCTGCAGTTCCTTGGACGTTGTTGTGGGGTCTTTTGTGACCTCTTGGATGAGTCGTCGCTGCGCTCTTGGGGTAATTTTGGGCGGCCGGCCACTCCTGGGAAGGTTCACCACTGTTCCATGTCTTCGCCATTTGTGGATAATGGCTCTCACTGTGGTTCGCTGGATTCCCAAAGCTTTGGAAATGGCTTTATAACCCTTTCCAGACTGATAGATCTCAATTACTTTCTTTCTCAATTGTTCCTGAATTTCTTTGGGTCTCGGCATGATGTGTAGCTTTTAAGGATCTTCTGGTGGACCTTACTTTGTCAAGCAGCTCCTATTTAAGTGATGCCTTGATTGTGAACAGGTGTGGCAATAATCAGGCCTGGGTGTGGCTAGAGAAATTGAACTCAGGTGTGGACAACCACAGTTATAGTATGTTTTAACAAGGGGGGCAATCACTTTTTCACACAGGGCCATGATGGTTTGGATTTTTTTTCACCTTTAATAATAAACACCTTCATTTACAAATTGCATTTTGTGTTTACTTGTGTTGTCCTTGACTATTGTTTAAATTGGTTTGATGTTCCGAAACACTTAAGTGTGACAAACATGCAAAGGAACAGGAAATGAGGAAGGGGGCAAACACTTTTTCACACCACTGTATATATATATATATATATATATATATATATATATATATGTGTGTATGTATGTATGTATGTATGTATATATATATATATACACACACACACACATATATATATGAAATGTTTGGGGTTTCTAAGTAACTTTCTAGCGAAAAAAAATAGATTTTTACATGTAGGAGCAAAGTGTCAGAATTGGCCCAGATGGCAAATGGTTGAACTTACTTAGTGCCCTATCTGCATTATATTATCCTCAGAACCTGTGTAACTAATATGTGTTCGGGTTTAAAGGAATGAGGTGGCAACCCTAGGTAGAGCTTAGATAAGCTTAAGTGGTATTATTATATTATTATTATTATACAGGATTTATATAGCGCCAACAGTTTACGCATGGCTTTACAATATAAAATAAGACAATACAGTTATAATACAATAAAATACAAGCGGATTAAGAGGGCCCTGCTCAGAAGAGCTTACAATCTAATAGGGTATTAAAAACAAAAAACAAAACAAAAAATGTAAAACATTGCTGCTTACCAATCATTAGATGTGGTGACTTCATTAGTTTTCCCCCCCTCTGTTTTCACCTGGTGATCTGGCCAGTAACACACCTCCTTCTCAAGTTACCTGGATACAGAGGGAGTTATCAGGCAGACTGGCAGCAGCTGAGCACACAGAGCGGACCTAACTAAACAATTACAGCTCACTCAGTACAGTGAGCCAAACTATGCTTTTATCTTAACCAGAATTACAGCCACCGTCCCTGACTACAGTTTGACAACGACATTTATCAAAAACACACACTAAAGCCTCGTACACACGATCAAATTTTGTGCCGAGAATTGTATGACAGGCTGTTAGCGGAAAATCCGACCGTTCGTACGCTCCATCAGACAATCGTCGGATTTTCCGCGGCCAAATGTTAGATGGCTGGTTTTAAAATTTTCCGTGGACAAATGTCTGTTGTCGGATTTTCCGAGCGTGTGTACACAAGTCCGTCGGACAAAAGTCCAAAGTACAAAAGCATGCTCGGAAGCAAGGATGAGCCGGAAGCGGTCGGTCTTTTAAACTAGCGTTCGTAATGGAGAATTATCATTCGTGACGCGGCAAATTACGAAATCTCAAAATGTGGAGGACATTCTCTTCTTCTTTAATGGGATAATAATGAAGCTGCTCTGCTGGTGATACTGATGGAGTTATTGCAAATACATTTTCAAAGGCTTTTTTTCTCTAGTGATATCAAGAATAATATTATTATGTTTTGGGTTTTTTTGGGGGGGGGGGGGGGCAAGTTACCACAACACCATTATCCTTTAGTTTTTAAGATCAAAGATACAACTATGTTGGTGTCCCTTGTCAATTTTACATTGTATTTTTTAAAATGTAACTGCCTACTCCCAAACTGTCATTTGAAGTAAAACACATAGCCAAGTATTATTCTCCACAATTTGTTTATTGTGCATTAAAAAAAGAAAACAAATAAAATTAGACATGCTATCTGCGAATAGAACTTAACCAAAAAGTGCATTCTATGCATCCAAAAATATAGAAATTATACCAAATCAAATCATTATTCAACCAAAAAATAAAATAAAAGCCTCATGTATGTGTCCTGCTTCTTAATATAGGGGGACAGCAATGCCAAGAGTTGGTGAAAGCAGGGGTCCGTCATGCGGAGATAATTCTGAAAATCATCCAGATTATTCTCCTGGAGCTCCCACATCAAAGGCATATGACATAATTGGTCACGATTAATAAAGCAACCAATTTTTGCTCCAAGAACTCCTCCTCCTCCTGTTCCTGGACTGGACTTGGGTCAAAGCAATAACTCCAAGGCCAATAATAAATAACGCGTTATCAACTCCGATTCTGCAACATGTCTGGTTTACGAACGGCCGTTCAGAAATGGACTGAAAAGCATGAAATGAAAAGCTCAAAATGAAAAGCGCAAACTGAAAAGCGCTAAATGAAAAGCACAAATCAACACTCACCAAACTTCTACTAATATGAAATTAGCAGAAGGAGCCCAAAGGGTGGCGCTAAAGAGCTGAAAAACCACATAGTACGTCACTACGTTCGTGTTTGTTGGCCGACAATTCCTTGCTGTTTGTATGCAAGACAAAATCCAGGCACATGCCTTCGGACAAAAGCCACAGGTTTTGTCTGCGTAAAATAAAAAAATAAGCCCCAGAGTCACCCATGCAGGGGCTACATAAAGAGCATTCAAAAGTATGAAACACAGCAAATTGACAATAAAAAACAAACAAGCAAGGCAACACATCGGGTGAGCGGGGGGCCCTTATGGGTCTAATTCTATATAATTTAAAAAATTCTAAAGATGGGGTAACCCTGTACAAAGTTAAAGAGAAAAAAAAACATCTTAAAGGAGAAATACGGAGCAGAGACCCCATAGATGACGTAAAAAGAAGAAGAACAGACGTGAGGAGAAGAGGAAAAAGGGGGGGAGGGGAAAACCATGGCCTCGGGACCGCTAACCAGCAATCGTAAATGGCCAATACTGACTGGGTGTAAAGAGGGAAAAGCATACTGAATCCAAGGCTTCCAAATTTTGAGGAACTTGAAATGGGGGTCCTTCAGGATGCTTGACATCTGTTTAATAACCATGAGGTGCCATCAAACAGTCTTAAACACCCTGAAATGACTCTGTGGGTTTTTTCCAAGCCTGGGCAATAGTTCTCTTCGCTGACAGAAATAGGTACAATGCCAATTTCTGCTGGTGGGCAAAGAGGCCCGGGATAGGACAGTATAGTAATGTCAATTTAGCATCCTTACGGATTGTCAAATGAAACAAGGTAAGGACAAAGACCTGAGACCTGAGACCTACTAGTGTCCACCAAATATGGAGGGCATCCTCGCCATGGCAACAACCCCTGAAACAGCGGTCACTATAGTTAGGATTGGTATGGTGTGATCCGAGCCGGGACCTAATACCAACTCAATAAAACTTTGTAAGGGGCCTCAAGAGTGGTAGTATTAAAGGAACATTTGGCTACAGAAGCCCAGGCCCCACTCCAGTCTGCAAGATCAAAAGTGGTATCCAAATGTCTTTCGCACTGAACCACATAAGACAGAGGGGTAAAAAAATGCATGATTATTTAAGGAAGCCTAAAGGGATGAAATACAGAGCATGATCCCCTCCCTTGGGAGACTGGGCCTCAGGGCAGTATTCCAACATGATAACGTCCCCAAACACACCTCGAAGACGACCACTGCCTTGCAGTGAGGGTAAAGGTGATGGACTGGCCAAGCATGTCTCCAGACCTAAACCCTACTGAGCATCTGTGAGGCATCCTCAAACAGAAGGTGGAGGAGCGCAAGGTCTTCTCTAACATCCACCAGCTTTGTGATGTCATCATGGGGGAGTGGAAAAGGACTCCAGTCACAACCTGTGAAGCTCTGGTGATCTCCATGCCCAAGAGGGTTAAGGCAGTGCTGGAAAACAATGGTGGCCACACAAAATATTGTCACTTTGGGCCCAATTTGGACATTTTCCCTTAGGGGTGTCCTCACTTTTGTTGCCAGCGGTTTAGACATTAATGGCTGTGTGTTGAGTTATTTTGAAGGGACAAATTTACACCGTTATACAAGCTGTACACTCACTACTTTACATTGTAGCAAAGTGTCATTTCTTCAGTGTTGTCACATGAAAAGATATAATAAAATATTTACACAAATGTGAGGGGTGTACTCACTTTTGTGAGATACTGTAAGACCCGGCGACCCTGGGGTGTGTTGGCAATCATGTTAGAAAGCTGATTTGCGGTATGGGTATGAGGAAGTATGACGGAGGGAGGAAAGTGTTGAAGCTGGAGGTTGCAAAATTATTCAGACCGCTGTGTTTCATGTGTCTCTGGGAGGGCAGCACAGGTTTGAAAACATTTGGGTTTTCAAATCTCATCCATGTCTTTTTGGACCTTGCTTTATGCACTGGTCCAAATCATTTGGTGGAGGGGGGATTATGGTGTGGGGTTGTTTTTCAAGGGTTGGACTTGGCCCCTTAGTTCCAGAGAAGGGAACTTTTTAGGCATCAGCATACCAAGACATTTTGGACAATTTCATGCTCCTAAATTCGTGGCAACAGTTTGGGGATGGTGCTTCTGGAAGAATGGTCAAACATTCCCATAGACACACTCCTAAACCTTGTGGACGGCCTTCCCAGAAGAGTTGAAGCTGTTATAGCTGCAAAGGGTGGGCCAACTCAATATTGAACCCTACGGACTAAGACTGGGATGCCATTAAAGATCATGTGTGTGTAAAGGCAGGTGTCCCAATACTTTTGGTATTATAGTATGTTTGCAAAAAGAGTAGCTCTGGGAAACTTAGGGTGTTTTATTCTCTTCATTTTATTCAGCCAAGTATTAACCAGAGCTGCCCTTTAATTGTAACAATCAGCTCTCTTTTTACTTGAACTCCAATCGTTAGTCCTCCTCTTTTTGATTTCCTAGTAGTCGCCGTCTGTACCAAGCACTAAAGGCTTCTCAGTATCCGGGCACCAAGTTGTATCTGCCAAGCCATTAATCTCATTAGCTGGCAAACACAGCTGACTGCCTCCCATTACTGAAAGGCCAGTACATGATAATTAACTTGTATTCAGCATCAAATTATTCGCTTCTGGCACAGGATTCTGGGATATGTAGTCTGGCTGCAAGCAAGGAAGCTTTAAATCATGCATTGACCTTGAAACTTGCCAAGTCGTCAGGGGGGAAAAAAACAAAAACATGAAACGCGTTAGTCATAATGAACATTCTGATAAACTAGCTGCTATGGATAGTGAATTACTGCAGTGCTTCCTGCGTATTTCCTTTAATGCGGCTGATGACTTCTGCAAGCTTTGATTTTCCAGCAGACCTTCCCATCTACCAGCGTTTTTCTCCCTGCGGTCAGTAAACCGTGTAACCTGGAGAACAGGATTGCGCCTATCTCTCATATCATTGCATAAAATCAATTTAAAATGAATTTACAAATGTTCAAACAAATGCAGCGAGCATGAAGGCGGTACTCATCGCCGCCGTTGCTCAGCGCTTTTAGAGAAAAGCACCAATCCGTGAAATGCGTCAGCAGGTATTAGTGGATTCCTGTTGTCTATTCTCCTGCTGGGAGAAAATTCTGGTCAGCTAGAGATTCCATACAAAAATCTACAGACAGGAATCGGCTCCGGTGATCCGTCTCCATGGTTGAATCAGTTTTATCATTTTGAAAGAATGAAAGGAACCCTTATTTGATTTTCTCCCCCTCTTCAAATTTTATGGTATGGGGGCCACATTGTATATTTTACAAATATTTGCGGGCCAAAAAAAACAAAACTTTATAAATGAAGGAACCAAATTTGAAAGAATGAATATGATTTACTAGGATTTTCTTTGTAATCCCCATGATATGATTTAAAACAGGGGTCTCCAAACTTTCTAAACAAAGGGCTAGTTTTGCTGTCTTTCAGATTTTAGGTGGGCTAGACTGTGGCCATCAGGAGTGCAAAATGTTCTGGCATCAGTGGGAGTAAACAATCCCCCATCATTGGTGTCATTGGGACGAATTGTGCCCCATTGTTTGTGTCACTGGGAAGAATTGTGCCCTTCATTGGTGTCATTGGGAGGAATTGTGCCCCATTATTGGTGTCAGTGGGAAGAATTGTGCCCCATTGTTCGTGTCATTGGGAAGAATTGTGCCCTTCATTGGTGTCATTGGGACGAATTGTGCCCCATTATTGGTTTCACTGGGATGAATTTTACCCTTCACTGGTGTCACTGGGAGGAATTTTACCCTTCACTGGTGTCATTGGGAGGATTTGTGCCCTTCACTGGTGTCATTGAGAGGATTTGAACCCTTCATTGGTGTCATTGGTGTCAGGAAATGTTCCCTTTAGTGGTGTCATTGGAATGACTTGTGCCTTATCAGTGTCGTCACTGGGAGGAATTGTGCCCCATTGTTGGTGTCATTGGGAGGAATTGTGCCCCATTTTTGGTGTCATTGGGACAAATAATGCCCTTCGCTGGTGTCATTGAGAGGAATTGTGCCCCATAATTGGTGTCATTGGGCCCTAATGTTGGTGTCATTGGGAGGAACTGTGTCCCATCATTGGTAGAATTGGGAGGAATTTAAATTAGTGAATGAATTAGAGCCTTAAGGGCTCCTATCATTGGTGTCATTGGGAGGGATTGTGCCCCATCATTGGTGTCATTGGGCCACATTGTTGGTGTCATTCAGAGGAACTGTGCCCCATCATTGGTGGCATTGAGTGAAATTGGTATCAGTGAATGAAATAGAGCCCTAAGTGCCAGATGCAAGCTGCATCTGGCCCCCAGACTGCAGTTTGGAGACTACTGATTTAGAACAACAGAGATCAACTTCAGTAAAACAAAGCAAATAAATTCCAAATAAACTTTGACCTCCAGAGTCCCCATTTACTTATGAGTCCCCTTTTAGAACAAGAGTCCCCATTATATCATAGTGCCCAGTTACCTCAGAGCCCCTGTTACATTAGAGTACCCCTTATATCAGATTCCCCCTTACATCAGACTCCTCCTTTGCATCAGGGTCCCCACCAAAGTCCCCTCTTACACGAGAGTCCCCATCCGAGCCCCCCTTACATTAGGGTCCCCGTCAGAGTATCCTCTTACATCACAGGGCAAGATAACATCTTATAGTGGGCGGGGTTTGACCCAAGGGCTGTAGCTTGGAGTCACCATCAGAGTCCCCCCCTACATCATGGTTCCCATCAGAGTCCCCCTTACATCAGAGCCCCCCTTATATCAAATTGCCTTGTTACATTAGAGCCCCCTACATCATGGTCCCATCAAAATCCACCTTACACCAGACCCCCCCCCCCCCCCCTGCATCAGGGTCACATAGAAGTCCCCCTTACATCAGACTCCCCCCTTGCATCAGTGTCCGCACCAGAATCCCTCTTTACATGGTAGTCTCCATCAGAGCCTCCCCTCCATCAAGGTCTCCATCAGAGTATATTCTTATATCAGAGGGCCAGATAAAATCTTGCAGCGGGCTGGGTTTGGCCCAAAGGCCGTAGTTTGGAGTGCCCACCAGTGTCCCCCTTACATCATAGTTCCATCAGAGTCCCCCTTTACATCAGAGCCCCTCTTTACATCAAGATCCCCATCAGAGTCCCACCCTTACATCGATGTCCCCATCAGAGTGTCCTTTTACATCACAGGGCCAGATACATTCTTGTATCAGGCCAGGTTTGATCCAAGAGCTAGAGCTGAAGTTTGGAGTCCCCATCACAGTTCCCTCTTACATCATAGTTCACACCAGAGTCCCCTTATATCAGAACATGTCTATAGGATGCACTTATTAGTCCAATCCAGGAGATAGCTGTTCCCAGGTTTACTGTCAAGTTTTAATTGATGAGTCCTCATTGGGATGGCTGTGTGGTCACTGGATACAAAGTATAGGGAACTCTTTGGAAGATACACATATGGGAATTTAAACCAACCAGATGGTCTGCTCCTCCCCCAAAAGTGAAAAGAGAAAACACTTTGGAGTTCTATCTTAATCTTTTCGAAACTCGTCCACAAAGCAGTTTATTCCATTCAGTAAAATTCAGCGGCTCATTTATAAAAGTGACACCACTTGATATACAAGTCCACCCCTGAACCATCCAGGCAATCATTGACTTGTCAACGCATGACCGTATCGTCCAGACGTTCAAGAACGAGTTAGAGTTTCACAGTGTCCTGATTGTATGTCCTCCCGATTGTATGGCTTTATTTAACAAGACAATTGAGTTCCCGCGTCCCCTTGAAATGGAATCGCTCTATGTGGTTCAGCCAGGTCAGATGCTCCGTCTGTTGTCGTAATGTTGGCCTGTTTTGCTTTGCTTTTGTCTGTAGAGTCATTAAGAATTAATTGGCCGCTTTATTTAGACGCAGGCTTTGTGCGCAAATTCCTCACTCCGCTGCCCACAAGTACTTTTCACAACTGGGCCGAAAGCACGGAGACCAATGATGGCGTATCGCCTAATGTCACATAAACGCCGATATCTAAACCCTTATCTGTTTATATACCGGTGTGAATCTTTGAGTCCCTTGAAATCGCCTTTTCTAAAACCATTTCCTTCGTGTCAGAGCGTAATGTGAACTGCAAGGGAAAAGGCGGGATGTAGAATGGACATTATGTCTTTTGCTGGAGTTTGCATTCTCCGGTGCCATGGTACTGCCTGTCCTGATAAAATATTAATTTCAGGGCTGGTCATTCTATTTTAGTACCCCCGAATGCACTAATCAACCCATCGACAAATTTTGAATAGAGCCCAGCCGATCACGGCTCCGCAGCACATCGCAGCCAAAGTCCCCGGACAGGTGGGCTTCCAATTTTCAGAAACCAGGAGCATTTTTAGAAGGCGCCAAGGGATAGGCGGATGTCAATCCAGTCGTTGGACTCTTTCTGGGGTGTATGTGTTGTATTGATTCTCTGCGATAGGATGCCACTCTTCAGATGTCACTGTAAGTAGAAATTGGTCATGTGGGATGGGTAATTGGTGGTGTGGTTTTCGGTAATACCGTATATGCTAGGCAGGGTTTTGAACTTGTTTATTGTGATGGAACAAGAGACAGAGGTGGCCAATAACACAGAGCAACCAACCATAATTCAGTTTACAGAAGCTTGCTATGGGCTGAATAATAGAAAATTATTTCCAACTGGTTACTGTAGGTAGACATTGGCCTTGTGGGAGGGTATGGCATTCCAAGAAGGTGTTTGGGGGTGTAGAAATTGGTCTTTGGTTGTGAATGCTAGGCAGAGCTTTGAGCTTATTTAATATGATGCCACCAAAGTCACAAATGTCCAATAACTCAGAGCAGGTAATCAGAATTGAGGTTATGAAAGCTTGCCATGGGCTAAATAATAGAAAATGATTCCAACTGGTTACTTTGACAATTTTGCCCCGATCACAGAGTTGTATTGACTGTGTGATAGGATGGCACTCCCCAGATGTTACTGTAAGTAGGCATTGGTCATGTGGGACAGGTATGGCCTTTTGGGAAGGTGTTTGGTGTTGTAGAGTTTGGTCTTTGGTTGTAAATGCTAAGCAGGGCTTTGGGCTCATTTAATATAATAGCACCAAAGTCATAGATGTCCAATAACCCAGAGCAGGCAATAAGAATTAAGACTAAATAATAGAGACTGATTTCCAGTTGGTTACTTTGACAGTTTTGCCCTTACACCAGTGTTGCATTGACTTGGGATGTCACTGTATGAATAAATTGGTCATGTGGAAAGAACACTGAGAAAGCATTTAGTGGTGTAGAGTTTAGTCTTTGGTTATATATGGTAGGTAGGCAGGGCTTATTTAATATGATGGCACCAAAAAAAGAGGTGACCAATAAACCAGGGCAGCCAATCAGAATTAAGGTTACAGAAGCTTGCCATGGATAATAAAAAATAATTTCCAATTGGTTACTGTAAATTAGTCATGTGGGATGGGATGGGTATGGCATTCTGAGAAGGGTGCTGTAGAGTTTGGTCTTTGTTTGTTAGTGCTAGGTAGGACTTTGGGCATATTTATTATGATGGCACCAGAGACAGATGTCCAATAAGCGAGAGAAGGCAATCAGAATTAAGGTTGATAGGCTTGCCATGGGCTAAATAATAGAAAATGATTTCCAATTAGTTACTTTGACAATTTTGCCCTGATAACAGTGTTGTATTGACTTGGGATGTCACTGTAGAAGAATTGGTCACGTGGAATGAGCTTTGAGAAGGCATTTAGTGGCATAGCATTTGGTCTTTGGTTATATATGCTAGGTGGGGCTTTGGGCTTATTTAATATGATGGCACCAAAGACAAAGGTAGCCAATAACCCAAAGCAGCCAGTCAGAGATAAGGTTACAGAAGTTAGCCATGGGTTGAATAATAGAAAATGGTTACTGTAAGTAGAAATTAGTCATGTAGGATGGGTTTGGCATTGTAAGAAGGCGTTTGGTGGTGTAGAGTTTGGTCTTTGGCTGTGAATGTTAGGCAGTGCTTTGGGCTCATGTAATATGATGGTACCAAAGACAGAGATGTCCAATAAGATTGCCATGGGATTTCTAATAGAACACGATTTACAATTGGTTACTTTGACAATTTTGCCCAAATCGTAGTGTTGTATAACCTTGAGATGTTACTATAAAAAGAAATTGGTCATGTGGAAGGAGCTCTGAGGAAGCATTTAGTGGTGCAGAGTTTGGTCTTTGGTTATATACTATATGCTAAGTAAGGCTTTGAGGTTATTCTATATGATGGCACCAAAGACAGAGGTGGCCAATAACTCGGAGCAGCCGAACAGAATTCAGATTACAGAAGCTTGCCATGGGCTAAATAATAGAAAATAATTTCCAGTTGGTTACTTTGACAATTTCACTCTAATCACACTGTTGTATTAACTATGGATGTCAATGTAAGAAGAAATTGGTCAGTTGGAGTAGGCATTGAGAAGGTATTTAGTGGTATAGAGTTTGGCATTTGGTTATATATGCTAGGCAGGGCTTTGGGCTTATTTAATATGATGGCACCAAAGACAGAGTTGGCCAACAACCCAGACTAGCCAATCAGAATTAAGGTTCTAGAAGCTTGCAATAGGCTGAATATTGGAAGATCATTTCAAATCAGTTGCTTTGATATTTTTGGTTAACCAAAAAACACCCAATGTGTTTTGAGAACCAACTGGGGTGATTTTCTGGGTGTCTATTGGACGGTCATGTCCTGAGAGAACATAGATGAACTCTGTGCTGCTTCTCCTTTCACTGTCCAGTCACTGGCCAGTTCCAAAAAGATACAGTACATCCAAAAGGAACTTCATTTTCAATACTTATTTATACAGAAAGCTGATATATGTATATCATATATATATATATATATATATATATATATATATATATATATATATATATATATATATATATATATGCTAGGCAGGGCTTTGGGCTTATTTAATATGATGGCACCAAAGACAGAGGTGGCCAAAAACCCACACTAGCCAATCCGAATTAAGGTTCTTGAAGCTTGCAATGGGCTGAATATTGGAAGATTATTTCAAATCAGTTACTTTGATATTTTTGGTTAACCAAAAAACACCCAATGTGTGAGAACCAACTGGGGTGATTTTCTGGGTGCCCATTTGAGGGTCATGTCCTGAGAGAAGATAGATGAACTCTGTGCTGCTTCTCCTTTCACTGTCTAGTCACTGGCCAGTTCCAAAAAGATACAGTACATCCAAGATGAACTTAATTTTCAATACTTATTTATACAGAAAAGTGATGGGAAAATAATCATTCAGAGGTCATTGGCTCTTGTTAGTCATCTTGCATGCACTCGGGGCTACCATCCAATGGGCACCCAGAAAATCACTCCAGTTGGTTCCCAAAACACGTTGGGTGTTTTTTGGTTAACCATTAAAGCTATCTGGACTCTTTCACAATTTTGGTCTGGCACTCCTTCTGTTAGTTTATACTTTCAGTAACATTAAATGACGCTTGCTGTTAGAATAAGGACATCTAAGTGGCAGAAAAAAGTAGTGGTAGGATAGATAGGTGTAATATTTCAAAAACGAACTCCAGTCTCAATAGCTAATATTCACTAATGTGATAGTAGATGTTGTGTAATTGCTGTGTCGCCTTTGATTTTTTGGCAAGTGGAGAGAAGCAATCATAAATCATATTCCTGTAGCTGCGTGTACATTTCTCATTGTTGATAGGAAAGATTTCAATGCCGAATAGAATTGTGTTGCCTGTAATGGCTACTTTCTTTCTGAAACACATAGGAACAGAAAATTTATGGAGGCAGGCTTTACACCATGCAATAGGCCAAATATTTTAGGGATTGTTATTTTTTTCTTCCAGGTGATTTCTTTAAAAACAAAATCAGACAGGTTTTATATTGTGTTCTGCTAACTGAGCTGTTTTTTTTGTTTGATATTCTCCATGACTTGTCCATGATGACATACCATGTCCCGCTGATTGTAGACTCGTCATTCGGCTATGTCAATGTCCTCTGAGTTCTTTATTGTGCCACATCAGTTCGATGGTCCTATTCGGTAGTAATGAGATGTTGTGCTGCAATAACAACCCATACATAGAAATATGAAACGTTCGGATCAGCATGGGGCAGTGATCAAGTACTGTAATATCTAGAAGGGTTTAGAAGAACATCTGATAGGAAATCAATAGAAGAAGTGATTGTCCACCACACTCTCACTGCAGGTGAACACAACTTCTAGAATAAGAAGAAGCTAACACTTTGTCATCTCTCCCATCAATACAAAACTAGCGGCCTAAGAGAGAGGGATAAAAGGGGGGGGGGGGGGGGAGAAAAATACACAGTAGAAGAAGAGATTTCCCAAACTCACCTCGCGTTCCCTAATGATGTCCTAGGACCTAATACTTACACACCAGAGAGAGAGACCGAGAAAGAGAGGGAGAAAGAGGGGAAGAGACAGAGAAAGAGGGGGAGAGACAGAGAAAGAGGGGGAGAGACAGAGAAAGAGAGCGAGAGAGACAGAGAAAGAGAGAGAGAAGGATAAAGAGAGAGAGGGGGGAGACAGTTAAAGATAGAGAGACAGAGAAAGAGAGAGAGACAGAGAAAGAGGGGGAGATAGACAGAGAAAGAGGGAGAGAGACAGAGGAAGATAGATAGAAAGAGGGGTGAGAGAGAAAGAGACAGAGACAGAGACAGACAGAGAGAGACAGAGAAAGAGAGAGAGAGAAATGGGGGGGGGGGGGGACAGAGAAAGACAGATAGAGAAATGGGGGGTGGAGACAGAGAAAGAGTGGGGAGAGAGAGAGAGGGTGGAGTAAGACAGAGGGGTGGAGAGAGACAGTGAAAGAGAGAGGGACAGAGAAAGAGAGAGAGAATGGGGAGGCGGGGAGACAGATAAAGATAGAGAGACTGAGAAAGAGAGATAGAAAGAGGGAGGAGAGAGAAAGAGAAAGAGAGAGAGACAGAGAAAGAGAGAGAGAAAGAGAGGGAGAGAGACAGAGAAAGAGCGAGAGGGAGAAAAGAGAGAGGGAGAAAGAGAGAGGCAGAGAAATAGAGTGAGAAAGAGAGGGAGAGAGACAGATAAAGAGAGAGAGAGAGACAGAGAGGGGAGAGAGAAAGAAAGTGGGACAGAGAGAGAAAGAGAGAGAGAAACTGGGAGAGAAAAAGAGTGGGACAGAGAGAGAAACAGGGAGAGAAAGAGAGAGAAAGAGAGAGAGGTAGAGATGTATATAGAGAAAGATATAGATAGACACAGGGAAGGAAAAAACACAGAGAGAGAGAGAAATGTAAGGGAAGAGGAGACAGAGAGAGAGGGAGAAAAGGAGAAGGATAAAAAGACAGACAGAGATAGAAATAGAAAATAAAGAGAGAGAAATGGGGGGGGGGGGGGGGGAGAGATAAAGAGAGAATGAGATAGGGAGATGAATGGAAAAAGATAGAGAAAAGGTGAGAGACTGAAGGAGGGGTGAAGAAAAGGAGAAAGAGGAAAACTGAAAAAGAGAACGAGCGAGGGGAAAGATACAGAAAGATAAAGTGTGTGTGAGATAGAGAGAAGAAAAAGAAGAGAGAAAGAGAGAGAAGAAGAATGTGGCTGTTTATTGTACCATGATAAGACAAAGAGACCCTGTCCTTTTTCTGTTGAGGGGAAGGAATGAAGGAAGAGAGAGAGAGAAGGAGAAATAGGAGTGTGGGAAAGAGAAGCAGAGAGAGACTGAGAGAGGAGAGGAAGGAAGAGGGAGATGGACAAAAAGAGATAGAAAGATGGTTAGAAAGACTGAAGAAAATAAAGTAAAAGAAAAGAATGATGGCGGAAGGGGTGAAAAAAGTAGAGAAGAGAGAGATGAAAACAGAGATAAAGGGAAAGAATAGGGAGAGAGAGGAAAAGGTAGTGTGAAACAAAACAGAAGGGTAATTATCAGATTTCAGCAAATTAACACGGGAAACCTCTTGAAAGGTTTTGTTTATCAGACATTCCCTCTTATCTCTCATTTTGCTGCCATGAGAGGTTATTAAAAACCAACCTGAAAACTTTGAGGTTTTGAAGCTTTTTTTACATGTTGATTAAATCGGCACACAAAGTGAGATGACAGAGAGTGGAGAGCCATTGAGAAAAGTTTGTACTGGGAGAAATGTACAACATGTTTCCTGTAATCTGAATATTCTGGCAGTCTGTTTTCTGGCGTGGGTGACCATGTGACTGGGGTAATTTTCAAACAAAATAATTATCTGTTACATTTCTAATTGTCAGTGAATTACAAGATCTGTTACATATGCAGGTTTTAGTGATAACTATGGGTAAATGTACATCTAATGTTTCAGGGGCATATCAAAATGAGTGCTTTAGGTGGCCATCAAGCTCCCATGGCTGCCTCACCACCAAATACTATTCAAGTAAGTGCCCACAAATAATGACAAAGAAACAGGCTCATTGTTTGCCCTATAAAAAGCCTACTAAACCTAACTGTATTTGGTTCTCATCTTCTGTTAAGGGTGAAACCGCCAGTAACCTTCCTCTGCAAAACAATGGTGTAGTTATATTGCATCAATGACCCTGCCCTGCAGAACATTGGGGTGGTGACATGGTATTGGTGACCCTCCCCTGCAGTACATCAGTGTAATGACATGGTATCTGAGACTCTAAAATGCAGAACATTGGTGTAGTGAGAACATTGGTGTAGTGACATGTTATCAGTGACTTTCCCCTGCAGAATATTGGTGTAGTGACATGGTATCAGAGACTCTCACCTGCAGGACATTGTTGTAATGAGAACATTGGTGTAGTAACATGGTATCAGTGACCCTCCCATGCAGAACATCAGTGTATGGACATGGTATCAGAGATCCTCTCCTACAGAACACTGGTGTATTGAGAACATTGGTGTAGTGACATGGTATCAGTGACCCTCCCCTGCAGAACATCAATGTAGTGACATGGTATCAGAGACCCTCCACTGCAGAACATCAATGTAGTGACATGGTATCAGAAACCCTCCCCTGTAGAACATCGATGTAGTGACATGATATCAGAGACCCTCCCCTGCAGAACATTGGTGTAGTGACATGGTATCAGTGACCCTCCCATGCAAAACATTAGTGTAGTGACATGGTATCAGTGACCCTCCCATGCAGAACATTGGTGTAGTGACATGGTATCAGTGACCCTCCCATGCAGAACATTGGTGTAGTGGCATGTTATCAGAGACCCTCCCTGCAGAACATTGGTGTAGTGACATGGTATCAGTGACCCTCCCATGCAAAACATTAGTGTAGTGACATGGTTTCAGTGACCCTCCCATGCAGAACATTAGTGTAGTGACATGGTACCAGTGAACCTCCCATGCAGAACATTAGTGTAGTGACATGGTATCAGCGACCCTCCCATGCAGAACATTGGTGTAGTGACATGGTATCAGTGACCCTCCCATGCAAAACATTAGTGTAGTGACATGGTATCATTGACCCTCCCATGCAGAACATTAGTGTAGTGACATGGTATCAGTGACCCTCCCATGCAGAACATTGTAGTGACATGGTATCAGTGACCCTCCCATGCAGAAGATTGGTGTAGTGACATGGTATCAGTGACCCTCCCATGCAAAACATTAGTGTAGTGACATGGTATCAGTGACCCTCCCATGCAGAACATTAGTGTAGTGACATGGTATCAGTGACCCTCCCATGCAGAACATTAGTGTAGTGACATGGTATCAGTGACCCTCCCATGCAGAACATTGGTGTAGTGACATGGTATCAGTGACCCTCCCATGCAGAACGTTGTAGTGACATGGCATCAGTGACCCTCCCATGCAGAACATTGGTGTAGTGACATTGTGTCAATAACCCATCCCTGTAGAGCACCCACATGTGATTCTGAACCTCCATGATTTAACTAAAACCCAATGAGTGAAAGGGGCAGGCCAGGGGCAGTCAGGCTGTGGATGAAAGGGCTAGATAATGCCAAACGTCCTCCAGCTAGGAAATGAGGCAGGCACTGCCTGACTTGCTGTAGCATCTAATGGACATTGTGAGACGCTCACAGTATGCAGTGAAATCAGAGTAAATAATTTCAGCACAGGAGAGGAGTCGGTACAACCGTGAAAGACTGAAGGGAAGGCTGCAGGTCAGATTATCAAAGTCCATGGTCAGGTTATAACATACAAACAGGAAAAGAGTAAGTATATGGAGAGACACAAAATAGTACATAACATTTCTTTTTTGCTTTCTGTTGCTTTAAAGGAAGTAGCTACAAAATTTTCTTCCAGAAGGTTCTGGGGATTTTCTATGTGCAAGAAGCTTTTCCTGCACCGTTCATTACACAAAAATAAATTATAACAGATCAGCAAAGGCTCTGATAATTCTGTATGAAATTCAAGCTCCATTAGCTGGGAGAGCGGCGGGAAGACTGGGAGCAGGGAGACAGAGGGAGACTATTAAATAAAGAAATGATGAACGTATTAATGGTGCCACTGAGATCTCTGAGGAGGGAGCGTCACCTATACCCAGCACTGCGTGTACCTGAGGACAAACTAGGTAGATGTCCAGGGTCACACCATCACAGGGGAGTATGAGGGGGTGAGACAATCATATGAGAGTACAAAGGGAAGACACCATCTCAGTGGAGTAGGAGGGGGTGACACCATCTCAGAGGAGTACAAGGGGGTGGCACCATCTCAGGGGAGTATGAGGGGGTAACGTCATCATGGGGGGGGTGGGTATGAGGAGAAGACACCAACACGGAGGAGTACAAGGGGGTGACACCATCACAGGGGAGTAGGAGGGGGTGACACCATCACAGAGGACTATGAGGGGTGACGCCATCAAAGAGGAGTACAAGGGGGTGACACCTTTACAGAGGAGTATAAGGGGGTGTCACCATCACAGAGGAGTACAAGGGGGTGACACCATCACAGAGGAGTACAAGGGGGTGACACCATCACAGAGGAGTACAAGGGGGTGATGCCATCACAGAGGAGTACATGGGGGTGACATCATCACAGGGGAGTATGAGGGGGTGACGCCATCACAGGGGAGTAGAAGGGGGTGACACCATCACAGAGGACTATGAGGGGGTGACGCCATCAAAGAAGAGTACAAGGGGGTGACACGATCACAGAGGAGTACAAGGGGGTGACACCATCACAGAGGACTATGAGGGGGTGATGCCATCACAGAGGAGTACAAGGGGGTGACACTATCACAGAGGAGTACAAGGGGGTGACGCCATCACAGAGGAGTACAAGGGGTTGACACCATCACAGGGGAGTATGAGGGGGTGATGCCATCACAGAGGAGTACAAGGGGGTGACACCATCACAGAGGACTATGAGGGGGTCATGCCATCACAGAGGAGTATGAAGGAGTTACACTATCATATGAGAGTACAAGGCCATCACAAGGAGTATGAGGGGATGACACCATCACAGGGAAGTACGGGGTGAATACACTATCTCAGGGGAACACAAGGGGTGACACCATCTCAGTGGAGTACAAGGGGTCTATACCATATCAGGGGAATACTAGGGGGTGACACCATCTCAGGGGAGAATGAGGGGGTGACACCATCTCATTGGAGAACAAGGGGGTGACACCATCACAGGTGAGTATGAGAGGGTGATAACATCCCAGGTGAGGGGTGACACCATCACTGGGGTGTACGAGGGGGTAAAACCGTTACAGGGGAGTACAAGGGGGATTCGTCATCTGGTTACAATGTTTCAAATTATTTACTCAGTCCAGGAAAAATGAAATATGATTTAAGACATTTGCATATGGAGAGATATTGATTTATAGATACTGAGAATTACACCCAACATACAGGACAAGAGAAGTGGTACTGTGCAGTGTCCATACATACAGAATAAGAAGAGATACCGAGAATCACACCTAACATACAGGACAAGAGAAGTGGTACTGTGCAAACTCCATATATAAGAACAGATACTGAGAATTACACCCGTCATACAGGACAAGAGAAGTAGTACTGTGCAGAGTCCATACATACAGAATAAGGACAGATACTGAGAATTACACCCAGCATACAGTGGCATAATGCAATGTCCACATATATAAAATGTGATGCTTTGTGGGAATTTGTGGCTCTGTGTAGTAAAACTTTGAGAACAGATTTCCGGTGAGATATAGAATCTTCATTGTATGACCTGAATAGCAATGAGGACAGCGGAAAGGGGAGGTGTGGGGAAGAGGGGGAGGGGGTCTATGCCATGATGACAGAGAAATGATGGCTCTGCTGGGAGTTATCATGCAGCTCTGTGACCTGAACTGTCTGGCGAGGTATTGGCAGCACACTGCGCTCAATTGTGTTTTCGCTCCACCCAATGTATGTTATTTGGGGAATGTATTTGGTAGAGAGACTCCTGTCAGAGTTAAAGTTCTTCTGACTGAAGAAAAGAAAAACACAAATAAAAATGATACACCTGGAAAATTCAACATTGATAATATAGATAAAAAAAATGTTTCAGATCGTAAGTTTGCATGCTATCCTGTCTGCTCCAGCGACCTCTTCTAATTATCTTTACATTGCAGAACTCCAGGTTATGTCCTAGCACAGTGATGGCGAACCTTCACACCCCAGATGTTTTGGAACTACATTTCCCATGATGCTCAACTACAGTGCAGAGTGCATGAGCATCATGGGAAATGTAGTTCCAAAACATCTGGGGTGCCAAGGTTCGCCATCACTGGCCTAGCACCATGGACTGAGCAAAAATTTCAGCACCATGGAGAGGTCCAGACACAGAGATTACCGTCCTTGCATTTTTTTTTTACTTGATGATCTTGAGATGCCTGACTGACACACACCTATATCTTTTAAAGTGATTGTAAAACCCACCTTGTAAAATAACCCATTCAGTTTAAAATAGAAATAAAAAGCAACACATTTGTGTATAGATACAGTTGTGCTCATAAGTTTGCATACACTGGCAGAAATTGCGAAGTTTTGGCATTAATATTGAAAATATAAATGATCATGCCACAAAACTGTATTTTATTTAAAGATAGTAATCACATGAAGCCATTTATTATCACATCTTTTTTTGGATCCTTTTTAAATCACAATGATAACAGAAATCACCCAAATTGTCCTAAACACAATTTTACATACCCTGGAATGTTTGGCCTTGGTACAGACACAGAAGGTGTCACAATTAGTATCTGTGTATAAATAGTCAATGAGCTCTCACATGGATGCCCTAAGCAGGCTAGACACTGAGCCACGAGGAGGTAGAAAAGAACAGTCAAAAGACCTGCGTAACAAGGTAATGAAAATGATTAAGCAATTGGTCTGGGTGGGCCTTGCATATCTTATTTTAGACCCAGTGATGTCATCACTGGGCCTCTGTGGTTCGTTATTATATGCAGGCAAATCATAGCTGGTGAGAGGGGCCAACAGGGCCCTGTACATACTGTAGCTTCCTGAAAACATCATACTTCCCTGCCTTAGTACTCCTCTCAAGAGTCCTTATGCAAACAGTGGGCTGGCTCATTGGAGGAGTTATGCAAATACCAAAATGTCATGATGGGTGGATGTCAGTCTGGAGGAGTGGGCATTCCTAGGCATATTGCATTTGCATGGCAGTAGCCACATGTGATGCTGAACCTGCTCCATTGAAAGAATTGAAATCCAGTGAATGAAAGGGGAGGGGCCAGGACAGTCAGGCTGGGGAGAAAAGGGCTATATGATGCAGGACATCCTGCCGCCAGAAAATGAGGTGGGCAATGTCTGACTTGCTGCAGCCTCTGGTGCACACCGTGGGAAGTTTACAGTGTGAAGTGAAATCAGAGTACAAGAGAGGAGCCTGTACAACTTTGCAAGACTGAAGGGGAGGCTGGAGTTCAGCTTTAATTAATTTCCTGGATAGGCTTTGCAAAATATATAAAAACAAGAATATGCAGTGATGTGACTGCCAGTGTCAGCTAATCGTCAGCATTGGGAGTAAATTGGCAGATTTGAGACTACACGCAGGAGCCGCTCGGTGTTCATTACTTATTTCCCTCGGGCTATGGAGTTTTATGGCTTGGCAGAAGGTAACAAAGTTTCTTATTCTCAGCATTCACACAACATGTAAAAGTGGAAGGAAATGCTGACAGATGTAGCTCAGAAAATATTCAGATTAGTGACGGAGAATCTACAGCAACTGCAGAAAACACAGACTAAACCTCCAGCAGATAGCAGAGGGGGCCACATTCACACCCTGGTAGTGTGGAACCACAATATACACAGAGTTCTATGTTACATACATTCAAATAGGTGAAGGGAAGGCCAAACCATTATCAAGGCAAGGGCAGTCCTAACCTCACCTAATAAATGCCAACAGCTGCACAATATTATGAATGTTTTCAGCACCACAAACTGATGATGGATTACAGCACTATGGACCAATGAATGATTTCAGCACCATGGACAGAGGAACGTTTTCAGCACCATGGACCAATGATGGATTTCAGCACTATGGACCAATGATGGATTTCAGCACTATGGACCAATGATGGATTTCAGCACTATGGACCAATGATGGATTTCAGCACTATGGACCAATGATGGATTTCAGCACTATGGACCAATGAATGATTTCAGCACCATGGACAGAGGAATGATTTCAGCACCATGGACCAATGATGGATTTCAGCACTATGGACCAATGAATGATTTCAGCACCATGGACAGAGGAATGATTTCAGCACCATGGACCGATGATGGATTTCAGCACCATGGACAGAGGAATGTTTTCAGTACCATGGGCCGATGATGAATTTCAGCACCATGGACCGATGATGGATTTCAGCACCATGGACCAACAGAGGAATGATTTCAGCACCATGGACAGAGGAATGATTTTAGCACTATGAACCGATAATGGTTTTCAGCACCAGGGACTGATGATGGATTTCAGCACCAGGGACTGATGAATGATTTCAGCACCATGGACTGATGACGTATTTCACCATCATGGACCGGTGATGTATTTCAAAATGGTGCTGAACCAGCACCATGGACTGATGAGGGATTTCAGCACCATGGACCAATGATGTATTTCTGCACCATGGACCGATTAATGATTTCAGCACCATGGACCAATGAGGGATTTCAGGCTGCAACGATAGGTGGCACTGAAGGGAACCAAGAGGGGACACTGATAGGTGGCACTGATAGACAGCACTGATGGGCACTGATAGGCATTGGTAGGCGGCACTGATGGGCACTGATAGGTGACATTGATGAGGAGGCACTGTTTGCCAGCACTGATAGGTGGCACTGGAGGGCACTGATTGGCAGCACTGGTGGGCACACATTGGCAGCACTGGTGGGCTCTGTTTGGACTACACTGATAATCAGGACTCTGATAATTAGTGCACATGTCCCTAACACAAGCCAGTTACCAGCTCTCTTCTTCTCTCCTCACATTGTGAGCATGAGGAGAGAAAAGCCAATAACTGGCTTTACATCCTTGTCATTGGCTAACAGCTGATCGTGTTGTAAAGGGCTGCTTTGATCCGTAGGACTTGTAGATTACAGAGCGTGGCGCCCACACGCCATGGGGGGGCGGGGGCGTGCGGGCAGCGTGATTACGAGATGATGTCCATTGACCCTCCTGGCATTAGAAGCTCATGCTGTAGCCATCTTTTGGCTATAGTGCGGGCGGCAATCAGCGCATCTAGAGAGAGAATTTTTTGCCCATTCTTCTCTGCAAAATATTTCAAGCTCTCACAGATTGGATGGAGAGCATCTGTGAACAGCAATTTTCAAGTCTTGCCACAGATTCTCAATTGGATTTAGGTCTGGACTTTGACTGGGCAGTTCTAAACACATGAATATGCTTTGATCTAAACCATTCCATTGTAGCTCTGGTTGTATGTTTTGGGTCGTTGTCCTGCTAAAAGGTGAACCTCCACCCCAGTCTCAAGTCTTTTGCAGACTAACAGGTTTTCTTCTAATATTGCCCTGCATTTGGCTCCATCTTCCCATCAACTCTGACCAGCTCCTCTGTCCCTTCTGATGAAGAGCATTCCAACAACAGGATGCTGTCACCACCATGTTTCACAGTGGTGATGTGCAGGGTTATTTTTCCGCTACACATAGCGTTTTGCTTTTAGGCCAAAAAGTTTAATTTTGGTCTCATCTAACCAGAGCACCTTCTTCCACATGTTTGCTGTGTCCTCCACATGGCTTCTCACAAACGGCAAACTGAACTTCTTATGGCTTTCTTTCAACAATGTCTTTCTTCTTGCTACTCTTCCATAAAGGCCAGATTTGTGGAGAGCATGACTAACAATTGTCCTGTGGACAGATTCTCCCACCTGAGCTGTGGATCTCTGCAGCTCCTCCAGAGTTACCATGGGCCTCTTGGCTGCTTCTCTGATGAATGCTCTCCTTGCCCGGCCTGTCAGTTTAGGTGGATGGCCATGTCTTGTGAAATTTGCAGTTGTGCCATACTCTTTCCATTTTCGGATGATGGATTAAACAGTTCTGTGAGATGTTGAAAGCTTGGGATATTTTTTTATAACCTAACCCTGCTTTAAACTTCTCCACAACTTTATCCTTGACCCGTCTGTTGTGTTCCTTGGCCTTCATGATGCTGTTTGTTTACTAAGCTTCTCTAACAAACCTCTGAGGGCTTCACAGAACAGCTGTATTTATACTAAGAATAAATTACACACAGGTGGACTTATTTACTAATTAGATGACTTCTGAAGGCAATTGATTCCACTAAACCAGGGATCACCAAACGACGGCCCTCCAGCTGTTCAGGAACTACACGTCTCATGGGACATTGTAAAACCCTGATATTCACAGACATGACTGGATATGATGGGAATTGTAGTTCCTGAACAACTGGAGGGCCAAAATTTGGAGACCCCTGCGCTAGACTTTAGTTAGGTGTATCAGAGTAAATGGGGCTGAATAAAAATGCACGCCACACTTTTCAGACATTTATTTGTAAAAAAAATTGTAACAATTTATAATTTTCCTTCCACTTAGCAAATATACAACTTTGTGTTGGTCGATCACATAAAATCACAATAATATACATTTAAGTTTTTGGATGTAACATGACAAAATGTAGAAAATGTGTGGGGGGGGGGGGGTGAATACTTTTTCAAGGCACTGTAGGTGGAGGTGGGGTAGGCTTCCCTGAATAAGTGAGCTTTCAAGGATCACCTAAAGGCGGACAGAGTGGGGGCTGACCGGACATACTGGGGTAGGGAGTTCTTGAGGATGCGACAGGTTCTGGAGAAGTCTTGTAGGTGAGCATGGGGGGAGGTAAAAAGATATTATACTACATTACCCTTGATTCCTCAGAGTAAACACAGCTATTCCATAGAACTTCCCCACTCAGGTTGGAAAGTCATTATGTGGTGACACAGAAATGCTATAGCTATATTTTATTAATAGATAAAAGGGTGAAAGCCAATTCATGTATTTTATCCTTTCAATGGGGAGCCGTTAATGCACAGATTGAGGAGAAGAATTGGATACTTTGTGGTGACATACTATACGGAAGAGTTCGATCAAAGAGATCAAAGGATCAATTGAAGGGCACCTAGGCTATAAAAAATAAGATACTTGAAGGAATGGATAAGTAGTGCCGGAACCCTCAGATGATCCTATTAATATTTTTATCCAGTGGTGTTGTAACGATGTTTGAATGAAGTGTCTGGATTCTGGGCTAGCAACCTCTACACACCAAAAGAAACTATATTATTTTACTTTATATATTTTTTAAGTAATTATATTTTTGTATTATTTATATATATATATATATATTTTTTTTTTAAGTTTTCCTGGTTTGTGATGTGACTTTATGAATCTGAGATTGAAGGGCTACACCATGAGTTAACAGAGCAGATACCAATGTATTTCAATGTAATGCCCCATACACACGATCAGATTTTCAGACAAAAAAAAGTAGATTTTTTTCCAAAGGATGTTGGCTCAAACCTGTCTTGCATGCACACGGTCACACAAATGTTGGCCTAAAATTACGAACATGAGATTGGGGGGATGTACAAGACATACAAGCCGAGAAAAAGGAAGTTCAATAGCCAGTGTGGCTCCTTCAGCTTGATTCCGAGCATATGGGGACTTTTGTGCGACAGACTTGTGTACACACGATTGGAAATTCCGGCAACATGTTTTGTTGGCGGAAAATTTGAGAACCTGCTCTCAAAAATTTGTGGGCGTAAATTCTGACAGCAAATGTTCGATGGAGCATACACAAAGTCGGACTTTCCGACAACAAGCTCACATCCAACATTTGTTGTCGGAAAACGTGATTGTGTGTACAGGGCATAAGACATATATATATGCTGTCCATACACTATATGAAAAATCTACAAAAATTCGGTCATTTAGACAGTTCATTCATTTTTCGGCCAGTTAATGGGCACAAAATCGATAATCGGTTGGGACATTTTTGAGCCAAAAAAAACAAGAACGAGTTTGGAAATTTTCTGCTGAATGAAAGATAAATTGAAAGTGTGTTTCCCGTATGAACTGTCTGCACTAGGTCTATGTAAAAAAACAAACAAAAAATGCATTCATTTATGTACACTGAACCATTTTTTGGCCATTACATCATGGCACTATCGTTTTTCGAGCATGGGTTCAGCCGATTTTTCATATAGTGCATGAGTTGAGTTGAGAGGAATCCCGACGCGTATGGCCAGCATAACCCTTTTGCTGCCACTGATGTATGGCTGGTGGCTGTCAGAAGCGAATCCAGGTGGTACACCCTCGATACATTGCCCCCCTTCCTGGCACATCCCCACCATGTTTCCCAGGCTTTGTTCTCCCACCTGTAGACCCGGGATCAGCATGACAGGTGTACCGGGTGGAAGGTAGGGAGACCAACGAAGGTTCTTTTGCTATTAAGAACCTGGATGAAATGCTTATTACATCACTTTTGTGTTTGGCTGTCGCTTTCCCTGGCCCCTCATACATGCACATACAGACATACACACATGCACTGGGGTTGTCTACATACAAAAACGTTGATTGTGCTACACACGTTACATATCGCTGCACATGACGGAGATAGAGCAATACTTCTAGGGCTAGTACTGATGGTTAATTCCAAACTGAAAAGCCCTGTTAAGCCTCGTACACACGATCGGATTTTCCACAGACAAAACCTCAGACTTTTGTCTGAAGGCGCGTGCCTGGATTTTGTCTTGCATACAAACGGCAAGGAATTGTCGCCCAACAAACACGAACGTACTGAGGTACTAGATGTATGCCAAAAAAAAAAGAAGTTCAATTGTCAGGCGCCACCCTTTGGGCTCCTTCTGCTAATTTTGCGTTAGTAGAAGTTTGGTGACTGTTGATTCGCACTTTTAATTTCGAACTTTTCATTTTGCCATAAATCTATCCTCTATTTTGTAGACGCTATAACTTTTGCGCAAACCAATCAATATACAATTATTGCAATTTATTTTTTTACCAAAATTATGTAGAAGAATACGTATTGGCCTACACTGAGTAACAACATTTTTTTTATATATATATATTTTTGGGGGACATTTTTATAGAAAAAATTTAAAATTATTGCATTTGTTTCAAAATTGACACTCTTTTGTTGTTTAAAACACAAAAAAACAAAACAAAAAAAATCCAGAGGTGATCAAATACCACCAAAAGAAAGCTCTATTTTTAGGAAAAAAAGGATGTCAATTTTGTTTCAGAGCAACGTTGCACAACCGTGCAATTGTAGGTTAAAGCGACACAGTGCTGAATCACAAAAAGTGCTCTGGTCAGGGAGGGGGTAAAATCTTCTGGGTCTGAAGCAGTTAAAAAAAAAATGACATTCATTTTATTACATTTTTACATTGTCCCTTTAAAAAAAATGTTTGATCACTTTTATTGCTGTAGCAAGTAATGTAAACATCCCTTGCAATAACAATACATAATGACAGGTCCTCTTTATGGAGATCCGGGGTTGAAAAGGCTCCAAATGTCTCCTTTCCCCTTAAAAGCAAAAAGCTAATTTTTTTCTTTTGCTTTAAGAAAAAAAAACATGTTTACATGGCCTGGGAACAGGAACAGGAGAACATGACGTTGTAACGGTCCTCCAAGGGCATAGAGGTGAGCGATGGCCATCTTGCCATCGCTCGTCTCTATTGGAAATGACTACTGACGCTGCATGGTTCCCGAGCTCACCAATCAGTAGCGTAAGGGGTGGGAGGGGGGCACCTCTCCTGCCTCTTCTAAAGGTGACTCCGTTGCTGGGATCACTTTTATTGGAAAGCCAACCACCTGAGGGAAAATAAAAAATACTGGGGTTATGGCATCTAGCTGCAGCCATAAACCCAGTATTTAACATTAAAATCATGATGTAAATTCCCAGTTTGGTCAGCAGGAAATCTTTGAGCATAAAATGTGTGCAAAAAATTAAAAAAGACGTACAATGAGCCGAGAAAGAGTTAACCCGTAAGTTTTCTTAAAAGAGCCAATGCATTTTGGGAGCAGAAATCACCCCCTTCATCCGGGCCCAGGATAGCAAAAGACAATGCATACAGGCTGGACTGTAATAAAGTTCATCAGCAGCTTTCACCAGCTATCACTATCCTAAATCCTGATGAAGGGGGTGATTTCTCAAAATGCGTTGGTTCTGTTATAACACCCTCTAACTAATCTTACATTGGAATAAATCTGGACTGTTAACTCGTGGCGTGGTGTGCCAAGAGAAATATGATGGCTATCTCTGATAAACATGTGCAATTCATTTTGCTCCAAATTTGTTTTTTAACAAGTTTTGACAAATTCATAAATATCCGATTTAACAAAAAACCTGATTAACAAATTTTTCTGAATATTCATAAATTCAAATTTTCCAAAATTAGTAAATTTGAAAATTTGTAAATTCTAAATGAGAAAATTTGAAAACCCAAAAATTGAAAAATTATAAATACTAGCTAACTAATAATAACTTAACTATTACTAACTATTATATTATAGGTATTGGTATTTCCTTTCAAATTTGGCTGTTAGTGAACGTAATGAACACAAATTTATTCAAAGCTATGAATTAACTGAAATAAAGAATGCCGGACTTAAACAAATGAAACATAACAAATTAATTATAATAAATAATAAGAATAATAAAAACATTTTATTATTATTATTATCATTATTATTAATCATTAATTCGTTCTGTTCCATTTGTTTAAATTTGGAAATTTGAAAACCCAAAAATTTTAAAATCTGAAATAATAACTAACTAATAATAACTTAACTATTTAACTATTAAATTATAGGTATTGGAATTTCCTTTCAAATTTGTCTGTTAGTGAACGTAATGAATATGGATTTATTCAAAGTTACGAATTATCTGAAATAACGAATGCCGTATCTACATGAATCAAATGTAACAAATTAATTATAATAAATAATAACAATAATAATGTTTTTATTATTATTATTAATAATAATAATTATTAATTCATTGTGTTCCGTTTGTTTAGATTTGGAAATTCGAAATCCTGAACATTCAAAAAGCTGAAATAATAACTAACTAATAATAACTTAACTATTACTAACTATTAAATTATAGGTATTGGAATTATCTTTCAAATTTTGTTGTTAGTGAACATAACGATTTAATAATAATAAATAACAATAATATTAATAAAACCTTTTTATTATTATTATTTATTATTAATGTGTTCTGTTTCATATGTTGAGATGCGGCATTCATTATTTCGGATAATTCGTAGGTTCGGAAAAATTCGTATTCATTACGTTCACTAACAGCCAAATTTAATAGGAAATTCCAAAATCTATAATTTAATAGTTATTATTAGTTAGCTAGTTAGTTATTCTTTAGATTTTTCGGATTTTATTTCTTTTTTTTGAATTTACAAATTGGCAAATTTGCGAATTTACAAATTTTCAAATTTACGAATTTTCGAAATGGATGAATTTTCGAATTTACAAATTGCATTCATAACGAATGACCCGAAAAATGAAAAAAAAAAAAAAAACCCTAAAACAAATAGTCAGTTATTATTAGTTAGCTAGTTAGTTATTCTTTAAATTTTTCGGCTCTTATTTCTTTTTTTCGAATGTACTTCGTTTCGAATTGACTAATTTGCAAATTTACGAATTTTCGATTTTACGAATTTTTGGAAATTCACGAATTTTCACATTTTTGAATTTACAAATTGCGATCATAACGAATGACCCGAAAAAAAAACAAAAAAAACCCCTAAAACAAATGAAATGAAAATGAACAAATTCTTCACCAGTGCACATGTCTAATCTCCGATGGCTTCCCCCTGATGCCATGTTGCATGTCATGTTGATCCACCGTCTTCAATGGTCATAACATTTTCGGTAATGCCTGTCCATGGAGAGTTTTTGCAGTCCTGGTCTCTCTGGTGATGTTTGTTTGGCACAGTTCTTGTATTTAGCGGTGATTCTCTCTCTCCACAGTACTCAGGATATGAGTGTCAGATAACACTGTTGGGCCCTCCAGGGACTCTGAGGTTTGGCTGTGTTTCTCTGTCTGGGACTTAGCTGGGTCTCCGAGCTGTAACACTCAGGGATCGCACTCTGCTATGAGAAAAACACATAATATTACCATCCTAGCTTCCATCCTGTGTACGGTCACATAGATGATAGGTACCTGTAGGTGACATCATCATGGGTGGCACTACAATCTAGCACATGTACGACTCACCTCTCGGGGCAGGTAAGGGTAGCTGCACGTTACACCTTTGACATTGCAACAAAATAGTTAAAATTTGGGGTTTTGAGGGCAGAAATCATTTTGTTAATAGAGTGAGCTCTTATAATTACCGTGTTAGAGATAATCGAGATAGATGAGGAGACTCTGGGGACCTTTAAAGTACAACTAATGTGTGCTTTCAGTGACGACTCAATCTGTGTTCTTTTCTAAAGCAATTTTTGATGTTCTTGATTCATTTTTTTCATCATGACATATCATTTTCTGAATTGTAGGAGTTTCTCTACATACACCGGCTACTTTATTAGGTACACCTTGCTAGTACCGGGTTGAACCCCCTTTTTGTCTTCAGAACTGCCTTCATTCTTGGTGGCGTAGATTCAACAAGATGTTGGAAACGTTCCTCAGAGATTTTGGTCCATATTGACATGATAGTTACCTTTTTTATAATTTTATGTCGGCTATTCCTATGTATCTATGTTCAATAAAATCCAATTTTTAAAGATAACACATTGTTCTTCCAATCTGCTTCCAAAGTCCAACCTACAGGGTTTCTTTTTTTCTTTTCTAATGATTGGAGCTTTGTGACATGGTACATTATCCTGCTGGAAGGAGCCGTCAGAAGATGGGGACACTGTAGTCATAAAGGGATGGAAATGGTCAACAACAATACTCGGGTAGGCAGTGACATTTAAAACAATGCTCAATTGGTACTAAGGGGCCCAAAGTGTGCCAGGAAAATATCCTCCACACCATTATACCACCACCACCAGCCTGAAGCAGTGATTCAAGGCAGGATGGATCCATTTCATGTTGTTTTTACACCAAATTCTGACCCTACCATCTGACTGTCGCAGCTAAAATTGAGACTCCTCAGGCTCGGCAACGTTTTTTCCAATCTTCTATTGTCCAATTTTGGTGATCTTGTGCTAATTGTAGCCTCAGTTTCCTGTTCTTAGCTCACAGGAATGGCACCCGGGGTGGTCTTATGTTGCTGTAGCCCATCTGCTTCAAGTTTGGATGTGTTTTGTGTTCAGAAATGGTATTCTGCATACCTTGGTTGTAACAAGTGTTTTTTTGAGTTACTGTTGCCTTTCTATCATCTCCAACCAGTCTGCCCATTCTCCACTGACATCAACAAGGCATTTTCCTCCTCACAACTGCCGCTCGCTGGATATTTTCTCTTTTCCTCACCATTTTCTGTAAACCCAAGAGATGGTAGTGTGTGAAAATCCCAGTAGATCAGCAGTTTTTAAAATATTCAGACTAGCCCGTCTGCCACCAACAACTATGCCACATTCAAAGTCACTTAAATTCCCCTTTTTCCCCATTCTGAGACTCAGTTTGAACTTCAGCAAGTCGTCTTCACCGCATCTAGATGCCTACATGCATTGAGTTGCTGCCATTGTGATTGGGTGATTAGCAATTTGTATCACCAAACAATTGAACAGGTGTACCTAATAAAGTGGCCAGTGAGAGTAGATCCTCTCTGGATTCTAGATAATGCATTCAGTATTCTAGCTGAATAACTGCTTAAATAAATATCTGTGGTTGGATAGTAATTGTATGGGGTCAGGGAATCATTACAGGGGTAAACTGGTCTTACACTGATGTAGTGGAACAATAAAGCACAATCATGACGTTTTTAATAGCAGAAACAAGTTGTAGATAAAGACATTAATACAAATTAATAAATGCAGTTGATATAAAAGAGGAACGGGAAGATACGTCAATAGAATGGGTTGCTCTGAGTTAACATTGTGTTCCACAATGTATTATTTTAATGAAAGCTGCAGGATTAAATATATTGATTTTTTTAAATAAGATATTTTTTTATTATACACCGTACAATATCAATTGGGTTTGCATTTTAAAACAACATTTGAAGTTTATGAACTTTGAACTTCAAGCAAGATTTTCAAAACGTTTTACAGACTGACCCATGTAGATGTGCTTAACTGCTTATCCCCATTGATGGAAGATTTTAGCATCATGGACTGATCAGTAATTTCAGCACCATGGACTGATAAACAGATTTAGCCCATGAACTGTTGAATGGTTTCAGCACCATGGAGAGGTCCACGAGTTTATGTAATTTTGTATTTTTTTTTTTTTATTTAGTTGAATGGTTTCAGTACCACAGAGAGGTCCACAACTTTATTATTTTTCTTTATTTTGTATTTAATTTCTTTAAAGCAGAAGTATGGGGGGAAGTATGTTTGGCTGTACTTCTCCTGTGGATCACAGAAGTGCAGTTCGTTCCGCACACCTGTGACCCGTTTTCAGCAGACAGCGGGCTGAAGCCCGCTGTTGGCTGATGTTACCTAGCCAGTACAAGCTCGGGAAGTATCACACCCATATGGTCAGGATCCACCCACATGCCTGGACCAGCACCCGGCTCAGCCTCTCAGCGAGCCACTGAGAGGCTGAGCCGGCCGTTCCCACCCCCCTCCACAACCCAGCACCCCAGTAAACTTAGGAAGGAGGGGGCACCAGCTCTCTGCTCAGGGAGCTCTGAGAACCGAGCGATCGGTGCAGTTCAGTCACTCGGTTCTCAGTGTTAGAGCTGGCGGAGGATAGATGCAGCATCAGACTGATGCTGCATCCAGCTCGGTAAGTATGAATCTGGAAAAACCTAAACCACACACTTCACTTTTAAATGGTTTCAGCACCCTGAAGAGGTCCAAGAATTATGTTCATTTTTTTATTTAATTTTATTAAATTTTGTTAAGTGCTTTCAGCACCACAGAGAAGCCCAAATATTGTTTTTACTTAATTATTTATTTTGTTCTCCTGAAATGTCACCATGGACTGTTTAATGGTTTCAGCACTATGGAGAGGTCCAAGAGTTTATTTAACTTTTTATTTAGTAATATTTATTTTTGTTAAATGGAGAGGCCCAAACATTGTTTATTTATTTATTGATTTATTTTGTTTTCTTGAAATTTTGGCACATGTCATCCCTGGCAGTATCCAGCTTCCGATTACTTTTGTTTTACAATGGCTTGAATATAAGCCCTAAAAATTGGCAGAATTGAATAACAAGATTCACCCTCTATAGACTTAAATGTGGTTTGCTTCAAAATGTAAGAATGTTAAACCTCAAGCAAACTGAACCCAAACAATATCACTTATCCCTACTGATCAGTGATTGCAGCACCACTGAGCATATTAGCCCTACAAATGGCTAGAATTGAGTAACAGGATTCCCCCCCATAGACTTCAGTGGGGTTCCAGTTAAAGTTTGCAAACTTTGAGCTCACTTATCCCTACTGATAAATTATCATCATGGACTGATGAACAATTTCCCCACCATGGACTGTTAAATATTTTTAGCACCATGGTGAGGTCCAAGAGTTAATTTAATTATTTATTTAGTCTTATTTTTTTATTTTTTTTAATGGTTTCAGCACCATGGATATTGTTTATTTATTTATTTGGTTTTCTTGAAAATTTATCTTGGCAAATGCTCCCCATCCCACTGGCCGAATCCAGATTTTTGTGTCTTTTGTTTTACAGTAGCTTGGATTTAAGCCCTAAAATGGGCAGAAATAAATAACAAGATTCACCTTCTATAGACTTTCGATGGGGTTTGCTTCAAAATTTAAGAACAATAATCATCAAGCAAGATAGAAAACTGTTTGCAAACTGAACCCAGGCAATATTGCTTATCCCTACTGATCAGTGATTGTAGCATTGTGGACTTGGCAAAAATGGCAGCACTATGGACTGATGAACAATTCCAGCACCATGCAGATTGCATGGCAATATCCAGAAAGGTTGTTGTCTTCCCTCAAGGGCTTGTGTCTGGTGGGAATGCCATTGTGAACAGGCCTTTTTTTCTTGAACCTTGCCTTGAAAGAATGACTATCTGTGTGGGGCATCACTGGAAAAGTCTGCTATACTGAAGTTTGTCCTGGAGAGCTTTGGAGAAACTGGTAGTAGTGCACATTGCATGGAGATCTGACAGCCCTCCTGGGCTACTTCCTGGAGAGGATGCCACTGTAAAGAAGTATTTTTTTCCAGGGCTTTTCCCCCGTCCAAAGCTTGTTTCAAGGCTGATAGTGCTAGATAATGGCTACCTGTATGGGGCATCATTGGAAAAGTGTGCTATATAGAAGAGCATCCTGGAGAGCTTGGGAGAAGCTGCTGGCGGTAGACATAGAGATGGGTAGGGATCTCACTGCTCTTTTGGGCTTGTAAATGATGCCACTGTAAAGAGGTATTTTCTTCTTGGGCCTTGTTACAGTCAAAGGGTTGTGCCTAGACTGCTTTGTACATCTGGTGCAAATGTCTGCTGTACCAAGGAGTGTCCTGGAGAGCTTGAGAGAAGTTTCTGGTGGTGGACACTGGAGATCTCACTGCCCTTCTGGGCTTCACTGGAGAGTATGCCACTGTAAAGAGGTATTTTCTTTTTGTGCTAAGGCAGCTTTGCTGGAAGGTACTTACAGAACGAGCTAAAAAAAGAAGATGACTACTTGTATCGTGCATTTTTGTAAATGCCTGTTATACTGAAGAATGTCCTGGAGATCTTGGGAGAAACTGCTGGCGGTGGACTATGCATGGAGATCTCACTGCCCTCCTGGGCCTCTTCCCAGTGAGGATGCCAGTATGAAGAGGCCCTTCCTTCTTGGGCCTTGCCCCAGTCAGGAGCGCACGCTAAGACCAAAAGAACCTAAACTGTTTTGCTGGAGGGTACATCAAGAAAGAGCTAGAGTAGGAAGATGACTACCTATATATAGCATTTAGAAAAGTGTGCTATGTGAAAAAGTGTCATGGAGAAACCTCAATGTTCAACTTTTAAAGTACCTGTAACTTCTTGTATGGGATCAAGGGCCTCAAATCTACTTAGAGAACAAGGAAAACAACATGATCTTCAGTAACAGATAGTGACTGCCATCATAGGGCCACTACAACCTAATTGGCTGCACCTAAAAGGCCAATTACTTATAGAAGGGCGCCTACTTATGTTGCTAGAAGACCTTAGATATTTAGCTTTTTTTGGGTCCTGGTATCCTGTGACCCCAACCCTCTCTACTGAGTTTATTGAGCAAATAACTATAGAAAAGACTAAAGACACCGATGCCCAACTGTTTGTTTAGAGAGTTTTCTAATTCTTGTCTGCCACACTATTTTGAAGATACTTGAGTAGGGAGAGAGGAGCACCGGTGTCCAGAATAAGGAAACTCTTAATGAAGAATGTAATCATTTTTTGGAAGTAAAAGATGTACAGATTTGCCTCCCCCTTCTTTAGGGGCCTCAGCCACATCCCTTGTCAAATTCTTAAATCCCTGGTGCCAAAAAATCCTCCACATTTCCTGCATCTGTATCTCACACACAAGATACTCAGGTACATAGCGGCAGTTCTGCCGCTTGATCGTTCTTACATGGGACGAGATGGGACATCCCACCCCTCCTGCTGCCATCTGGTGCTTCTTTGGGCTCTCCCGTGCTATCGGGGACCTGGAGAATGAATCGGCCACTACCAGATGACAACCATAGAGATTTCCAGTCATCTCTATGACCATCGGAGGCCTGGGCGCAACGTTATGATGTCACTTCCGGGCCACGGATGTAAACAAAGCCATGATCGCGGCTGGTAAGCATGAGATCGTGGATTTTTTTTTCTGATCTGTGCCTTCCAGCCCGGAGGAAAGATGTGGGGTCTTATTGATCCTGCATCATTCCATAAAGAGGACCTGTCATGAACGATTCCTATTACAAGGGATGTTTACATTCCTTGTAATAGAAATAAAAGTGGTCAAAAAAAAATGTAAAAGAAAGTAAAAATAAAAAAAATAAAGTAAAATAAAAAAATAATAATTTAAAATGCCTCTGTCCCCGGAAGCTCGCACTCAGAAGCGAATGCATATTTTAGTCCCGCCCACTAATGTAAACGCTGTTAAAACCACACATGTGAGGTATCGCCATGTGCGCTTTCATTCATTCTTTATTTTTTTCTTTATTTATTTACATTCTGTGTATATTTTTCTAATTTATTTTATTGTTTATTATATTTTTTTATATTTTTATTTTAATACGACATTTTTTAAAAAACATTTTTTTCTATCTTTATCTACTCATTTTTGGATTTCATCTTAGTCTGCTACCTATATATCTTTTTTATCTTTATTTATGCTACACGCTGTTTTACTTCTATTGAACCTTTTTTGAATATTGACTATGCACATAGCACTTGATTGGATACTGTTAGCACTGGGTTAGGTGCACAGTTTGATGTATTGCACTTGAGTGGATATACACACTGTCTGAGTCTATTAAGGCACGTAGTTTATTTATATACTATTTACTGACACCTAGGCACTACAGCTAGTTTATTTAGCTACATTGTTACTTCTCTCTGTTCATTTGGAGCGCAACACCAACTACTACCTATCATCTTTCACATTATACAAAAAACAAAAAAAATTGGGCTAACTTTACTGTTATTTTTTTAAATCATGAAACTGTTTTCTTTCCGTTTGAAAAATTATTGCGCAAATACCACGCCAGATAAAAAGTTGCAATGACCGCCATTCTATTCTCTAGGGTATCTTCTAAAAAATATATATATATAATGTGTGGGGGTTCTGAGTAATTTTCTAGCACAGAATTATGATTTTTACATGTAGGAGAGGAGTGCCAGAATAGGCCCGGTATGGAAGTGGTTAAAAAATCATATTATGTCATTTTCTCTGGTACACTAACCAATTTTACTAGCCAATCATGATGCTCTGATGGGCCACAGAGACAAAAAGTCACAGTATCTGCTAAAGCAAGCAGACCTGGTAATCTTTTTGTGTATCCCTGCACTTCCCACATTCATTACCAAGAATTGTGTCTTTCCGACAGTGATTCAGCTTCATAAATATCCAAACTCACCAGCGAACCAGACACGGAACATCTTGTTCTCGTTCTAGCGAGCGGACGAGGCCCGCTACATCTGCTCCGCTCTTGTGCTAACTCTCTCCCCATACAGAAGCCCGTCTCTCAAGCTGTCGGCAGAATTCAGACGGCCAAGGGGGGAAATTATTGGTGGCAGCTGTTTTGCTAAAGGCAGGGGAAGTGTATAAAAGTGTTTAAAAACAACAGGGAAATTATATAATGTTGTAAAGAACATTATAATATTTTTTTTAGACCTGCACAGGTTCTTGGTATACACTATATTACCAAAAGCATTGGGACACCTGCGTTTATGCCGCGTACACACGACCGGACTTTTCGATGGACTAGGTCTGACGGTCTTCCCGACGGACTTTCGGCAGAGTTCCGACTGACTTTTTAAGCGAATGGACTTGGACACACACAATCACACCAAAGTCCGACGGATTTGAATGTGATGACGTACGACCGGAATAGAATAAGGAAGTTCATAGCCAGTAGCCAATAGCTGCCCTAGCGTCAGTTATCATCCGTCTGACTAGCATACAGACTAACTGATTTTTCGACCGGACTCGAGTCCATCGGAAAGATTTGAAACATGTTTTATTTCTAGGTCCCTCTGACTTTTGGGAAAAAAAAGTCCGCTGGAGCCCACACACGATCGTAATATCTGTTAGACCTAGACTGTGAAAGTCGTGTGTATGCACCATTACATGCATCCCAGTCTTATGGCCCGTACACACAATCCAAAAATCGGACAACAGGTTGTGTTGTTTTTTTTTTTGCATGCTAGTCGCATATAGAAATTGGAGAAGTTACTAAAGTGACGAAAATTCTCGTGCGACAGAATAAAAAAATCGGAAGTGATGTCACGTGTTGTTGTGTATTTCTATTGTATTTTCAGATGACAACTGTACTGATTAAACGAAAATCGTACGATCTGGTATCGTATGAAAATTTTTTTTTGTGTTTGTCCGATCGAATAATATCGCATGAACTATCGTGATTGGCTCTCAAAAGCTCTGTATTAATGATCCGATTATCATACGATTGATTCGAAAGCTGTATTTTTCGTCCTATTTTTGGATCGTGTGTACAGGTCATAAAGTCTGTAGGGTTCAATATTGAGTTGGCCCACCCTTTGCAGCTATAACAGCTTCAACTCTTCTGGGAAGGATGTCCACAAGGTTTAGGAGTGTGTCTATGGGAATGTTTGACCGTTCTTCCAGAAGAGCATTTGTGAGGTCAGGCACTGATGTTGGACGAGAAGGCCTGGCTCGCAGTCTCCACTCTAATTCATCCCAAAGGTGTTCTATCAGGTTTAGGTCAGGACCCAAACTTGCTCATCCATGTCTTTATGGACCTTGCTTTGTTCACTGGTCCAAATCATTTGGTGGAGGGGGGATTATGGTGTGGGGTGGTTTTTCAGGTGTTGTACTTGGCCCCTTCGTTCCTGTGAAGGGAACTCTTAAGGCATCAGCACACCAAGACATTTTGGACAATTTCATGCTCCCAACTTTGTGGGAACAGTTTGGGGATGGCCCCTTCCTGTTCCAACATGACTGCACACCAGTGCACAAAGCAAGTTCCATAAAGACATGGGTGAGCGAGTTTGGGGTGGAGGAACCAATCGTGTGAGAAATGTAATCGAAAAAGAAGTGCAAGAAAAGAAAATTCCCTGAAAGAAAAGAAGATTCCCGGCCACGAAAATTATTTTCTGTAGCAAAATAAGGTGAAATTGTAGGCGTGATTGGCCGAATTTCGAAATCAATGGTGGCACCATCAGATCACAAAACACACAAATTTTCTGATTTTCAAAAGAAAATTATTTTGCAATTCGATCATGTATGGCCAGCCTTAGACTGGGATGCCATTAAAGTTCATGTGTGTGTAAAGGCAGGCGTCCCAATACTTTTGGTAATATAGTGTATGTAACAGTGCTGCCTTTCTGCCTTTACAGATTCAATGTAACCATGTTTTCCTTCATAGGAAGGATGATTTCATTGGTAATATATTAATGGTGGGGGGGGGGGGGGTCAGTCCATTGATGATAAATTGATGGCGCTCTTTGATAAGCAGATGGCGAGTCTCTCGGTGGATGCGGTTCTCAGCAGAGGCAGTGAGCGGGGTCATAGAACCGCCTTTGTAGAGAACGTACACGTATCAGCCGCTCTGAAAACGTCAAGACAGGTTTTTGGCTCTCAGTCTCGCTCCTCCAAACACGGTCTTGGCAAAGGATCTGATTGCAAGCTCTCCAGATCTCAAACCTCCCTTTTATGAACAAATCTATTATTAGGCTTTGTTCTGAAGAATAGTCTTAAAGTGAATGTAATCCCAAACAATGGAATTCTCTTAATTATTGCCTTTTGGTCTGTTAAAGCAGAATTACGGATATTAGATAAACTCTACCTTTGCAGTGCCCTCCCCCTGCATAGGGCATAGGCAGATGTTGGTACCAAAATGGAAAAATTAAAGGGACTACTAGTGAAGTATAGTTTGGCAGATAGTTTATTGTGCAAATGTGGATAGGTAATTACAGGATAGGAAAGTTAAAATTGCATGAAATATTGCAGAGATAAAATTCAGGCAAACGCTGCATCCAGCACACATTCCACCGAAAAACCAGAAGTGACATATTTTGGAGTTGAAACCGCAAAATTACATCAAGGCGTTTCGTCCCCCCACAAGGTATCATCAAAAACAGTCCTTTCTTTTGGTGAGTGGGGACACGGGAGGGCTGTGTTTGGAACACTATTGCACTTTAGTGATTAGAGCACCCATGCACAATTTATATGGGCGTTTTTTATCATTTGTTTTACTTATCAGTTGGATACATTTGTGATGTATTGTGAGCGCTGTAATTATATGCATACCTTTTTTCAGGTAAGTAATTAGCACTTTGTGTAAAGCAGCTGCATTCACTAGATTATCATTATTGTTTTGACTTTCAGCACCAGTATGTAGATATTTATATTTATTGTTTTTAAAGTGGTTGTAAACCTTTATAAAGTGTCATTTATACAGTAATCAGTGGCTATTTATAGCACTGATCGATGTATAATTGTCAACGGTCCCAAAAAAGTGTCTGATGTGCCCGCCATAATGTCACAGTCCCGCTAAAAATCGCAGATCGCCGCTATTACTAGTAAAAAATAATCAATAATAAAAATGCCATAAATCTATCCCCTATTTTGTAGACACTATAACTTTTGCGCAAACAAATCAGTATACACTTATTATGATTTTATTACCAAAAATATGTAGAAGAATACATATCGGCCTAAACTGAGGAAGAAATTAGTTTTTTTATATTTTTTTTGTGATCATTATTATAGCAAATAGTAAAAAATATTGCTTTTTTTTAAAGAATTTTCAGTCTTTTTTTGTTTATAGCACAAAAAATAAAAACCACACAGGTGATAAAATACCACCAAAAGAAAGCTCTATTTGTGGGGAAAAAAGGTCGTCAATTTTGTTTTTGTTTAGATGCAGCATTCGTTATTTTTAATAAATTCATATTTGTTACTTTCACTAACAGAATTTGAAAGGAAATTCCAATACTTTTGATTGAATATTTAGTTATTATTAGTTAGTTAGTTATTCTTTAAATTTTTTGTATTTTCTTGCTTATTTTCAGGTTTTCGAATTTATGACTTTTCGTATTTACGAATTTACAAATTTTCGAATTCACGGATTTACAATTTGCGATCATAACGAATAACCCGAATAACTAAAAATAAAAAACAAACGAATGAAACAAAAATGAAAACGAGCATGTGTCTACTCAAGGCTTTAAAATCGTGGGCAGAATCGTGATAAATCTGCCTGCAATTCAAAACACAGAGGGGTGACTGCAGTCTAAACTCAAAATAAATACATTTCTATACTGTCCATGGACACAAAGGCTAATGTGCCGGGGCATTTACAGACAGAACAAAACCCAGTCAAAAATGCCTTAATTTGCTCTTTTTCTTTAGAATGACGGAGCAAACTTTGTTCAGGAATCATCCAGGGTCAGGGGCGTAACTATAGGGGGTGCAGCAGTCGCGACCGCAACTGGGCCCTGTGCTGCAGGGGGCCCATGCAGCCCCCTGTACATATGGCCGGCAGCAGCATAGGCAGCTAGGGGTACCAGTGCACCATGCACACAGGTGACTGGAGGTGGAGGGTGACTAGCAGAGCTCCATGCTCGACTATCGCACTGGCTGCTCTTTAGTTGTGCATTCCCCGCATGACCTGTGTCCTCGGCCGGCTCCTCAGAGTACCCCTCTCCTGCTCCATGCATTGTTGCTCAGTCCGATGTCTGTTCTCCCCAGCCAGAGTACCGCCCCCCCCTGAGTCCGGCCCACACTGCACTGCATACTTCTCCCAGGTAAACAAACTTTAAGCACACAGATGCAGTGCAGCCCTATGAGAGCCGGCTCCCCGGAGGACACTGCAGGCTTGTCTGCCAGTCCCCCTCCTCCCCCGTCATACACAGATGATGAGAGGTCTTTCTGGGAGATATACTGATCGCCCGTCCACCACACTGGATGGAGCCCAGGCCAACATGGATGAGTGCGTGGCCTGCAGCTTGGTCATGGTGAGTGAGAGGACCCCATCCCCCACACACCATTACATACCCCCTCCATCTCCCCCTGGGGACGGGCCCCTTCTCACTTGGGGACAGGGACCCCCATCTCCCCTGGGGACAGGGACCCCTTCTCACCTGGGGGCAGTAACTTCATCTGCCCTGGAGAAAAGGACCTCATCTCTTCTGGGGACGGAGACCCCATCCTGCCTAGGGACAGTCCCACAATGGGGCACCTAAAAATAAAAAAAAATAAAAAACGAAAAAAACACTGATGCCAGTGGTGGAACTACAGGGCTCACAAAGGTCATACCTGTGACCACGCCCTGGAGTTCCACCGCCGGACTCGGAGGGAAGGGCCCTGGCTGGGGTTCAGGGGGACCCTTCATGGTTTCTTGCATCGGGGCCCTGAAGGTTCTAGTTACGCCACTGTCCAGGGTCATTATCTTTTTTTGAATTTAGATGCCAAATCATGAAAATCCTGTTGTGTGTGCTGTTTTTGTCTGTGTTAACCAATGTGTGACAGAGATCAGCTCCTGATGCAGCCTTTGCTACAAAGTTACAATATTACAGACTGATCACTGGGCGGGGGAGGGACTGAGGAAATGCTTCCTCTAACCTGCAGCAGACTGATGACATCATCTCAGCCTAGGCAAAACCACTGACTGGTTGCCCGGTGTCTATGTGGCATCCTGTGGGGGGGGGGGGTGCTGAAAGGAGATTGGTGGGGGGGATTTGTGTTGGGAGGGGAGATTTGGGGAGGGGACAGGGGGTAAGAATAGTTCTAGGAGGAAACATTTTGAATGATGGGGGGTGCTAGGAGTGGTGATTTAGGTGGATTTGTGTTGGGAGGGTGGATGGGGGAAAAGGATTTGTGCTAGGAGGAGGGGAATTGGGGGGGATTGTTGTAGAAGAGGTGATATAATAGAGGGGGAGGGGAATTGTTCTGGGTGGGAAAACTTTTTTTTGGGGGGGGGGATTTGTGCTAATAGGGATGATTGGGGGGTACTTGTGCTAGGAGGGGAAATTTGGTGGGGCTGGGGGGGGGGGATTTGTGCTAATTGGGATGATTGGGGGGTACTTGTGCTAGGAGGGGAAATTTGGTGGGGGGGGGGGGGGATTTGTGCTAGGAGGAAATGGAATTTGTGCTGGGTGGGATAGAGTATGTGTACTTGGAGGGGCAAATTAAAGGTGGAGGATTTGTGCTAGGAGGGGTGATTTATTTTTATTTTTTTACATATTTCTCATACATCTAGGGGGAGGGGGGGTGCAGTTTGGCATGATCGCTCTAGATGACCTTGTCCCGGCACTGGTTGCTGTATATTGTGGCATATCAGGAATCTAAGTCAATGTAAGCTTAAAACAGAAGTGTAATGGACTCATTATTTTATTTTTTTGTATTCATTGCAGTGGCGGTACCCTCGACTGTGCCATCGCCTGCTCCTCTGCCTGTGCCCCCTCCTGATCCGAAGCCCAACGGGCACCACCCAACCCCCACCCCTACCCCGACCCCCACACCGACCCCCCGCATGTCGGTGTGCTCCCGGACGACTGTGGTCACGATGGACAATACCTCCAGAGGTCTCCACTCGGTCATGAAGTGGAAGACAGTCTTGGCCATCTTCGTGGTGGTGGTGGTGTATCTGGTCAGCGGTGGACTCGTGTTCCGGGCCCTAGAACAGCCATTCGAAAGCAGCCAAAAAAGTACGATAGCCCAAGAGAAGGCGGATTTCCTGCAGAGGCATTCCTGTGTGACTCAGCAAGAGCTCGACGCTTTGATTAAGGTGAGACACAAAAGAGGAGAGATTTACTAAAATTGGAGCACTCAGAATCTGGAGCAGCTGTGCATGGGAGCCAATCAGCTTCCAACGTCAGCTTGTTCAATTGAGCTTTGACAAAAAAAAAAAAACCTGGAAGCTGATTGGTTTCTATGCAGAGCCACACCAGATTTTGCACCCTTCAGTTTTAGTAAATCCCCAATAAAGTCTTTCTGTTTTGATTATTGAAGGTATAACCTGCTAAAAAAAATTCTGCATCTCCAACATTTATATAATGTATCCATGTTAGATATGTGTTCTATTTTATAATGCACCTCGCAGAGGTTTGATACACACTATATTACCAAAAGTATTGGGATGCCTGCCTTTACACACACATGAACGTTAATGGTATCCAAGTCTTAGTCCGTAGGGTTCAATATTGAGTTGTCCACCTTTTGCACCTCAATTTTAAGGCTTGACATGTTGGGTATCTATTTACTCTGCGAAACCTCACCTTTTATATCTTACCATGAATTGTAATATGTTGCATTTGTGTGCACTAAAATGAACCACCAATGTATTCTCCAGGGTCTCTGTTTCCAGAAAATATACACTATATTACCAAAAGTACTGGGACACCCCATTTTGCACGACATAAACTTTAATGGCATCCCAGTCTTATGCCTCATACACACGGTCGGATTTTCAGAAGGAAAATGTGCGATCGGATCATGTTGTCGGAAAATCCGACTGTGTGTGGGCTCCATCTGACTTTTTCCATCTGATTTTCCGACGCACAAAGTTTGAGAGCAGGATCTAAAATTTTCCGACAACAAGATCCGCATAAATTCCAATCGTGTGTAGACAATTCCGATGCCACGCATGCTCAGAATAAACTAAGAGACAAAAGCTACTGGCTACTGGCCCGTTTATAGTCCTGACGTACGTGTTTGACGTCACCTCATTCAGAACGATCAGAAATTCCAACAACTTTGTGCAACCGTGTGTATGCAACACAAGTTTGTGCCAAAATCCGTCTGAAAAAATCAGATGGATTTTGTGGTCGGAATGTCCGAACGTGTGTATGGGGCATAAGTCCGTAGGGTTCAATATTGAGTTGGTCCACCCTTTGCAGCTATAACAGCTTCAACTCTTCTGGGAAGACTTTCCACAAGGTTTAGGAGTGTGTCTATGGGAATGTTTGACCATTCTTCCAGAAGCACATTTGTGAGGTCAGGTACTGATGTTGGATGGCTTGGCTCACAGTCTCCGCCCTAATTCATCCCAAAGGCGTTCTATTGGGTTGAGATCTGGACTCTGTGCAGGCCAGTCAAGTTCCTCCACCCCAAACTCGCTCATCCATGTCTTTATGGACCTTGCTTTGTGCACTGGTCCAAATCATTTGGTGGAGGGGGGATTATGGTGTGGGGTCGTTTTTCAGGGGTTGGGCTTGGCCCCTTAGTTCCAGTGAAGGGAACTCTTAAGGCATCAGCACACCAAGACATTTTGGACAATTTCATGTTCCCAACTTTGTGGGAACAGTTTGGGGACGGCCCCTTCCTGTTCCAACATAACTGCGCACCAGTGCACAAAGCAAGGTCCATAAAGACATAAAAGAGTGAGTTTGGGGTGGAGGAACTTGACTGTCCTCCACAGAGTCCTGACCTCAACCCAAAGAACACCTTTGGGATGAATTAGAGCGGAGACTGTGAGCCAGGCCTTCTTGTCCAACATCAGTGCCTGACCTCACAAATGCGCTTCTGGAAGAATGGTCAAACATTCCCATAGACACACTCCTAAACCTTGTGGACGGCCTTCCCAGAAGAGTTCAAGCTGTTATAGCTGCAATGGGTGAGCCAACTCAATATTGAACGCTACGGAGTAATTCATGTACATGTAAAGGCAGGTGTCCCAATACTTTTGACAATGTAGTGTATATTTGTGCATGGTTTAGAGTTCTGTAGAGTAATCCACTAATTTCCAAGGAAAGTGGAACTCTGAGGTTTCTTTATAAGTTTATTGTATATTATTATTGTCATCCAATACAGGGTGTCCCAAAAGTCTCCATACATAGGAAAACATAATAAACTCATGTTATATTTATATATTATATTTTGTATTTTTAATTATTATTACATTTTTATTATATTTTGTAAATATTTTTCAATATGTTGTAAGGAAAAATTTGCAAATAAGGGTAGATAGATTTAGCTACAATTTCCTATTTTTCCTATGTATGGCGACTTTTGGGACACCCTGTAGTATTTCAATAGTGTGAATCTGAATATTGGGCTGGCAGCTTTTGTACACTGAAGGGCTTCCATGATTGCCTTGGGTTGTTGTAGGGACGAGTGAATGTAGAATTGAATCACCACGCCGTAAAATTCATGTTCGAATTCAAGTTATTTCAATGATAGATTGTTTGCACAGCTAAAGCATTGCTGTAAATCTGCCTCCTTTATATGGGCTAACATGTAACCCAAAGGAAAAAACAAAGTTCCTATAACTAAATAATTTTAACATTGTAACAGTAAGGACAAAACATAAATAGTGTGATCAAAACAATAGTTAAAAAAAAAAAGATAAATTGATAATAATCAGATTTGTAATAATATCAACAACAATAAAATGAATAACAAAAATACTATTAGTTGTTTTATTGATAACAGCACAGTGTTATCAATAATAGTCATCACAATATAACACATACAATACAATATATAATAGCAGCATAATGTGTAAAATAAATATATAAAAAAATAACATATCAAAAAATTTACATCAAGAATGTAACCCCCCAAATTATTAATATATTGATAACATATATGAAATGTGGAGCATAATAGATATAAACTTAGGTTAATGGCAGTCATATAATGAAATACTATAATTAAATAATCAGTGTGGCATACAGTGACTGTTCACATATTTAAAATGATAATAATAATAATAATATAATTTTAATTAATATCAGTCTTATTAGTAGTAGTGGTAGTAGTAGTAGCAGTAGTAGTAGTATATAATAATAGTAATAATGATAATAGTATTGATAGTAATTAGGTAGTAGTAGTAGCAGTAGTATTGGTCACAGTAGTAGTATATAATAATAATAATAATAATAATACTACAATGTTAACTATTACCAGTCAGTATCAGTTATCAGTAGTAGCAGTGATAGTAGTAGCAGTAGTAGTAATAGTATAAAATAATAATAATAATAGTAATAATTATAATATTACTGATAATAGTTAAAATTATATTATTATTATTATTTTTGTACTTATTATTATTATATACTACTATGACTACTACTACTTCTAATAATAATAACAATAATCTGTTAGTTATAATGTTGTTATTATTATCACTTTAAATATCTGCACGACCACTGCATTTTACTATACCTAAAATTTAATTATAGCATTTTATTATACAACATCCAAATATAGACCCTATAATTACACCAATCAGTCAAAACTTAGGTTAATGGCTGTCACATAATGAAATACTATACTTAAATAATCAACGTAACATACAGTGACCGTTCACTTATTTAAAATGATAATAATAATAATATCATTTTAATTCATATCAGTCTTAATAGTAGTAGTAGTAGTAGTAGTAGTAGTAGTAGTAGTATATAATAATAGTAATAATGATAATATTATTGATAGCAATTAGGTAGTAGTAGTAGCAGTAGTATTAGTTGCAGTAGTAGTATATAATAATAATAATAATAATAGTAATAAAAAATTATAATAATACATTTTTAACTATTATCAGTCAGTATCAGTTATCAGTAGTAGTCGTGATAGTAGTAGCAGTAGTAGTAATAGTATATAATATTAGTAATAATGATAATATTACTGATAATAGTTAAAATTATTATTATTATTATTATTTATTATTATTATTATTATTATTATATACTACTACTACTACTACTACTGGTAATAATAATAATAATAATAATAATAATAATAATAATAACAATAATCTGTTAATAATAATGTTGTTATTATTATAATTTTAAATATCTGTGCAACCACTGCATTTTACTTTACCTAAAATTTAATTATAGCATTTCATTATATAACGACCAATTATAAACCCTATATTTACACCAATCAGTCCAAACATTATGATGACCTACCTAATATTGAGCAGGTCCTACTTCTGGAAGTTACTATGACCCTCAATATACAAGTGATGTCCTGATATACAAGTAGCGCCATGTCACAACTGAGTATAAAAGACAAGAGAGGAGCCTCTAAGTGTAGCAATATTTTTAATTATTTGCAAAAGGCTGCGCTTAGGTCGACAGTCTCGGTTGCAGCCTCCCCTAAAAATAAAACTCCCTTAACCGGAGCCTTACATAAAAAAGGTATACTAAAATGGGGTCAGTGGCGCTACCTATTATATGGGCCTATATCTTGCTATTATACCCTAGGTGTTTCCAATTAAAGCACATGGGGCTTATAACAGAGAAAAATTGAAAAATATTCAACATGCAGTAAAAAAAATCCCAAAAACTTTTTTCACAACGTGTATGTGCTTTTTCCTAATTTTTTTTTTTATATTTTTGAGGGTATCAAATTTTAAGTAGTGCAAACTAAATCCACAAAAAAAGTGCATGTGCTATGCTATGTGACATTAAACTCTGTGTCTCCAGTGATGTATGGTGTAAGTACCAATTATAAATAAATACTTATTTATGAAATCAGATAAATTATAAAGTGCCAAAAGTGCTCAATCTAAAAAAAACTTGCTTATATATATCACATGAGTGCTATACAGTGCAATATATTCAGATACTACAATGACTGACATTCATGTGCACGTATATAGCCTATCTTTAACACATCAAATCACAGCAAAAAAAAACTGAAAAAACTGGTAAAAAAAATACAAAAAGTTTTGTGTCCACATTTTGTGTCCTAATTTAAATATGACCCACCCTTCCTGATGAGGCCACACCCCTTCATATTTAAGACACGCCCTGCCATCTGTAAACCACACCCCTTCCTCTTTCAATTGATGGGCACAGTTGCTGTGTTTGATGGCACAGTTGCAGCAATTGATGGGCACAGTGGCTGCATTCGATGGGCACAATGGCTGCGTTTGATGGGCACAGTGGCTGCGTTTGATGGGAACAGTGGCTGCGTTTGATGGGCAAAGTGGCTGCATTTGATGGCACAGTGACTGCGTTTGATGGGAACGGTGACTGCGTTTGATGGCACAGTGGCGGCAATTAATGAGCACAGAGTGGCTGTGTTTCATGACACAATGGTGGCAGTTGATGGGCACAATGGCTGCAATTGATGGGCACCGTGAGACTTCAATTGTTGGGTAGGGGGATTCAGTATTTTTCAGTTTGTTTGTGCCCCCCCCAGGACAAAATGCCTTGTCGGCCTAGGTCTTGTCGGCCTAGGTCTTGTTGGCCTAGGTCTTGTTGGCCTAGGTCTTGTCGGCCTAGGTCTTGTCGGCCTAGGCCAAGACACAGCACTGGTTGGAACAATGTATTGGGTTTTATTGAAGGACGGTTTTGTAGACACAGTTTCACCATTGTGTTTGACTTTAGGAAGTATCAGATATTCCCTGGGAAGAGGTCATTGTCAGTGTTGATATGACTATTAATTGCGGCTCAATAACAGTTATTAAATGGCATGAATGTGTTTCCAAACCTTCTGTGTCCTCCTCCGTTTTCCCGAATGACTCATGGTGTATGGAACAAGCACAACAGATATTTTCCTACACAAGCTTCTTCTATCCAGAAAACTGTTTATATTTGTATGTCTAGATATCCATCTGAATTTGTAAGCTGTTCATGAGCCTCTAAGTACAGGAATCAGATGGGCCTTGAGGATGGAGGATTGGGGGATGGGGAGTGGGGGTCCTGACATAGCTTCCTGTTATCCCCGACTCTGCTCACATTACATTTAATACAGTTATTCTCTTTAACCCCTTTATGATAAAAGGGTAAAACAAATGCTAATGCCTGAACACAATTTTGCAACTTTGACATGTGTTAGTAAAACTGTACAAATCATCACAACTACTTTGTGTAGCCAGGTGAATTATACCGTGATCCTACCTGAAACACACTGACACTAAACTGACACTTATGCCACGTACACACGACCGGACTTTCCAGCAGAAAAGGTCCGATGGAATCATCAGTGTGCGGTCTTCATCTGACTTTTTTCTTCAAAAAATTCTGACGGACCTAGAAATAGAACTTGTTTCAAATCTGTGCGACTGACTCAATTCCTATTGGGAAAACCGTTCATCTGTGTGCTGGTCCGACAGACCAAATACGACGCAAGGGCTGCTATTGGCTATTGAACTTCCTTTTCTAGTCCCGCCGTACCTCATCACATTCAAAATGAAGGGACTTTGGTCCGTTCGTGTGTGGGCAAGTCCGTTTGGTCAGAAGTCCGTCGTAACTCCGTCTGGAAGACCGTCTGACCTTTTCTGCCAGAAAGTCCGGTCGTGTGTGTGTGGCATTATACTAATTTCAAATTTTTTTTTTTTGGCACCTCAATACTGTTCACTTTTACCCCCTTCCTGCCCAGGCCAATTTACTGTTTTCAGCTCCCTCACACTTTGAATGACAATTTTGTGGCCATACAACACTGTACCCAAATGAAATTGTTATTTTTTTTGAGAAATTAGCTTTCTTTTGTTTTTGGTATCAAATTTGAATGAGTAATTCTTCTTCTTCACTGATGTGTGATAATTAGGCTGCGCTGATGGGCACAAATAAGCTGCATTGATGGGCACTGATGAGGCTGCAATGATGAGGCTGCACAGATGAGGCTGCTCTGATAAGAAAGCACTGATGGTCACTGATGAGATGGCACTGATGGGAATTGATGAGGCTACAATGATGGGCACTGATAGGCTGCACCGATGGGCACTGATAAATCTACACTGATGAGGCTGCACTGAAGGGCACTGATAGGCTGTACTGATGATGCTGCACCGATGAGGCTGCTCTGATGAGTAGGCACTGATGAGTAGGCACTGATAGTCACTGATGAGATGGCACAGATGGGAATTGATAAGGCTGCACTGATGGGCACTGATAGGCTGCACTGATAATGCTGCATGATGGGCACGATGAGGCTGCTCTGATGAGTAGGCACTGATGAGTAGGCACTGATGGTCACTGATGAGATGGCACAGATAGGAATTGATGAGGCTGCACTGATGGGCACTGATAGGCTGCACTGATGGGCGCTGATGAGTCTGCACTGATGAGGCTGCACTGAAGGGGACTGATAGGCTGCACTGATGATGCTGCACCGATGAGGCTGCTCTGATGAGTAGGCACTGATGGTCACTGATAAGATGGCACAGATGGGAATTGATGAGGCTGCACTGATGGGCACTGATAAGCTGCACTGATGAGGCTGCACTGATGGTCACTGATGAGGCTGCACTGATGGTCACTGATGAGGCTGCACTGATGGGCACTGATAGGCTGCATTGATGAGGCTGCACTAAAGGGCATGGATAGGTTTCACTGATGATGCTGCACTGATGAGGCTCTGATAGGCTGCACTGATGATGCTGCATGATGGGCACTGATGAGGCTGCACTGATGAGATGGCACTGATGGGCATTGATGAGGCTGCACTGATGGGCACTGATAAGCTGCACTGATGGGCACTGATGAGGCTGCACTGATGGTCACTGATGAGGCTGCACTGATGGGCACTGATAGGCTGCACTGATGAGGCTGCACTAAAGGGCATGGATAGGTTTCACTGATGATGCTGCACTGATGAGGCTGCTCTTATGAGTAGGCATTGATGGCCACTGATGAGATGGCATTGATGGGCATTGATAAGCTGCAATGATGGCCACCGATGAAGAGGCACTGATGAGGCTGCACTGATAATGTGGCACTGATGGGGCTGCACTGATAATCGGGGTACTAATGATCAGTGCCCTGATTATCGGTGTAAATGTCCCTTGTCACAGCAAAGCCAGTTATCGGCTTTCCTTTCCTCAGACAGTGACAGCACAGAGGAAAGGAAATGCCAATAACCAGCATTTGTTTACATGTGATCAGCTGTGATTGGACACAGCTGATCACATGATAAAGAGCCAGCATTGGCTCTTTACAACGATTGGTGATGCACTGTGTCCGAGGAACACAACTCACCACCGATCGCCGTGCTGTGCGCCTCCGGGGGTGCTCATGCGTAGCAACAATGGGAGTAGGTCACATGTTGCTCTCCAGGACAAGAGCAGTCCCCCCCCCCCCCAGGCGTCATTGTACAATAGGCTGGGAGGGAACTGGTTAAATCCTATTTAAAATATCCTGACACTGACCTTTGACACTGAGCTTGAACTTTAACCCTGACACCGACCCATATCAAACCTTGATCTAGCTATTCTTTATATTTATTTTTTATTTTAATTCCTTATTTTTTGATTATTTAGATTTTTCTCCTCTAGCAAGGAGAGAACATGGAGCTAGTAGCTGGTTAAATGCCAACATCCCTGAAAACGTTTAGAAAGTCTTTATTCAATACACAGTATAAAAAAATGATTGCAATACCATTAAAATGATTTCAATAAAGTTTATGCATGCAATGTACTCACATTGGGATCACCAAATCTGAAAGTGTAAACTTTATTGAAATCATTGTATTTGTATTGCAATCATTTTTTATACTGTGTATCGATTAAAGAATTTGTAAACTTTTTAATCATTCTTAGAACCCTTCTATTCATGTAGAAATGCTTCTTTGCCATTAAAGTCCCATTATGAGGGTTTTCTCTTACATACTAGTAAGGAGAGAAAGATACACTGTACCTTTATCTCCATACAGAGGGGGAAGCATACACTGGGTGGGCTTTACAGTGATTGATCACTGTGGTAGTCAGTAAGAGGCTATTACCAGGGCCATCTTTAATATTGATTGGACCCCGGGCAAACATTTTCTTGACCTCCCCTCATGCATTTTCGCTCTCCACCTGCTCTGAGACATACAATAAATAACAGTGAGGCCGCGTACACACGGGCGGACTGTTCGCCCAACTTTGTTTGTCAAACAGTTTCGGCAAACAGTCCGCTCAAAATTAGCATGGACGGACATGGCCACACACGACACTTTTTGAGCGGACTGTTTCAGCGAACTGTTTGACAAACAGTTCGCTCAACTTTTGAAATGAACGGACTCGCCCACGTAAGGCGGAGGCAAATCCGCCCATTTCGAGCGCGTGTACAGGTAGGCGGGGCCCGCGAAGGAGACGTCGCGGGCTCCGCCGCCTGGAATGGACTTAAAGGGGAACCGTCGCCGCCTTCCGTTCTTCTTCTTCTTCTTCTTGTTCTTCTTCTTCTTCTCCAGGAGATGTTGACACGTCGCTCTCTCCGGCCGGAATGCCAGAGCCGCGCTGAGCGGCCACTTATATAGTGACAATGGGGCGGTGTCACATGGTATATGTCACATGGGTTGGTCACATGGGTTGATGTCACATGGGGACGACATCGTAAGGGGGCGGGGTCACCATGTGACCAACCCATGTGACATATACCATGTGACACCGCCCCATTGTCACTATATAAGTGGCCGCTCAGCGCGGCTCTGGCATTCCGGCCGGAGAGAGCGACGTGTCAACATCTCCTGGAGAAGAAGAAGAAGAACAAGAAGAAGAAGAAGAAGAAGAAGAAGAAGAACGGAAGGCGGCGACGGCGACAGCGACAGCGGCGACAGAAGACCGGGCCACCGCCTGTAAAAGAGCTACAAGAAGGCGCGGTGGCCCGGCAGAAGAACCGAAGGCGGCGACAGAAGAACGGAAGGCAGCGGCGACAGAAGACCGGGCCACCGCCTGTAAAAGAGCTATAAGAAGGCGCGGTGGCCCGGCAGAAGAACCGAAGAGGGGGACAAGACCCCCGAAGTCGGGAGAAGAGGCCGGCGGCGGGGAGGAAGAAAGCCGGGCTCCTCCGCTAGTAAAAGAGCTACACGAAGATAGCGGAGGAGTCCGGCGAGAAGACCCCCGAAGACGGAAGACCCCCGGAGCTGTGCAATAAAATATTTTTTCTCTGTGTTGTGTTTTTTTTTGTACTTTATTTCACAGGTGAATGGGTAGGGGTACATTGTACCCCATACTCATTCACATAGGGTGGGGGGCCGGTATCGGGGGGCCCCCTTCTTAAAGGGGGCTCCCGGATTCCGATAAGCCCCCCGCCCGCAGACCCCGACAACCAACGGCCAGGGTTGTCGGGAAGAGGCCCTTGTCCTCATCAACATGGGGACAAGGTGCTTTGGGGTGGGGGGGGCCGCGCGGCCCCCCCTTCCCCAAGGCACCCCCCATGTTGAGGGCACGCGGCCTGGTACGGCTCTGGAGGGGGGGCGCGCTCGCTCGCCCCCCTTTCCTGGCCGGCCGGGTAGCGTGCTCGGACAAGGGTCTGTTGTGGACTTTGGGGGAACCCCCACGCCGATTTTTTTCGGCGTTGGGGTTCCCCTTTAAGCCCATTCCAGGCGGCGGAGCCCGCGACGTCTCCGTCGCGGGCCCCGCCTACCTTCACACGCGCTCGAAATGAGCAGACTTTCCTCCGAGCGGGAACAGTTTGCTCATTTCGAAAGTAGCCTACACACGGGCGGACTGTTCGCTCAAACACAGTTTCAGCGGACAGTTTTTCGGAATTTCCGAAAGACTTTGTCCGTCAAACTGTCCGCTGAAACTGTCCGCTGAAAGCCCACACACGAGCGGACTGTCCGCCCAAACACTGTTCAGCGGACAAGGTTGGGCGAACAGTCCGCCCGTGTGTACGCGGCCTGAGACTTAAAATCAGTTTACTGTATCAGATCAGGCAGCGATTGCGATTGGTTGCCAGAGGTTACAGCATATCATTACCGCTTACTGACTGGTTGCTAGAGGTTACAGCACACATTATGGCTCACTGATTAGTTGCTAGAGGATACAGCACATGATTTCTGCTTGTTGATTGGTTGTTGGAGATTACTGTACAGTAATACTGCTCACTGACTGGTTGCTATAGGTTACAGCGCATCTTCTCCTCACTGCATGGGGCATGATATACATATGAATGCCACCTTTATTTACATATCAATGCTGCCAGCTTCAGCTATTTACATATGAATGCTGCCGTTATTTACACATGATTGCCGGTTATTTACACATAAACACAGGGTCTGCAGGTGAGTCATCTGTACACAACAATAGGGCAGAGCTAGGCAGCATTAATAGCAGCACTTCACACTGAGATATCGGGACACAGAACAGGACTAAAATTTCAAGGGACAAGTGAATATAAACTGGGATAGTTGGCAAGTATGAGGCAGCTGCTTTGGGCCCCACAACAATGAAAGGGCCCAGGGCAGCTGCCCCTTTTGTCCTGCCTTAAAGACGGCCCTGGCTATTACAGTGATCAGGTGATTGGGAACCGGTTGCCAAGCATTAGTACAGGACCTTGGGCTCACAGGGAGAGCCGGGTCCCTGTGCTGGAAGCGTGCTGTGCTTGTACATATATACAGTATGTGGTCTTCGGTGATTATACTTAACTAATCATGAAATATTCCCTACCCACTCCTAACACGTATGATAACTAACCTATGTAAGAAAGATGTATATACTTACCTATTCTCAGCCCGCTCTTGTCTGGTCACCTGATCCAACTGTGTAGTTGTGCAGTAGCTGCAGGAGAGAAGAAATAATGCTCCAACAACAGCTGGTAAAGCCTGGAGCATTAATGTCACCCATAAGATTACGGTGGCCCATTGATTGTCAGCACTGCATCCTCTCCCCTGCAGCTGCCACTTGCTGACACAAGAGCTGGATCACAAAACCGGAGCTTGACAATCCAATCCCAATTTTATTAAAAATGAGGTGATCATGGGCTGAACCTTTAAGAATAGAGAAAATCCTGCATTTCAGGTGATGTTAAAGCAGACATTCACTTCTTTTCTAATGTCCCTCCCTCCTCCACAATTGCCACAAAAAAATGGAGGGCTTATTCACCATTGTAGTACTGTCTGAAGACATATTTTTGCACTGCTGGATTTTGTCGAAATCTTCACTACCAGGCTGCCATGTCCACTTCTTGCATTGTGTCTGGCTGCCCTACCCTCCTCCTGTGCTGCTGAATTCTGTAGAAATCTTCACTGCCGAGTTGCCCTGTCCTCTTTTTGTGCTGTGTGGGGCTGCCCTGTCCTTTTCCTGTGCTGCTGGATTCTGTAGAAATCTTCACTGCCGGGCTACCCTGTCCTCTTCTTGTGCTGTGCGGGCCTGCCCTGTCCTCTTCTTGCGCTGTGCGCAGCTGTCCTGTCCTCTTCCTGTGCTGCTGGATTCTGTAGAAATCTTCACTGTATATCTGCTCTGTCCTCTTCTTGCACTGATGGAGCCTGTAGAAATCTTCACTGTCGGCCTACCCTGTCCTCTTCTTGCACTGCTGGAGTCTGTAGAAATCTTCACTGTCGGTCTGCCCTGTCCCCTTCTTGCACTGATGGATTCTGTAGAAATGTTCAATGTCGGTCTGCCCTGTCCTCTTCTTGCACTGCTGGTTTCTGTAGCAACCTTCATTGTCTTGTCCTCTTCTTGCGCTGTGCGAGGCTGTCCTGTTCTCTTCCTGTGCTGCTGGATTCTGTAGAAATATTCACTGCTGGGCTGCCCTGTCTTCTTCTTGTGCTGTGCGGGGCTGCCCTGTCCTCTTCTTGTGCTGTGCAGGGCTGTCCTGTCCTCTTCCTGTGCTGCTAGATTCTGTAGAAAGCTTCACTGCCCGGGCTGCCCAGTCCTCTTCTTGCACTGCTGGTTTCTGTAAAAATCTTCACTGTCAGTCTGCCCGGTCCTCTTCTTGCACTGCTGGTTTCTGTAGAAATCTTCACTGCCAGGCTGTACTGTCCTCTTCTTGTGCTGTGCGGGCCTGCCCTGTCCTCTACCTGTACTTATGGATTCTGTAGGAATATTCACTGCTGGGCTGTCCTGAATCTATCAAACCCTTGCTTGTTGCAGACAGGTGCACTTGATATCAAACTCAACAAAGTTGTATCCAACATCCCAGCTCACAGAATTGCCTTACTAAGGCTTCTGGGGAATAAATATGACTAAATGAAGATGGTTAGTTAAAGCAGTAATTAGGCTAATTAGGTACAATATTTACAGAGTTGGTTTATGATATTCTAATTAATTTGATTTAAATATACAGATGGGATCATGTGGAGCTGACTTTTAGCAGAGATGGGTGTTTGAGGTCCAGACTTTGGGCCGAGTTTGTGAAAAAAAAAAGGAAGCTTTAAAAATACACCAACGTTTTCCCTGATTCCAGCACTGCCCATTCTCAGAGTTCAATAAATATTGTGCAATAGATAACCATATACATAAGAAACCCCTCCAGCACACTTCATTGCAGATCCTTATCTTACTCCATGTTGGAGAAATTGATGTTTCCTTTATCACGTCCTTCCTTAAGTGACTGCACAGTTGCAGGGTCTGCCTTCGCTGGCAACACCTGAGCAGCCTCTGTTGTATTCAGAAAAGGGGCAGCAACTGCATCCATTTTATATCCTTAAAAGAAACCTCGCTTGTGAACCTTATCCCCAGGGAAAACGATGAAAAAGAAGCTAGCACGCCATGAGATATTTATCATAGCAACACTAAAACATTTGAACTTACAAAGTAGGTAAAACAGTTTTGAATGGCTAAAACACACTTCTGGGAATGGCATGTAGCTCCGCCCCTACGTATTCCGTCAAAAATTACGTCCTTTGTGTGTATGCACAGTTTAATTGTCTATAGCAGTGTTTTTCCACCTTTTTTCAGTCAAGACGCTCTTAAAACTAAAATAAAAAACAAAAGAAGCTGTGCCCAAACATAACCAAATAATATTTTTGAACAAACGTGCAAGCCTGATCGATCAATCCGATAGGATTGAAAAATAAATCACAGAAAATGGCTCCAAACAAAACAAATAATAAGTGAGAATAAATGGTAAATAGGTGAATCCTCAGTCCTATAACGTTCCAAAGAAAGGAAATGTAGATAAAACACCATGTGATACAATCTATCGTGACTTCTTATGAGACAACGTGTATCCACGACCACATAGGGTGCAAGCTTACCAGCTGCACAAGCTGTCTGAACTTGGGGCTAATACCCAGCCAGGGCCTTTGATCTTCCCAGCACCTCTGGTGACCAATAAGTCAGACGTTTCCTGGGGGCTTGGAGTATATCCAGCAATCAGCAGCCAGCCACAAGATTATCATCGATATGAGTATTAAACAAGTGGGGAAAACTAAAAGAGAATTGCCATTGGTAAAACCGGGTGGTATTTATTGTAAAAAATCTGTGCTAACAAGCAGAGAATGCACAAGTAAAAAGTTCCATAAAAAAGCTGGCCAGCAAATAGTACAAACAGGACGGAAAACAGCACGATGACGTCAGGACGTCACTCCTCCCTACACGTTTAGTCACAAAGCTGATGTCATCCTGGGGCTCTTTAAAATTATGGACAGTCTCGAGCACCTTCCAAAATGATGGACAGTCTTGAGGCATCTCATTCTAAAATGTAAAAACTGTTCTAAAAGTTTTACATAATACAGCAACATCCACAAGCGTAGGACACCCAATATTTTTCTGCTTTTTGCTATAATAAATATCTCCCAAATTTAAAAAAAAATTATTTCTTCATCAGTTTAGGCCGATATGTATTCTTCTACATATTTTTGGTAAAAAAATAGCATATTTTGATTAGTTTGCGCAAAAGTTATAGCGTCTACAAACTATTATTATTATTTTTTTTTACTAGTAATGGTGGTGATCTGCAATTTTTAGCAGTATTGCGACATATCGGACACTTTTCACACATTTTTGGGACCATTGACATTTATAGAGCAATAAGTGCTATAAATATGCAAATACTGTGATAATGTCACTGGCAGGGAAGGGGTTAACACTAGGGGCGATCAAGGGGTTAACTGTGTTCCCAAGGGCTTCGGCTATGGAATGCTCTACCAATCAACATCCGCCTGGAAGAATATCACCTGGCCTTTAGGAAAAAACTCAAGACCTTCCTATTTTAGCAGATGATCAAAGCTCGCCACAGCGCCTAGAGGCGATTCAGTTCGCATTGTGCACTATACAAGTATTTCATTCATTCATTCATTCATTCATTCACACTGTGTTCTAAACTGTGTGGGGATGGGACTAACTAGAAGAGATGACAGATCGCTGTTCCTACTTTGTAGGAACACACAATCTGTCTCCTCTTCTCTGACAGCACAGGGATTTGTGTGTTTACACACACAAATCCCCATGCTGCCTCTCCTGCACGCGATCGCTGTGCAGCGGGCACGCACGCGCCCTCTGGTGGCTCTCCTGGGCAAAACCATGTATATATATATATATATATATATATATATATACGGGACTTTGCCCAGGAGAGCCATTCTGACGCAGTATACCTGCGTGAGCCAGTTGGGAAACGGTTAATAAAAGCGTATATTGGGTTTTACACTATGAGGAGCATTCACTCTCCCTTTCTTTTCGAATATACTGGATGATGACCGGAGAAGGCTGCTTATATCAATGTTCCCTCTTGGTTGCCATTTCATTGGATTGAAGCCTGAGCCTTGCCCATTTATGGTTACAATTGCATCACACATTATAGGACTCTGTAATCTGAGAGTCATATAATGTATTTTTGTTAAGTCTATAGATGCATCCACTTAGCTGAGAAAAGTCTTAAGCCTCATACACACGATCGGACTTTCCGATGGGAAATGTTGGATGTCAGGCTGTTGGCGGACAATCTGACCGTGTGTAAGCTCCATCAGAACATTGTTGTTGGACTTTTCACCAACAAATGTTGGATGGCAGGTTTTCAAATTTTTCGCCAATAAATGTCTATTGTCAGATTTTCTGAGCGTGTGAACACAAGTCCTTCGGACAAAAGTCCAAAAAGTACAAACATGCATGCTCGGAAGCAGAAGCGGTCTGTCTTGTAAACTAGCGTTCGTAACGGAGAATTAACATTTGTGACGCTGCAAATTATGAAATCTCCAAATGTGGCGCACAATTCTCTTCTTCTTTAATGGGATAATAATGAAGCTGCTTTGCTGGTGATACTGATGGAGTTATTGCAAACTAATTTTCAAAGGATTTTTTTTTCTAGTGATATCAAGAATATTATTATTATTATTTTTATTTGGGCAAGTTACCACAACACCATTATCCCGTAGTTTTTAAGATCAAAGATACAACTATGTTGGTGTCCCTTGTCAATTTTACATAGTATTTTTTAAATGTGACTGCCTATTCACAAACTGTCATTTGAAGTAGAACACATAGCCAAGTATTATTCTACACATTTTTTTTTTGTGCATTAAAAAAAGAAAATAAATAAAATTAGACATGCTATCTGCCAATAGAACTTAATGAAAAAGTGCATTCTATGCATCCAAAAATATAGAAAATATACCATATCAAATCATTATTATTTAACCAAAAAAAATAATGTCAAAGCAATAACTCCAAGGCCAATAATAAATAACACTTTATCACCTCCGATTCTACAACATATCTGATTGACGGACGTATATGAACGTACATAAACACATATAAACATCATCTTTAACTCCTTGTGGACTGCCCCACGTACATATACGGCAGGGAAGCAGCTCCTCTATGCAGAATCACGTATTAGTATATAAATATGCACATCTGGGTCTGATTGTACACAGCGGGAGCCAACCTGATGTCCACCGGGACCCGTCGATCATTCCCGACAGAGGCAGAACAAGGCAGATCGCCGTTCTGTTAGTAGGGAAGGCAGAGATCCTATGTTTTTGCTAAGCAGGAACACAGATCTCTGTCTTCCCACAGTACAAGCACCTCCCCCACAAATAGCAAGCATGCCCTATGGACACATTTAGCCCTTTGATCACCCTTGATGTTAACCCTGTCCCCTTCCCAGCCAGTGTCATTTGTACAGTGACAGTGCATACTTTTTAGCACCAATCACTGTATTGGTGTCACTGGTCTTCAAAAAAGTATCAAAAGTGTCAGTTAGTGTCTGATTTGTCCGGTGCAATGTCGCAGTCCTGCTATAGGTTGCTGATCTCCCCCATTACTAGTAAAAAAAAAAAAATTCTCTGCGGCTATTACCTTTTATTTTGTACCACCACCCCCTCCCTTTTAGAATGTAAGCTCTACGATCAGGGCCCTCCTGTACCTTTTGTAATGAACTGTACTGTAATTGTGTTGTTTCCCCTTTACATTGTAAAGCGCTGCGTAAAATGTTGGCGCTATATAAATCGTGTATAATAATAATAATAATAGTTTGTAGATGCTATGACTTTTGCGCAAATACATTTTTATATCCTTATTGGGATTTTTTACCAAACTAATGTAGCAGAATACATATTGGCCTAAACTGATGAAGAAATTAGATTTTTTACATTTATTTATTGAAAGTGTTTTACAGCAGAAAGTGAAAAATAGTGTTTTTTTTTTTCAAAATTGTCCTTCTTTTTTTTGTTTATAGAGCAAAATAAAAACCACAGAGGTGATCAAGTACCACCAAAAGAAATCTCTATTGGTGTGGAAAAAAAGGACATCAATTTTATTTGGGTGCAGCGTCGCACGTTCGCGCAATTGTCAGTTAAAGTGAGACAATGCTGTATCGCAAAAACTGGCCTGGTCATGGGGGGGGGGTAAATCTTCCATAGATCAAGTGGTTAAATACAAGGAAGTGTAATGCATGCTCAGCATTTTACAAACTGTATCATGCATTGTATGGTTTTACTATGGCTAATGCTACTCATAAAGTAAAGGATATTTAAACTACATTAAAACCTTGGATTGCGAGTATAATTTGTTCCAGAAACATGCTTGTAATCCAAAGCAATCATACTGTATATCAAAGCGAATTTCCCCATCAGAAATAATGGAAACTCAAATGATTCGTTCCACAACCACTTATTCATAAGTCTTTCTGTTTATAGTTCATATAAAAAGATTCTAGCAATGTGACCATAAAATGTCCATCCACAAATGGAAGCCTCCCCAAGGGAAATGGAAGCAAAATCCATCAGGAGCTACAGAGTATAAAAGAGAAGAGAGGCGCCTCTAAGCCCTTGTACACACGGTCGGAGATTCCGACAACCAAATCCGTCTGAGTAATTCCAACGGATTAATTCCGGTCGGACTAAGTTGTCGGAAAATCCGATTGTACATAACGTGATGACGTTATTTCGTAACGACGGACTACGTTCAGGCTAGTAGCCAATAGCTTTGGTCTAGGAATTTGATCTGAGCATGCGTGGCACTTTGTCCGTCGGAGTAGGCTACACATGATCGGAGTATGTCCGATCGGAGCATTTTGTCGGAAAATTTTACCGGCAAGTTGGAAAAGTTGGTCCGTCGGATATTCCAACGGAAACAGTCCGATGCATACCACACACAGTCGGATTATCCGACAACACGGTCCGATAGGAAACATTCCGTCGGAATCTCCGAACGTGTGTACAAGGGCTTATTGTAGCAATCTGTTGCTAAATGTTGTACCTTCATATTGCTACGCTTAGAGGCGCCTCTCTTCTCTTTTATACTCAGTTGTGACATGACGCTACTTTTATATCAAGACATCGCTTGTTGTGTGCTTTGCAAAACGCTCTCAAACGAAGGTTTTACTGTACTAACAAGAAGATGTAGAATGTAGCCCACACTGCATAAAAATTGTTTGCTTATGCTTCACATTACCTGTAACCATTCACTCTGCATAGCTGTGTTGTCAGGATGCTGGGACGAGCAGATGCAGGATGTTGTTCTCACCTTTAGTAAGAAATGTCTAATCGAGGGAGAGAACACATCACGTGTAGCTTTACCTTTACCTTACAAATGCCATTGTGCTCTGGATAAAGTACACATGAGCAGCTGTTTACACCGTGGAATGTTTGTACAGAATGTTATGGTCGATTCTTCACACTTTGCAAATACAGCTATGGTACGTTCACCCGTATGTCCTCCATAACTGTCTGAAGTTCTCACTTAGTTTAGAAAGCCCAAAGGGTTCCTGAGTTCCACCAAATCTATGTAAGAGGCCCCTCAAGAAACATAATTGTCTCTTCTTCTGTTTCTCACTTCCTCTTTCTTTCCTCCTGGACATCTGACCATCGCAACTATATGAGACAGGGCTGCCAAAAAGGGGGTACCGGCAGTATTCCTGTACCGGGCCAAGGCCCCCTTGGGTCAGCAGGGGAGCCCAGGCATTTTCCAGAACTCAAGTGTTAGCCCCTGTACACACGGTCGGAGATTTCCACAACCAAATCTGTCGGATTTTGTCCATCAGATTTAGTCTGACGGATTGTGTCTGAAACTGTTGCATACACACGGTCGGACTAAGTTGTAGAAAAATCCGATCTTTCAAAACGTGATGACGTAATTTCGTTACGATGGGACTAGATTCAGGCTAGTAGCCAATAGCTTTGATGTAGGAATTTGATCTGAGCATGCGTGGCACTTGGTCCGATCAAAATTCTCTACACATGATCGGATTACGTCCGACCGGCCCAGTTGGTCGGGAAATATTTCCAACATGTTGGAAAATTGGGTCAGACGGAGATTCGGATGGATTATCTGACGACACGGTCCGATAAGACGCATTCCAAAGGATTCTCCGACCGTGTGTACGCGGCATTAGAATGCTCCTTCCAGCACCAGAGGGTTCCTGAGTTCCACGAAATCTATGCAAGAGGCCCCTCAAGAAACATGATAATTGTCTCTTCTGTTTCTGAGCCAAGTGCTGGAATGCTCCTTCCAGCACTTGGCTCCCCACCTATGCGCATTTCCTGCCCAATCATATAAGCGTAGTTCCAGAGGTGATATCACCACACAAGTGGTGGCACAGGACAGAGAGCAGGAAAACCCAAGGCCTAAATCCGGCACTGGGTGCATTCACCCATATGTCCTCCATGACTGTTGGGATGTCTAACTTAGTTTAGAAAGCCCAGAAAGTTCCTCAGTCTACCAGATCTATGTAAGAGGCCCCTCAAGATACATGATAATCTTCTCATCTTCTGTTTCTCAATTCCTCTCCTCATTTCTCCTGTACATCTGACCAGGGCCGCTGATAGAAATCATGGGGCCCCGTACAGCCTACCTGACGGGGCCCCCTTCAGCTCCACCCATGGTCCCTCCTTCAGCCCCGCCCTGCCCCTGGCCCCTCCCCAGACCCACCTTGAAACAAAATGCAGGTTTGTCTACAAGTGATAGGCATGGGTGGCACTGTCTGCAGCACATTACGGCATTGGTGGCATGGGTGGCACTGTCTGCAGCACATTACGGCATTGGCGGCACTGTCTGTAGCACATTATGGTCTTGGCGGCATGGGTGACACTGTCCCTGCAGGCAGCACATGTGTTATGGGCCATAGTGCATGTGCTACCGGCAGACAGTGCCGCCAATGCCATAACATGCTGCAAACAGTGCCAGCCATGACACTAATGGCATAACGCATGTGCTACTTGCTGACAGCACCACCCATGCCACCAATGCCATATTGTGCTGCGGACAGTGCCACCCATGCCACCAATGGCATAATGCCATTGGCAGCATGGGTGGCACTGTCTCTGCAGGCATCACATGCGTTATGACATTAGCGTCATGGGTGGCACTGTCTGCAGCACAATATGGCATTGGCGGCATGGGTGGCACTATCTGCAGGCAGCACATGTCTTATGGGCCATAATGCATGTGCTACCTGCAGACCCATGCCACCAATGCCATATTCTGCTGCAGACAGTGCCACCCATGCCGCTAATACCATAATGTATAAATGCTGCTGCATCAGTAGTAGTCGATCTTGAACTCCCCCCCCCCCCCCCAAGCAAGCACACACCTGTGTAATTTTTAGGCGGCCCCATGAGGCACTTCTTCCCTGATCCTGCTGCTGCCTGGACTGGAGTGTCCACAAATGATTCCATTCAGATGCGATGTCAATGATGCCAGCTACTTCTTTTTTGTGCTCTGCCACCGCCACTCACTTCACTGACACTTCTCTCACGAGGAGGGGGAGGAATCACTCCACAGCGCCAGGGGGATGGCATGATAGAGAACACACTGGCTGGGACTTGAGCCACAGCCAGCATGAGGAGTGGGTGCGTAAGAGGCATTATTCCGCACCCGAAATAGAGGAAATAGTCCTTCCCCTGCCGCCACCTAGTCTGCAGATAGCTATCTGCACAAAAAAAAAACATAAAAATAACCGGGGGGTGGTGGGGGCTATTTGGTTGGTAGTTGAATCGGACGGACTCTGATCGGCCATGGCTGGAGGATTTTTTTTTATATTAATTATTTATCTGCTTTGCTTGCCCGGGCCCCCCTGCTGGCCGGGCCCAGTACAACAGGGCCAGTTGTACTGGCCTATCAGCAGCCCTGCATCTGACCATCATAACTATATGAGCCAGGGCTGCCAATAAGGGGATACCAGCAGTACTCCTGTAGTGGGCTCAGGCCCCTTGGGTCAGCAGGGGAGCTCAGGCTTTGTCCCAAACTCAAGTGTTGAAATGCTCCTTCCAGCACTTGGCTCCACACTTATGCACACACACACTACTAATAGAGTCATTTCCTGCCCAATTATATGAGCATGGTTCTAGAGGTGATGTCCCCACACAAGTGGTGGCACAGGACACAGAGCAGGAAACCCTAAGGTATAAATATGGCACTGGGTGCATCCACCCATATGTCCTCTATGACTGTCCGGTGTTCTAACATATTATAGAAAGCCCAGTGGGTTCCTGATCCTGAGTCCACCAAATCTATGTAAGAGGTCCCTCATGAAACATGATAATTGTCTCATCTTCTGTTTCTCTCGTCCACTCTCTTTTCTCCTGGACATCCGACCATCACAACTATGAGACAGGGCTGCCAAAAAGGGGGTACCGGCAGTATTCCTGTACCGGGCCAAGGCCCCCTTGGGTCAGCAAGGCCCAGGCTTTGTCAAGGAATCAAGTGTTGTAATGCTCCTTATAGCACTTGCTTCCTCACCTATGCACATACTACTGATAGAGTGATTTCCTGCCCAATCATATGAGCATAATTACATAGGTGATGTTACCACACAAGTGGTGGCGCAGAACACAGAGCATGAAACAGGTATGTATGCTCTGCGTCTCCCACTGAATGCCAGTGCTTTTTGTGAGAGAGTGGGGGAGACATACCAAGATACCACTGACCACATACCACTGATTACCAATATTTTTGGGAAGGAAGCAAGGGGAGACACAACTTATCACCAATGCTTTTGGGTGGAGATATATAATTGTCCACCAATGCTTTCAAGGGGAGGTGGCATTGCAATACCACTGACCACCTGTGTTTTTCACGTGAAGAAAGGGGGGGGGGGGCTGGGAAATATCACTGATTTATCAGTCCTTTTGGAGGCAAGGTTAGATTGGAATACCACTGATCTCCAGCACTTTTCATGTGGGAAAGGTGAGGGGGGGGAGATATCACTGACTACCAATGATTTTTGAAGAAGGTGGGGTTCAAATACCATTGCTTTTCACACAGGAAGGGGGAGGGGAATATTTTTGACCACCAATGCTTGTCAGAAAGGGACTGGTGGATGTGCTGTGCAGGGCCCCATGATTTTTACTGGAAGCCCTAATATGAGCTTGCATACATCCCATTCCTAGAACCATTGTCATTTATATGGAGTTGGTCCTCCAGCCAGTCCCCCTGATGACATCATCTGTGACGAAGCTTGTAGGAAGGGCCATAGGATGTGACGTCATCACACATGTGAATTGCAGTTGGCTGTTGAGGAACTGCCTATTTGGAAGCTTGTTTTATACAGTATCAATGTACTGTATGTACAGTATGTCAATGTGAGTGCACACTTTTATTTTAAATAAAACAGATGGTTTTAAATACTGCAACACTATTGGGTTGTCTCTACACAGCCGAGATATTAACCCCATAAGTGCTGATGACCATTTTGCAATAATGATCATATAAATCTGATAAGCAGTTTGGATGTATGCTTTCACAATGGGCAAATCCACTTTGCACTACAAGTGCAAACTACAAGTGCAAGTGCACTTGGAAGTGCAGTCACTGTAGATCCGAGGGGGACATGCAAGGAAAAAAAACCCCAGCATTTTAGCTTGCACATGATTGGATAATAAAATCAGCAACGCTTCCCCCCATTTCAGATCTACCCCTCAGATTTACAGCGATTGCACTTCCAAGTGCACTTTCAGTGCAATTTCAAGTGCACTTTGCAGTGCAAAGTGGATTTGCCTTTCATAACTAACCCCCACTGTGTTAGGTATACTATCACTTACTGGGGGGCACAAATTGGAGTTGGCCATGCATTTTCAACAGCATTTACAAGTGTGGGACTTTAATATGGACACTTTTGGTGTTATCATTTAGATTGTATTGGATTTTGATTGGTCACAAATTGATCAAAGTATGTATAACTCACACATGATACAGGTTTCCAGTGAAAAGTTATTTTGAGATAATTTAAGTGAGATAATAATCATTCTAGCATATGGTTTTTGCTGCATGTTTGAGTTGTTTGCACAAGCTTTGATATCACTTTTTAGTAGCCCCCACCCACCCAAATATCAGCTATACCAGCCCCACTCTTCTGTGGGGCTGGATTTCCTCATAATGTTGGAGGGTTTCTGGGTAAATTTGTGCCCATTTGTTGGATGAGAAGACCTGACTCACAAGTAGAGTAACCCTACTGAGCAGGTGTTCAGTGGGGTTGAGGTCAGGGTTCTGTGCAGGACACTGGAGTTCCTCCACATAAATCTGGTCCAACCATGTCTTTATAGAGCTGGCTTTGCACTCCGGGTCACATTCATGCTGAAACAGAAAAGGATCTTCTCCAAACTTACCACAACGTCTGTTGCCTGTGGGAATTGGTGCCCATTTTTAAAGACAGGTACTGATGTTGGCTGAGAAGACCTAGCTCACCATTGGCATTCCAATTCATCCCAAAGATGTTAAGTGGGGTAAGGTCAGGGCTATGTGCAGACCGCTCGCTCAAGTTCCTCCTCTCCAAACTGGTCAAACCATGTCTTTATTAAACTGGCTTTATATATGGGGATATTGAGTCATATTGAAACAGAAAAGGGTCTTCTCCAAATTGTTACCACAAGGTCTGTTGCCTGTGAGAATTTGTGCCCATTTTTAAAGACAGGCTCTAATGTTGGCTGAGAAGACCATTGACATCCCAATTCCTCCAAAGGTGCTCAGTAGGGTTGACGTTACGGCTCTGCATAGAACACTTAAGTTCCTCCACACCAAACTGGTCACACCATGTCTTTATGAAGCTGGCTTTGTACACAGGGCACAGTCATGCTGGAACAAAAAAGGGTCTTCGCTAAACTGTTACTACAATGTTGGAAGACCACAGTTGTCTAAAATGTCTTTGTATGATGTTTGTCAGTGGAGATTATATGGCTACGTGCTTGATTTTATGGTTTTGGAATGAAATGTCCAACAAGCTAATTTGTTGTTCAGGTCCGACAAGCATAAGTTGGACAATCAGGTGTCCAGAAAGTATTATAGAGTAATTGCTGTGTGTGGAGAAGAACTCTGGCACAATATTAGGCTGTGATGGCGAACCTTGGCACTCCAGATTTTTTGGAACTACATTTCCCATGATGCTCAACTACACTGCAGAGTGCATGAGCATCATGGGAAAAGGTAGTTCCAAAATATCTGGGATACCAAGGTTCGCCATCACTGATATAAGGAATCCAAAGATATGCAGCTTGACTGGAGCCCTGCAAAGTTGTTGTGATCTCCCAATTTTTGGCATCTTCCAAGCCCTGTGCCAATTCCTACATCTTCCTGCTGATTACAGTGTATACTCTCCTGGCCACGGCATCAATAGTCCACTTAAATCACTATTTGGACACACCCAGCAGCTGACATCGCACAATCAATGGCCAGGATCTCTCCCATGGTGAAGAAGTCCCTCCCTCACTGCTTTTTTACATTTGGAACATTAGGGAGAGCCCAAATTCAGCTTCCACATGCAAGAATTCCCCTGCAATGATAACAACCATCTTATCGTTTCTACTCCTCGTATTGAAAAACATTTTTATATTCCCATTTGTCAGCCAGGGTGTGCGAGCACAGATTAAATTTTTTCTTCTTACAGTACTTTGTGCGTTTTTTTCCTCAGTGACTGATAAAATTATTTTCAGAAGTGAGCAGCGAGGGCAGAGTGCTGGGTTATTCCCTGCTCTGGTGTCTGTTTTTTTTCTGTGTGGGTTCTGTACTGCAATGCAGCAAGTTCCAGCTCTGCAAAACAGCAGCTCAGGAGATGTGACGGAGCAAGACGGAGCACGCAGAGCGCACACAGCAGCAGCGATCACACAGTGCCGGGAGCCGCTCTCATTAAAACCCCCCCAGAGCTCCTCCAGGATTTGGAGAAGAATAAGAGAAGTCCAGGAACTCTGTTGTGTGATCTTATCAAAGTCAAATCCTGAGCATTGCAGGGATTCACTGTAATCTCTGTGTACCGACAAATCCCTCTCCAGCAAGGGCTGAACTTTCATAGATGATTGAACACTCTTCACCATCCTCATCCTTAGGTGCCATTTATCGTGATGGCATAGACATGAGATTCCAGAATGCACAATGATTCTTACAGCTCAGGATGGAATGATTACTCACTCCTTCCTAAAGCTATGTTAAAGCTGAACTTCAGGAATGATCTGTATTGCATAGCTACATTGGTCCAGTTTGGCACAATGCAAGTATGTACAGTGGTGTGAAAAAGTGTTTGCCCCCTCCCTCATTTCCTGTTCCTTTGCATGTTTGTCACACTTAAGTGTTTCGGAACATCAAACCAATTTAAACAATAGTCAAGGACAACACAAGTAAACACAAAATGCAATTTGTAAATGAAGGTGTTTATTATTAAAGGTGAAAAAAAATCCAAACCATCATGGCCCTGTGTGAAAAAGTGATTGCCCCCCTTGTTAAAACATACTATAACTGTGGTTGTCCACACCTGAGTTCAATTTCTCTAGCCACACCCAGGCCTGATTATTGCCACACCTGTTCACAATCAAGGCATCACTTAAATAGGAGCTGCTTGACACAGTAAGGTCCACCAGAAGATCCTTAAAAGCTACACATCATGCCGAGACCCAAAGAAATTCAGGAACAATTGAGAAAGAAAGTAATTGAGATCTATCAGTCTGTAAAGGGTTATAAAGCCATTTCCAAAGCTTTGGGAATCCAGCGAACCACAGTGAGAGCCATTATCCACAAATGGCGAAGACATGGAACAGTGGTGAACCTTCCCAGGAGTGGCCGGCCGCCCAAAATTACCCCAAGAACGCAGCGACGACTCATTCAAGAGGTCACAAAAGACCCCACAACAACGTCCAAGGAACTGCAGGCCTCACTTGCCTCAGTTAAGGTCAGCGTTCATGCCTCCACCATCAGGAAAAGACTGGGCAAAAATGGCCTGCATGGCAGAGTTCCAAGGAGAAAACCACTGCTGAGCAAAAAGAACATCAAAGCTCGTCTCAATTTCTCCACAACACATCTTGATGATCCCCAAGACTTTTGGGACAACATTCTGTGGACCGATGAGACAAAAGTGGAACTCTTTGGAAGGTGTGTGTCCAAGTATATCTGGCGTAGAAGGAACACTGCATTTCATAAAAAGAACATTATACCAACAGTAAAATATGGTGGTGGTAGTGTGATGGTCTGGGGCTGTTTTGCTGCTTCAGGACCTGGAAGACTTGCCGTGATAAAAGAAACTATGAATTCTGCTGTCTACCAAGAGATCCTGAAGGAGAATGTCCGACCATCTGTTCGTGTACTCAAGCTGAAACAAACTTGGGTTCTGCAGCAGGACGATGATCCTAAACACACCAGCAAGTCCACCACCGAATGGCTGAAGAAAAACAAAATGAAGACTTTGGAGTGGCCTAGCCAAAGTCCTGACCTGAATCCTATTGAGATGTTGTGGTATGACCTTAAAAAGGCCATTCATGCTCGAAAACCCTCTAATGTAACTGAATTAGGACAATTCTGCAAAGATGAGTGGGCCAAAATTCCTCCAGGACGCTGTAAAAGCCTCATTGCACGTTATCGCAAACGCATGGTTGCAGTTGTTGCAGCTAAGGGTGGCCCAACCAGCAGGGGCGGACTGACAACTCATGGGGCCCCCGGGCAAAAGAAGATCATGGGGCCCCCTTGGTCTCCACACTCAAGCCAAACCTGCACAGGGAGACACTGGAGAGAGAACATACACACAGTGGGACACTAGAGGGAGAACGCACACACAGAGACACTGGAGGGAGAACACACACATAGGGGGGGGACACTGGAGAGAGAACGCGCACACACGGGGGGGGGACACTGGAGGGAGAACGCACACACACACACAGGGGAGGACACTGGAGGGAGAACACGCACACACACAGGGGGGGACACTGGAGGGAGAACACGCACACACACACAGGGGGGACACTGGAGGGAGAACATGCGCACACACACACAGGGGGGGGACACTGGAGGGAGAACGCACACACACACACGGGGGGGGACACTGGAGGGAGAACGCACACACACACACACGGGGGGGGACACTGGAGGAAGAATGCACACACACAGGGGGGGGACACTGGAGGGAGAACGCGTGCACACACACACACACACACACACACACACACACACACAGGGGGGGACACTGGAGGGGGAACGCACACACACACATGGGGACACTGGAGGGAGAAGGCACACACACACATGGGGACACTGGAGGGAGAAGGCACACACACACAGGGGGACACTGGAGGGAGAAGGCACACACACACAGGGGGACACTGGAGGGAGAAGGCACACACACACAGGGGGACACTGGAGGGAGAAGGCACACACACAGGGGGACACTGGAGGGAGAAGGCACACACACACACAGGGGGACACTGGAGGGAGAAGGCACACACACACGGGGACACTGAAGGGAGAGAACACACACACACAGGGACACTGAAGGGAGAGCACACACACACACAGGGGGACACTGGAGGGAGAGCACACACGGGGACACTGAAGGGAGAGCACACACACGGGGACACTGGAGGGAGAACACACACATGAGGGGACACTGGAGGGAGAATGCACACACACACACACACACACACACACACACCGTTGGACACTGGAGGGAGAATGCACACACACAGTGGGACACTGGAGGGAGAATGCGCACACAGGAGGACACGCACACAGGGGGACACATGCACACAGCACAGGAGGACATGCACACGGGGGGACACATGCACACAGCACAGGAGGACATGCACACGGGGGGACACTCGCACAGCACAGGAGGACATGCACACAGGAGGGACACGCACACAGGAGGGACACATGCACACAGCACAGGGGGGCACTCACACAGGGGGACACACACAGCACAGGGGGGACACACACAGCACAGGGGGGACACACACACAGCACAGGGGGACACACACACAGGGGACACACACACAGGGGACACACACACACAGCACAGGGGGACATGCACACAGCACAGGAGGACATGCACACAGCACAGGAGGACATGCACACAGGACACTTACACAGCACAGGGGGACATGCACACAGGAGGAAATGCACACAAGGGGACATGCATACAGGGGGGACACATGCACACAGGGGGACACGCACACAGCAGAGGGGGACACTCACACAGGGGGACACTCACACAGGGACATGCACACAGCCCAGGAGGACACGCACACAGGGGGACACTTACACAGCACAGGGGGACATGCACAAAGGACATGCACACAGGACACTTACACAGCACAGGGTGACATGCACACAGCACAGGGGGAAATGCACACAGATGGACATGCACACAGCACAGGGGGAAATGCACACAGATGGACATGCACACAGCACAGGGGGACATGCACACAGCACAGGGGGACATGCACAAAGGACATTCACACAGGACACTTACACAGCACAGGGTGACATGCACACAGCACAGGGGGACATGCACAAAGGACATGCACACAGGACACTTACACAGCACAGGGTGACATGCACACAGCACAGGGGGAAATGCACACAGATGGACATGCACACAGCACAGGGGGACATGCACACAGCACAGGGGGACATGCACACAGGAGGACATGCACACAGCACAGGGGCATATGCACACAGGGGGACATGCACACAGGAGGACATGCACACAGGGGGACATGCACACAGGGGGACATGCACACAGCACAGGGGGACATGCACACAGGGGTACATGCACACAGGGGGACACGCACACAGGAGGACATGCACACAGCACAGGGGGACATGCACACAGCACAGGGGGACATGCACAGGAGGACATGCACACAGCACAGGGGGACATGCACACAGGAGAACATGCACACAGAACAGGGGGACATGCACACAGTACCAGGGGGACATGCACACAGCACAGGGGGACGTGCACACAGCACAGGGGGACATGCACACAGGAGGACATGCACACAGCACAGGGGGATATGCACACAGTACCAGGGGGACATGCACACAGCACAGGGGGACATGCACGCAGGGGGACATGCACGCAGGGGGACATGCACACAGGGGGACATGCACACAGGGGGACATGCACACAGGGGGACATGCACAAAGCACAGGGGGACATGCACACAGGGGGACATGCACAAAGCACAGGGGGACATGCACACAGGGGGACATGCACACAGCACAGGGGGACACGCACACAGGAGGACATGCACACAGCACATGGGGACATGCACACAGGGAGACATGCACACAGGGGGACATGCACACAGCACAGGGGGACATGCACACAGCCAGGAGGACACTGTGGGATGGGGGGACCCGGGGCACATGCATCTGTCTGTACCCCCCCACATCACGTGTGGCGGCCCTGGTGTCTCGGCTTCACTCACCGAGTCACCGGATGCTGAGCCTGAGACACTTCTAATGGCACGCTGCTCCCCGCCGGCCCCTCCACTCTTCTCGTCCGTCCCAGGTGATGTCACGATGCATACAGTACAAGCACCTGGGACGGACGTGGGGAGGGAGGGGCCGGCGGGGAGCAGCGCACAGTTAGCATCTGCATCGCGGCATGTAATTCAGCCGCTGCAAGCGGCCTCTCACATGCCGAGTCCGGGCCCCTAATGTCCGCGGGCCCTCGGGCGGCGTCCGAGTGACCGACTGGTCAGTCCGCCCCTGCCAACCAGTTATTAGGTTTAGGGGGCAATCAATTTTTCACACAGGGCCATGATGGTCTGGATTTTTTTTCACCTTTAATAATAAACACCTTCATTTACAAATTGCATTTTGTGTCTACTTGTGTTGTCCTTGACTATTGTTTAAATTGGTTTGATGTTCCGAAACACTTAAGTGTGACAAACATGCAAAGGAACAGGAAATGAGGAAGGGGGCAAACACTTTTTCACACCACTGTATATCCTATACCCATGGCCAGGACTAGAGAGGGCAGAAGGGAAAGCTGCCCTGGCTGCAGTGTTTTTAGGTGTTTTTAGGTGGGGAGGCCATGAAGCAGCAACATTCATACACGCTAAGAGCCCACCCTCATTCCTTCTATACTTTGAGAGCCCTCCCTCACCCTTTCATTCTTTGAGAGTCTAGCCTCACTCCTTCCATTCTTCGTGAGCCCACCCTTACCCATTCTATTGTTTGAGAGTCCACCCTCACCCCTTCCATTCTTTGACAGCCCACCCTCATCCCTTCCATTGTTCAATGACTCACTCTGCTGCCTAGGGGCTGCCCTACTTGAAAGGAGGAGCTTGAGCAGAGGAACAGTGATGTCTCTGGTGGTGAGGTCCTAGTCTGCACCATTTTTTGAGAGTCCACCCTCACTCTTTCCATTCTTTAAGAGACCACCCTCACTCCTTCTGTTCTTTGAGAGCCCACCCTCACCCTTCCATTCTTTGAGAGACCACCCTCACTCCTTCCCTTCTTTGAGAGCCCATCCTCACCCTTCCATTCTTTGAGAGCCCACCCTCACCCTTCCATTCTTTGAGAGACCACCCTCACTCCTTCCCTTCTTTGAGAGCCTACCCTCACCCTTCCATTCTTTGAGAGACCACCCTCACTCCTTCCCTTCTTTGAGAGCCTACCCTCACCCTTCCATTCTTTGAGAGACCACCCTCACTCCTTCCATTCTTTAAGAGCCCACCCTCACCCTTCCATTCTTTGAGAGACCACCCTCACTCCTTCCCTTCTTTGAGAGCCCATCCTCACCCTTCCATTCTTTGAGAGCCCACCCTCGCTCCTTCCCTTCTTTGAGAGCCCACCCTCACCCCTTCCATTATTTGAGTGCCCACCCTCACCCCTTCCATTTTTTACTGACTCACTTTGCTGCCTGGGGGCTGTGCTACTTGACAGGAGAAGCCTGAGCAGAGTAACAGTGTTGTCTCTGGTGGTGAGGTCCCAGTCTGCACCATTTTTTGAGAGTCCACCCTCACTCCTTCCATTCTTTGAGAGCCCACCCTCACTCCTTTCATTCCTTTGGAAGCCCATCCTCACCGCTTCAATGCTATTAGAGCCCACCCTCATCCCTTCCATTCTTTACTGACTCTGCTATATGGAGGCTACCCTACCAGACAGGAGGAGCCTGAGCAGGGATGTCTCTGGTGGTGAGGTTCTAGTCTGCACCAGCAGCATACCGGGACTGGGAGTGCCAGTTGGCCACCCAAAAGTTCCTTTTTGTTGCACCTTGCAAAAAAAAGGCAGACGTGGTGCTGTAGTATCATAGCAGCCAAAGATGATCAGGGACCCCACATCGGGGGGGGGGGGGGGGGGGGAGCAGTGTGGCGTATGTGCCAGGGCATTGGATGAAGAACTTGTCCAGGCACTGACATGATTGGTCACTAGGGAAGCTGAAAAATCACTGTAGACATGTCTAGAATGTTATGTATACCAAAGTTGTTCACCAGAGATACTTACTGATGGTGACCAATACTCCTTCCAGAATTTAAAAGCTACACACAGTCACTAACTATTCACCAATGGGGTTGCTTACTCACTTAGCCGGAGTATCATCATTTGCCTCCTGCCACTATCCACCAGGATCTTAATAGTGAGGGAGTTGTAGGCTCACACCACCATAGGACAGCTGGACTCATTTCCACAACTTCATCCTGGCTCTCTCCAGTGAGCTTCTCCACACTCAACTTGATCTTTGGACTTCAGTTTGTGACTACGCCCACAAGCAAAACCTAGCTGGGACCTTGGTGTTTTCCTGATGGATCCTTCTATAAATCTGCAAGTGCAGTTGCTTCAGAGCTTAGTAAATGAGGTAAAGCTTCACTTTAAAGGGAATACCCAATCACGTGCAAGGGAAATAGAAAAAAATAGCATTTTTGCTTGGACATGATTGGATGATTTTCTGAACCAGTTGTACAAAGGTTGGTAATTCTGAATCTGTAAAATGATGGCTATATCTGTGCTACACCACATAGGTTCCAGATGCCAGTTGGCTAAAAGGGGCAAAAAGTTATGATTTGCATGACCCCGCCCACTTACCCATAATAATAATGGCATGTTATAAGAAGAGGTGTGTTTTTCGGTTCCTTTTGTCCCACCTTACTGTAACCTCAATGGTTGTATTATTCTATTGTGTTCATCATGTAGATCCAAAAGTGTGCCAGTGCCGGTGTTGGTTCTGGTGCCGGTGCCTAAAGGAGATGAGAATGATTACTTTGAAGACTTAATAATGTAAAGCTGTGTTCACTTTGAATATCCCATCATGTGTCAAGAATTACCAAAAAAAATACGATTTTGGTGTGCACCAAATCGCACACGATCGAGGTTCTGTCTACAGTACACCAATAAATATGAAGTCTCATCACATTGTGTCTTATCGGTAGTCGGCAATTGGTGGTATTTCTGTGTAAATCTGCTCCTGACACAGCAACGTTTCCTGATCGGGAGAGTGGCACACAGATTGTTGATGATGATAATACATTGTGACATGGCAAACTCGCCTGGAGAGAATTCCACCACAGACATTCCTCCGCAGACAGCCCGGCTCCTCTGTGCTAAAGCATCTGTCATTCCTTTGTTCTCTCGGAATGTTCTCATGTCAAATAGTTAAGTTCAATATGCTCTTAGTTTCCTCATGTATCAAAGTCTTTCAGACAAACAGTCAGTATTGCTTCAGCCAACCAACCAGCCCTGCACATGGTTATAACATATGATGGATGAGAGCTGGGATCTGATTGGCTGCTTAGGGACAGTGTAGACATTCCTTCAGAAAGGTGCTTTGATAAACCAGGTCTGGTATTGTCTCAGAATCCATTCAGATTGGACACACATGATAATGTAATATGCAATGTGCTGCCATTTATTTTTGGATACCTAATGCAATGAACCACAATGCAGTGTGCCTGTTACCAAAACAGAAGTGAAGAAACAGAAAGATAAACAAAATAGAAGAATTTAAAATGCTAATAATGAAATATAATAGATATATAATTAGATAGAATAGAATGGAGTAATATACTGTATAATAGAGATAGATAGATAGATAGATAGATAGATAGATTAATACATAACTGATAGAAAAATAGACAGATATTAATAAATAGAGATAGAAGAAGAATAGAATAGAATAAGAAGAAATAATAATAATAGACATAAATAGATATAGATAGATAAACATGATATAGATAGATAAACATGATATAGATAGATAGATAGATAGATAGATAGATAGATAGATAGATAGAAGATATTATTATTATTATTAATAATAATAATAATAATAATAATAATAATAATAATAATAATAATGGATATTAATAATAATAATAATAATGGATATATCTTTGAATAGATAAATAGACATGATAAAGAAAGAGATGGCTAGATAGATAGATAGATAGATAGATAGATAGATAGATAGATAGATAGATAGATAGATAGATGTAGAAATATTAAGACAAAATAGACAGATATTAATAAACATAAATAGAAAAAGAATAGAACAGAATAGAATAAGAAGAAATAATAATATTATAGATATAGATAGATAAACATGACAAAGATTATTATTATACAGGATTTATACAGCGTCAACAGTTTGCACGGTGCTTTACAATGTAGAGGGGGGACAGTACAATTACAATACAGTTCGGACAGGAGGGTCCTGCTCGTGGAGCTTACATTCTAATAGGAGGGGGAAGGTGGTATGAAAGGTAATAGCTGCGGGGGGGGGGGGTGGTGATCTGATGGAGATGGCTTGGGTACAGTTCTTAGGTGGGTGCAAGATAGGCTTCCCTGAATAAATGCGTTTTCAGGGACCTCATAACGGCAGACAGGCTAGGCTAGGGACTGACCTGACATACTGGGGTAGGGAGTTCCAGAGGATGGGAGAGGTTCTAGAAAAGTCCTGGAGGTGAGCATAGGGAGGAGGTATCAATGGAGCTAGAGAGCAGGAGGTTTTTGGCGGAGCAGAGAGGACGGTTTGGGTGATATCTGCGCATGAGGTTGGTGATGTAGCTGGGGGTGATGTTGTGGATGGCTTTGTATGTGGTGGTTAGCAGTGGTGTGGCTAGGGGGTGGCTATTGGGGCTACAGCCCCGAATCTGGGGCCCATAGCCCTGAGCCTCTTACCGCAGGGTCCCTGCCTTACCAGCAGGCCGTGGCTGCGGGGGACAGGCTGCATGAGAGAGGCAGATGAGAGGAGAGAAGCGAGCGGGCGGATCAGCAGAGATGACACCATCTCTCTCCGCCCATTCCACATCACCGCTCTTCCGCCCTAACAGATGGGCCTCTTCAGTGTGGGAGTGAGGTGCGGCTGGGACCAGAGAGATGACATCATCTCTCACTGCCCGCCTCGCATCACCGCTCTCCTGCCCTCACTAAATTGACCAGTGCTGCCAGCCTGCCACCAATTCAGCTTCCATGCACATTTTGTGGCACTAGCTGGCATGGCAATCCACAACCCACATCTGGTGGCAGGTGACGTGGCAAGTGACAATCCACATCAAGTGGCAGGTGACATGGCAAGTAACAATCTGCAAATGGTGGCAGGTGACGTGGCAATCTACAAATGGTGGCAGGTGATGTGGCAATCTGCAAATGGTGGCAGGTGAGGTGGCAAGTGACAATCCACATCTGGTGGCAGGTGATGTGGCAAGGGGCAATCCACATCAGGTGGCAAGTGACAGTGGCAAATGACAATCCGCATCTGGTGGCAAGCGACATGGCAAGTGACAATCCACATCTAGTGGCAGGTGAATCTAGTGGCAGATAGAATGCATTAAGGTGAAAAACCATGAGGATTTACAGCCCCTTTAATCGCAAAGTCATGGGGAGGGGATCAAGGAGGAGGAAATATTACAAGCTCAGTTTTAGAAAGATTGAGTTTGAGAAAGTGGTGTGACATTCATAACGATATGTCATTCAGTAAGTTTGTGATCCACGAGGAGATCAAGGGGGTGAGTTGAGATGTAGATAGATAGATAAATAGATAGATAGATAGATACAGGCATAGATACAGGCACTTTTAAGTACACAGTGGGGTTTATTTACTAAAGCTGGAAAGTGCAAAATCAGGCTCACTTCTGCATACAAACCAATGAGCTTCCAGGTTTTATTACCAAAGCTTAATTGAACAAGCTGGAGTTAGAAGCTCCTTGGTTTCTATACAGAAGGGAACCTGATTTTGCACTTTCCAGCTTTAGTAAATAAAGCCCATTGTGTACTTAAAAGTGGGGTATGCCTGTAGATAGATAGATAGATGGAAGAAGAAATAATGATGATGATAATAATAACTACTACTATTATTAAAATTATTATTATTACCGTATTTTTCGGACTATAAGGCGCACGTAAAAGCCTAAATTTTCTCACAAAATCGACCGTGCGCCTTATAATCCGGTGCGCCTTATATATGACCTGTTGACATGATGGCAAGCACCGAATTCGTTTTCTTCACTTGGGCTTTAACAGTATCTGTCAGATGGGCGCGCATGGAGTCACAGATCAATAGGGATGGAGATTCGTGGAAAAAGCCACCCGGTCTCTTACCGTAAACTGACGTACCGTAAACCTCTCTCAGGTTGTTCTACTGCGTGACTGATAGCGATGAGTTTGAAATCCACTTCGTAAGCATGTCTCTTAACAGGAGCCATTTTTGGGGCAGCGGGTATACCGTAGAAAATGAACGAATGAATGCGCACACCTCCTGACTAAGATGGCCGTAATGCTCACGAAGCTGCACTGCTTGGATTGGGCATTACGGCCATCTTAGTCAGGAGGTGTGCGCATTCATTCGTTCATTTTCTACGGTATACCCGCTGCCCCAAAAATGGCTCCTGTTAAGAGACATGCTTACGAAGCGGATTTCAAACTGAAGGCTATCAGTCATGCAGTAGAGCATGGAAATAGAGTAGCTGCGAGAGAATTCAACATTAATGAATCAATGGTACGAAAGTGGAGGAAGCAAGAAGATGCCCTGCGCCAGGTAAAGAAGACCAAACTGAGTTTCCGAGGAAACAAAGCAAGATGGCCACGGTTGGAGGACAAAATTGAACAGTGGGTTATTGAACAGAGAACCGCAGGTAGAAGCGTCTCTACTGTCTCTATTCGACTCAAAGCAACAGCGATCGCACGCGACATGGAGATCAACGACTTTCGAGGAGGTCCCTCTTGGTGCTTCCGTTTCATGAAAAGGCGGAATCTCTCTATCCGCACAAGAACCACTATGTCACAGCAACTGCCAAAGGATTACGAAGAAAAGCTGGCCATTTTCCATACCTACTGCAAGAACAAGATCAATGAACAGAAGATCCGACCAGAGCACATCACCAACATGGACGAGGTCCCCCTTACCTTTGATATCCCTGTAAACCGTACTGTCGAGAGAACAGGGACCAGTACGGTATCTATACGCACTACAGGAAACGAAAAGTCATCCTTCACTGTAGTTCTCGGTTGCCAGGCTAATGGCCAGAAACTACCACCCATGGTAATTTTCAAGAGGAAGACTCTGCCAAAAGAAAAGTTTCCGGTTGGCATCATCATCAAGGCTAACCCGAAGGGCTGGATGGACGAGGAGAAGATGAGTGAGTGGCTGAGAGAGGTTTACGTCAAGAGACCGGGTGGCTTTTTCCACGAATCTCCATCCCTATTGGTCTGTGACTCCATGCGCGCCCATCTGACAGATACTGTCAAAGCCCAAGTGAAGAAAACTAATTCGGTGCTTGCCATCATTCCGGGTGGATTAACCAAAGAACTGCAGCCACTAGATATAGGTGTCAACAGGTCGTTTAAAGTTAAACTGCGAGCTGCGTGGGAGCATTGGATGACAGAAGGCGAACACACATTCACCAACACAGGGAGGCAACGCCGGGCGAGTTACGCCACTATCTGCCAGTGGATCGTGGATGCCTGGGCGAAGGTATCAGTCACCAGTGTAATCCGAGCTTTCAAGAAGTCCGGAATTATCACTGAACAGCTAAGTACCGGTACCGATGACAGCAACGAGCCTGACTCGGATACTGATGAGAATGATGAGAGGGATACGGGCGTGCTTGATGCCGAAATCGCCCATTGTTAAACTCAGACACTGAAGATGAAGAATTTGATGGATTTGCGGGAGAAGAATAAAGTGAAAAAGTGAGTGTCTGGTTTTGTACGGTATTCACCGGTAACTGAACAGTGTTAAGAGTTATTGAAGAATAAAGTGAAAAAGTGAGTGTCTGGTTTTGTATTTAATTGAACAGTGTTAAGAGTTATTGTTATAGACCATTTTATGGTTATTGCTAAAGAGTTGAATAAAATTTGACTTACAGTACCGCATCCGAGTTGTGTTTCATTAAATGCGCCTTATAATCCAGTGCGCCTTATAGTCCGATGCGCCTTATATATGGAAATATCCATTATATTAGCCGGTCGTTGCTAGTGCGCCTTATAATCCGGTGCGCCTTATCGTCCGAAAAATACGGTATATAATTAGATAGATTTTACAAATAAATATGTGAAAAGTGTGGGGTACATTTGTATGGCGCCCCCCGGAGTCAATACTTTGTAGAACCGCCTTTCACTGCAATTACAGCTGCAAGTCTTTTTGGGGATGTCTCTACCAGCTTTTCACATCTAGAGAGGGACATTTTTGCCCATTCTTCTTTGCAAAATATCTCAAGCTCTGTCAGATTGGATGGAGAGCGTCTGTGAACAGCAATTTTCAAGTCTTGCCACAGATTCTCAATTGGATTTAGGTCTGGACTGTGACTGGGCCATTCTAACACATGAATATGCTTTGATCTAAACCATTCCATTGTAGCTCTGGCTGTATGTTTAGGGGTCGTTGTCCTGCTGGAAGGTGAACCTCCACCCCGTCTCAAGTCTTTTGCAGACAGGTTTTCTTATAAGATTGCCCTGTATTTGGCTCCATCCATCTGCCCATCAACTCTGACCAGTTTACCTGTCCCTGCTGAAGAAAAGCATCCCACAATATGATGCTCCCACCACCATGTTTCACGGTGGGGATGGGGTGTTCAGGGAGATGTGCAGTGATAGTTTTCTGCCACACTTAGCATTTTGCTTTTAGGCCAAAAAGGTCACTTTTGGTCTCATCTGACCACCTTCTTCCACATGTTTGCTGCGTCTCCATTGCTTCTGGCAAACTACAGACAGATTTGTGGAGAGCACGACTAATAGTTGTCCTGTGGACAGATTCTCCCACCTGAGCTGTGGATCTCTGCAGCTCCTCCAGAGTTACCATGGGCCTCTTGGCTGCTTCTCTGATGAATGCTCTCCTTGCCCGGCCTGTCAGTTTAGGTGGACGGCCATGTCTTGGTAGGTTTTAGGTTTTCAGCTGTGCCATACTCTTTCCATTTTCAGATGATGGATTGAACAGAGCTCCGTGAGATGTTCAAAGTTTGGGATTTTTTTTATAACCTAACTCTGCTTTAAACTTTTCCACAACTTTATCCCTGGCCGGTCTGGTGTGTTCTTTGGTCTTCATGATGCTGTTTGTTCACTAAGGTTCTCTAACAAACCTCTGAGGGCTTTGCAGAACAGCTGTATTTATACTATGATTAAATTACACACAGGGGGACTCTATTTACTAATTAGGTGACTTCTGAAGGCAATTGGTTCCACTAGATTTTAGTTAGGGGTATCAGAATAAAGGGGGCTGAATACAAATGCACGCACTTACGGTGTATAAAATATAAATCAAATAATAAATTGCTAATATGGGTTGCTGCTCTAGAAGGTGCTGTGCTCTTAAATAGTGATGTATATATATATATATATATATATATATATATATAAAGATATATATATATATATATATACACACAAAAAGAGCCCTACCCTATAATAAATTACTTTAGGCAAACTCGTATTATAAAAAAAACAATTAAATAGATTACTATCAATCAATCAGTGATACAGATAATAAGAGAAATTGATTAAAGCTAGATAGATATGATTAGGATAGTCGAATAAAAAGCTATGGTAAGGGTAGATAGATAAATATATAATAGACAGATAGATAGATATTGAAAGCACCGCTGGCCGTGCTGGGTCGGGACCCCCATGAGTCCAGACGTGGGGCCCGCGGACTCGATCGATGCGGGCATACCCGCGATCGTCTCATGGGGCGGCTGAACGGAGAGATGCCGTTGTAAACAGCATCTCCCCGTTCTGCCTAGCAACTAGTGATGCTGATCTCTGCTCCATGTGATTGGAGCAGAGATCAGTGTTCACTAAATGAAAGCCCAGCCCCCAACAGTTAGTAACACACCCCTAGGAACACTTAACCCCTACACTGCCACCCACTGGTTAACCCCTTCACTGCCAGTGTCATTTACACAGGAATCACTGCATTTATATAGCAGTGATTGCTGTATAAATGACAATGATCCCAAAAATGTGTCAAAAATGTCCAATGTGTCCACCATAATGTCGCAGTCACAATAAAAATCGCTGATCCCCGCCATTACTAGTACAATTTTTTTTTTTATAAAAATGCCATGAAACTATCCCCTATCTTGTAAACGCTATAACTTTTGCGCAAACCAATCAATAATCGCTTATTGCAATTTTTTTTTTTACAAAAATATGTAGAATACGTATCGGCCTAAACTAAGGGAAAAAAATGTTTTTTTATATATTTTTGGGGGATATTTATTATAACAAAAAGTAAAAAATAATGCGTTTTTTTCAAAATTGTCGCTCTATTTTTCTTTATAGCGCAAAAAAAAAAAAACGCAGGGGTAATCAAATACCACCAAAAGAAAGCTCTATTTGTGGGAAAAAAAGGACGTCAATTTTGTTTGGGAGGCACGTCGCACGACCGTGCAATTGTCAGTTAAAGCGACACAGTGCCGAATCGCAAAAAGTGGTCTGGTCTTTGGCCAGCAAAATGGTCCGGGGCTGAAGTGGTTAAATAGACATAATTAGGATAGATGTACTGGACGGATGTATAGGGGGGAGGGGGTCCCTCACAGCCCCCTTGCTCTGGGTTCTCCTCTTGTGGTGGATTTGATTACATTGTATACATTCTGTTGGGGGGTCCCTCGTGGTCCCCTTGCTCCGTTTTCTCCTCTTACGTTGGATTTGATTACATTGTATACATTGTGTTGGAGGGGAGGGGGTCCCTCGTGGTCCCCTTTCTCAGTTTTCTCCTCTTACGGTGGATTTGATTACATTGTATACATTTTGTTGGGGGGGGGAGGGGGTCCCTCGTGGTCCCCTTTCTCAGTTTTCTCCTCTTACGGTGGATTTGATTACATTGTATACATTTTGTTGGGGGGGAGGGGGTCCCTCGTGGTCCCCTTTCTCAGTTTTCTCCTCTTACGGTGGATTTGATTACATTGTATACATTTTGTTGGGGGGGGGAGGGGGTCCCTCGTGGTCCCCTTTCTCAGTTTTCTCCTCTTACGGTGGATTTGATTACATTGTATACATTTTGTTGGGGGGGAGGGGGTCCCTCGTGGTCCCCTTTCTCAGTTTTCTCCTCTTACGGTGGATTTGATTACATTGTATACATTTTGTTGGGGGGGAGGGGGTCCCTCGTGGTCCCCTTTCTCAGTTTTCTCCTCTTGCGGTGGATTTGGTTACATTGTATTCATTCTATTGCCAGCACAGCTGGTGGGGGCGGGGTTCTTATATCTGTATCTGCCCGTTCTATGCATTGCCTTAAAGGAAGTGTCCAAACCATTTCTATCCCCTCTCCAGTTGGAAGGAGCATCATCTGTGCATATTGTTAGTCAATAATCATCTCATCTTGTCAGGATCTAAATTCCCATAAATGGAATGCCGGAAGATTCTTTGCTGCTGTCAGAGGAGCTGTATTTGGGGAAAAGTGACTTGATTTCAGTCACATTTAGAACAAAGATTTCATGTAGACGTCAGAAGGATACATACACCCAGGGGAACACATACCGTATACAGGGATTGTTTGGAATGTCAGAAGGTTTGTAGAGTAACCCCATTCTTCTGGGATCCCCTATAAGGCTGCAGATCATAAGCCACCAATCACCCTACAGGCACTGCAAGCCTGATTTCTGCTATCAGCAGGTGTGTGTCACTATAAGGACAGATGTCAGGCCATTATTGTAAACTGAAAAGCCACTGTATGACTTTTGCAGGAATACACGAGTGAACTAAACAGTGGTTTTATATAATTACCTGAAAGGTCATTGGAATGGCGCGTTGTATGTGAGCATTATCTAACATTTATGGTAATTGGCGGATGGTGAAAAGGCGAATGTTGGACTAATGAGGACTGAGAGTAGCTCCTGCAACGTCTCACCGCAGGGTGCCATTGAAGCCAATCCCGGGAGGCTGCCCTTCAGAAGTAGGTAAATCATCTGCACAGGGGATATCTGCTAAAGACTATCTGTACAAACAAGGGTGGTGGCAGATACTTTTTATGCAGCTGTTTATTTAGAAGAATCGTCTCTTAAAGTAAATCCTTGGTTTTGGCCAGCTTGCCACTTTAAAAGCATGACCCACTGGATGTAAGTAAACTTCTGATCCAAAACGTATACAAGTACAAAAAATGTATGAGACTTTAAATCTCCCTCCAATGGACAGATGTACATGACAAAATATATTAAAAAATATATATATCTTTATTACTTTCAACTAAAACCTCATATTAAAAGCATACAAGTTATACGTGGACTTAATTCTACCACTTGTCTTCCATTGAGGGAAGTAGAGGATGTATTGTATGATAGTCTTCTGCAATTATGGCGTATAGGTTGACGAGTTTCGCCAAAAAGATCCGCTTCATCAGGACCTCAAATCTCATGTAAAAGTATAACCGGACACTAAGATAACACTAGAAATGAAAATACAAATACATTTCATATAATATGGTATACATCATGCGTAACATTAAAGCTACAGTATCTCCTGAAGGAAGAGAGGGACTTTACTCACACTCATCCACCATATTCATTTACTATCCTGAAGAAAAGCAGAACTGACCATATCTACTTATATACTATGACTGAACGCCTGGCACCCAGCCTGAGTGCTTCTGCCAAACAGTGCCTCCTGCTCACCAAACCCTTCCAGCAGACTGAGAGCTAATACCAGCCCCTTTCCCCACAAGCATCGTACACAGACAAGATGTTGGGGTAAAATCCAAAGGAATGACTGTTTATTCATCAGAACTACATTTTTTTTTTTACACTTCAAATGTAGGACAGTCACCACACGTACAATAAAACCAAATATTACCCAAAACATCACACAATGGTTAGATAATGAGGTAGAGTTGACACCAGACTTATCCCAGCATGTAGAAATCTCCAAGAGTTAGCCAAATCAGCCAACAGACAGAAACAATAGGTGACTTGATTAACTCAGTTAACAATGGGAATCCACACATAGGAGGCACACAATTTGAAAAAAACACATAACATAAACTGATCCCACCCCACCTCAGACTGGCCGGCAAAAGTCTACAGCAGTCTATGAGACAAACTCATACAATGTTCCAGTAGCCTGAAAAAGTGGAATTCATTTATCTTCATAGATCTTTTGAGGGATATTGTTGATAAATATTTCTATCCTAAGTGAAGGAGCCTCTCAAACCCAGTCTGCAGGAGAAGCCACCATATTACTTCTGACCATTAACCCGTACAAGATTAATATTACACCTTGCCAGTCACTCCAGAAGTGAAGCTTTATTGTTCTTATTCAGAGAATTAATCCAAGCCTTGCTCTCAGCGTTCATCACATTGTTGTCCATCATTGGAGAATGATCTGCTTTCTCCATGGGCAATAATCAGTGGGTAGGAGGCTTGCCTATAGTCCTCTCCAAAAGCCCCTGTCCTAGTTGTCACAAATACATTGCTCATAAATTGTACCTTCCAAACAACTGTCATCAAATATAGCTTTGCTCAGATATATACTTCAGGATAGTAAATGACTACACGGTGGATGAGTGTGAGTAAAGTCCCTCTCTTCCTTCAGGAGATAGCTCTAATGTTACACATAATGTATACTATATTATATGTAATTTATTTGTATTTTAATTTCTAGTGTGATCTTAGTATCCGGTTGTACTTTTACATGAGATTTGAGGTCCTGATGAAGTAGATCTTTCCGTGAAACCCACACACCATAAGCTCAGAGGACTATCATACCATACATCCTCTACTTCCCTCTACTTCCCTCAATGGAAGACACGTGGTAGCATTGAACTCCATGTGTAAATTCTATGCTTTTAATATGAGGTTTTAACTGAATGCAAAAAAAATATGTATATATTTTTAATATATCTTGTGGTGTACATCTGTCCATTGGAGAGGTATTTAAAGTCTCATTTATTTGTTATTTGTACTCATATGATTTGGCTCATGGATGAGACCTTCCAATGGTCCTATTATTGATATAAACACCACTCCCACATATACAATATTTAAATCCAAAACTTTGCTCCATTGGGAGGGTGACACCTACACCCACATTTTGCAGATAGGGTCAGAGCGTTGTCACGCCACAAAAGGAAGTGCCTAAACAAGGACCTTCATGGCAGGATTGCTGTCAATTGTTAAAAAAAAAAAAACCTTGCTGTATCTTGTTTATCTGTTTGTATCCCATTTTGGTGATTTTCCTTTTACTTTCTGCCATGGAGGCACAACAAGAAGTGAGAGGAAATCCCTAAACAGAGACGGGAAATCCCCTCTGAGACAGCTGTAATCAGAAATGGTGTCACCACTGCAAGATTTCCCTTCTATTCCTGTTCTTGTGACAACTGTAACCATTTCGATTTCTTATCACTTTTGGAACCATTGACACCAGGACAAATAGAGAGGGTGAATACCGTCAACAGGGTCACAGAAATCAATAAAATCCTGACGGGGTTTCTAGATCTTCCCTACTCCATCCAAAACAAAAAATTACATTAGAGATACTTTAATGGTTTAAAACATACAGTAGCTTCAGTATATCTCCAATCAAAACTTTTTTCTTTTTTTTTTTGTAGTTTTGGATGGAGTGTGGAAGAATAAGTGCTGGAGTTTGAGGACATTTCCTCTCACTTCCTGTCTTTGTAACAGTGTTGTTTCCAGGCCTCTTGAAATCTCCATCGGAAGCCTGTGTGACAGGGTGACAACACAGGAGCACAACTAGGAGACAGGGACAAAGCGTTGTCACCCTCTGACAGGAAGTGCCTAAACAAAGACCTTCATAACAGGATCACCTCGGATTTTTCAATGAAATCTGCATATTTAACAAAAAGATCCAAAATGATTGTTGAAATGATATGAACATATTGAAGCTCCTATGAGATTTTTAGTGATTGGGTCTACACATTGCCATATTTAATATTGATTGGGCCCTGGGCAAAAATTGACTTTGCCCCCCCCCCCCCCCGACTTAAAATCAGGTCAGGCAGCAATTGAGATTGGTTGCCAGAGGTTACAGAATATCAAAACTGCTCATTGACTGGACGCTAGTGGATACAGCAAACATTACAACTCATCAATTAGTTGTTAGAGGTTACAGCACATCATTTCTGCTAACCAATTGGTTGCTAGAGGCTACTACACATCCTCACCAATCACTGGTTGCTAGATGTTACAAGTTTACCGCTCACTTATTGGTTTCTAGAGGTTACATGCTTACCGCTTACTCATTGGTTGCTGGAGGTTACATTACATGTTTACCACTCTCTGATTGGTTGCTAGAGGTAAATGCACATCATTACCACTTACTTATTGGTTGCTAGAGGTCACAGCACATCAATCCAGCTCACTGATTGCTGAAGGTTACAGCATATCATCTCCTCACTGCCTGTACACCACACCATGAAGCAGCGCTCCTGTATTTACAAGTGACAATAGCAGGCAGCTCAGCAACCAGCTCCCAATCCCAAAGGTGGAGTAACTCGGCTGAAAAAAAAAAGCCGGCGGGCAGCACTGGCTCTAGGGGCAGCTGCTTTGGGCCTCTCAACAATGGCGGGACACTGGGCAGATGCCCCATTTGCCCTGGGTAGATGCCCTGTGGTAAAAACAGCCCTGGGACTACATAAACTTTAAAGATTCTAAATGCTGACGGTGAAGCCGATTTATATTTAGCCAGTGATTCCCGTCCCATTCTAGCAGCTGTCATGCTTGTGGGATGTCAGTGACTACGCTCTGAGAAGACAATGACAGAGAAGAAGATAGAATATATATTTATAAAAAAATCTCAGAGTGGGCTTTGATGAAATGAAGTGACTGACATGTTTAGGAGGAAGAAAAATAGAACTAGTCGTGCCCTAGGGCACAAACCAAAACCCCTCACGGATTTGACAAGAGACAGACCAGGTAGGTAAAAAGGTACAAAATATTTATTATGAAATATGTAACAAACATAAATATCACATAAAGAAAGTGTACAAATGACAAAAAAATTTATAAAAACACTTAGTAAGGTACCCAACATGCATGCCATGGATAAAAGATGGTGGTTGCCCAAAAGAACATGTTGATAGGACTAACCACTGTACATTCCATGTGTGGATGCCTTACACATTTCAGACCTCAAAGGGTTCTTCTTCAGAGGTATATTTAAGTCAGTTGGGTATCGCATTCTATAAAGTAAGAGTATATATATAAATACATACAGTACACAGTATAAATACTTTATATAATGTTTTCCCACTTACAAAGAAATAAAGGGTCTATCATGTTTTATCATAGGTGGATTTTAAATGACAGAGACAGAATATCAACCAAAAATCCAGAAACCAAAACTCATGATACAAATGTTATAAAATGAGTAGCAGTTCAGCGAGAAAAATAAGTATTTGATCCCCAAGCAAAACATGACTTAGTACTTGGTGGAGAAACCCTTGTTGGCAAGCACAGAGGTCAGACGTTTCTTGTAGTTGGTGACCAGGAAGGATTTTGGTCCACTTTTCTTTACAGATCTTCTCAAAATCCTTAAGGTTTCTTGGCTGTCGCTGGCCAGCTCAAACTTTCAGCTCCCTCCATAAATTTCCTATAGGCTTAAGGTCTGGAGACTGGCTAGGCCACTCCATGACCTTCATGTGCTTCTTCTTGAGCCACTCCTTTGTTGCCTTGGCGGTATGCTCCATGACCAGTCTCCTAGGAAGAAGGTTCTCATCTGAGCCCTTGTACACACGGTCGGAGATTCCGACGGAATGTGTCCTATCGAACCATTTTGTCGGATATTTTCCGACTGTGTGTGGTCTCCATTGGGCTGTTTCCGTCGGAATATCCGACGGACCAACTTTTCCAACTTGTCGGTAAAATTTTTCGCCAAAATGCTCCAATCGGACATACTCCGATCATGTGTAGCCTACTCCGACGGACAAAGTGCCACGCATGCTCAGATCAAATTCCTAGACCAAAGCTATTGGCTACTAGCCTGAACGTAGTCCCGTCGTACCGAAATAACGTCATCACGTTATGTACAATCGGATTTTCCGACAACTTTGTCCGACCGTGTGTATGCAACAGTTTCGGACAAAATCCGTCGGACAAAATCCAACGGATTTGGTTGTCAGAATGTCTGACCGTGTGTACAAGGGCTAAGATTTTACCATACATGGCCCCATCCATTGGCCCCTCAATGTGGCAAAGTTGGCTTGTACCTTTAGCAGAGAAACAGCCCCAAAACATCGTGTTTCCACCTCCGTGCTTGACTGTAGGGATGGTGTTCTTAGGGTCATAGTCAGTACTTTTCTTCAACCACGGCAAGTCCACCTCCTTAAGAAGGCACGTGTACAGGCTCATCTGAAGTTTGCAAATGAACATCTAAATGATTCAGAGAAGGATTGGGAGAAAGTGCTGTGGTCAGTTGAGAGTCACCAAAATTGAGCTCTTTGGCATTAACGCAATTCGCCAGGTTTTGGAGGAAGAAAAATGCTGGGATGTGTGCAAACCTGGCCATTAACTACAAGAAAAATCTTACCTTTGTGCTTTCCAACAAGGGTTTCTCCACCAAGTACTAAGTCATGTTTTGCTTGGGGATCAAATACATATTTCACTTGTTGAACTGCAACTCAATCTATAATATTTGTATCATGTGTTTTTCTGGATTTTTGATTGATAGTCCCTATCATTTAAAATCCACCTATGATAAAAATTATAGACCCTTCATTTCTTTGTAAGTGGAAACACTAAAGCCCCATACACACTATCAGATTATCTGCCGAGTTTTTCCTTCAGATTTACCAAAACCATATAATATGAGGAGAAAACTAAGGAGTTTCAATGTGTATGCAATCAGGCAGGCCCTTCTACTACATGGTTTTGGTAAATCTGAAGGAAAAACTCAGCAGATAATCTGATAGTGTGTATGGGTCTTAACAAATTCTGCAGGGGATCATAATTATTTCCCCACTGTAGCTACTTTAGCAACTTTTAAACCTGAAAAAAAATCCTTCTTACCATGTATCGTGGGCTAGCAGCAGACCCGAAATTACAGTATGACCGATCCATCCCGGCCAACATTTCAATAATAAATCTATGTAATAAACATGCTGTAGAGGTCCGTGCTCCCATGGCCACCAGTCATGTTACCATATGCCTAGACCTCACAATCAGCCATTGCGTAGCTCTCCTTAAACTTTGTTCCTCCATCCTATTAGTAACTATCATATTAATATAGAAGGTTTCCTAAATGAGTAATCTGACCATTGTGAACTCTCTCTCCGCAGAAAGCCATCGATGCAGACAACGCCGGGGTGAATCCGATCGGAAACTACTCCAACAGCAGCAGCCACTGGGACCTGGGCAGCGCCTTCTTCTTTGCGGGCACCGTCATCACCACTATAGGTGAGAGGCCACCTCGCCATTGACCCTCGCTGCCTGCTTTTTTTTATCAGTTTTATGTATATCTAAAACCAATTTATTTTTAGTTAGTTTTGTTTAGTTATTTAAAGAGTAGATTAGAACCCCCTGCAAAAAATAAAAAATATAGAATGTATAATATAAAAGTCAAGAATAATATATTTCGGATTGCCAAGGGGAAAGCCGACACGTTTGGAGGGGTTAGGAAATATAAATCTGCTGAAAATACGAAAATAGTCAATGACTCATCTACAATGATATTATATTATAAAGAATTCCCAAATTGGGATTTATATGGGATTACTCTAAAGTGAATCAGAAGGGAATATGAAAGCAATAACTTTACATTAATATTTACTTGCGAATAAAAAATTAAAATCAATTTAGTGTGATCAATGGAAGGTTATTTCCAATATCATCCATTTATATAATATAAATCATCACGTGTGTTAATTATTGGTGATTTATGAGATCTTTACAGAGATAACAGCAAAATATGATTAAAGAATTTGATCTACGCAAATTTCTTGAGCCAAGGTTATGCAAACATTTTTTTGGGGGAAAGAACCATTTTTTTAGGGAAATGATTAGGACTTTTCTTTTTAGTGGTTAATTTATTTATTATGCATTTATTTATTTTTAGGAAATATTTAGAACCTTTCTCAAATTTTTAGCTGTAGAACAAGAAATGGAAGTGCCACTTTACATATAAAAAAAACCCCAGAATGATATTTAATTGCTAAAGAAAAGCCAATGCGTTTGTGTGTATGTGTGTGGATGTTATGAAAGTCTCCATCTTTCTCGAAACATATAAAACCATGAATATAAAGTATCTCACAAAAGTAAGTACACCCCTCACATTTGTGTCAATATTTTATTCTATCTTTTCATGTGACAACACTGAAGAAATGACACTTTGCTACAATGTAAAGTAGTGAGTGTACAGATTGTATAACAGTGTAAATTTGCTGTCCCCTCAAAATAACTCAACACAAAGCCATTAATGTCTAAACCACTGGCAACAAAAGTGAGTACACCCCTAAAGCCGCGTACACACGGGCGGACTGTCTGTCCAACTTAGTCCGCCGAAACACATTTCAGCGGACAGTCCGCTCGTGTGTGGGCTTCAGTGGACTTTTTCAGCGTGCAGTCTGGCGGACTAAGTATTTCGGAATTTCCGTAATATTGTCCATCCAACTTTGGTTTCAGCGGACAGTCCGCTCGTGAGTAGGCTAGTTGGACGGACTAAGTATGGCGCATGCTCAGAAAGGATTTACACGGCGGAAGGTTGCATTGCTGTGTATTGGACGTCCTATTTCTAGTCCCGTCGTACGTGCTGTACACGTCATCGCGCAAGCTTTCAACGGACTGTTTGTTCATCGTGTGTGGTCAAGTCCGTTCATTCGAAAGTAGGACGGACTGTCCGTCGGATTGTCTGACGGACTTAGTTGGCCAGACAGTCCGCCCGTGTGTACGCGGCTTAAGTGAAAATGTCCAAATTGGGCCCAAAGTGTCAATATTTTGTGTGGCCGCCATTATTTTCCAGCACTGCCTTAACCCTCTTGGGCATGGAGTTCACTAAAGCTTCACAGGTTGCCACTGGAGTCCTCTTCCACCCTCCATGATGACATCACAGAGCTGGTGGATGTTGGAGACCTTGCGCTCCTCCACCTTCCATTTGAGGAAGCCCCACAGATGCTCAATAGGGTTTAGGTCTGGAGACATGCTTGGCCAGTCCATCACCTTTAACCTCAGCTTCTTTGGCAAGGCAGTGGTGGTCTTGGAGGTGTGTTTGGGGCCGTTATCATGTTGGAATACTGCCCTGCGGCCCAGTCTCTGAAGGGAGGGGATCATGCTCTGCTTCAGTATGTCACAGTACATGTTGGCATTCATGGTTCCCTCAATGAACTGTAGCTCCCCAGTGCCGGCAGCACTCATTCAGCCCCAGACCACGACAGCCCCAATCAATGACTTATCTAGAATAAAATGATTTTACTGTAAAAAACAAACAAACAATATAAGCATTAATATAAAATTACACAGAAAGGAATACAAAAGCATACAAAGGATGGGAGAGAAAAAATAAAATAAAGCAATAACTTCATATTAATAACACTGATGAATTAAAAAGTGAAATCAATTTAGCATGATCAATACACGGTTATTTCTAATATCATCCATATAAATTATATTAGGAATCACAAAAGCTAAAGTTAGGATCCTGCATTCACTATATCTGGTCCCCCACAGTACACAGAACATAGAAACGCAATTATTTTAGTAAATATAAACTGCTGAATACCTTGTCTTATCAGCAGTATGATGACTTCTATCAGTGTGTAGTTAAAGCTTGTAGAATTTGTTTTCATTCTCCTCTGACTGTCCTATGAGGCTGCAGGACCCCTGACCCTCTGTCTGGACAGTGCTGATTGGCCCTGTGTTGATCACATGTGCCCTCCCAAGAAAAAAAAAACTCTAGCAAAATACACCAAACTGAGCATGTGCAGAGTGACTCCAAAGGCTCTGTACTATCAGCAGATGGATTGGGGACTGTGGAAGAAGGGGAGGATCAGAGACGACATGATCAAACAGCCTTTTTTACAGAATGTGGAGGATTAACCCCTTAGGTTCCACAGTGAGTATATAACAAGCATGCTTTACTGCATATACAGACTGAGTTTACTAGTAACACTTTAACTATTGGTGATTTCTGGAATCTTATATAGATAAACTGCAAGGCTTGTCATGATCTATGCAAATTTCATGAGTCAAAGTGTATGCAATTTTTTTTATTTAGGGAATGGTTAAAACGTTTTTTTCTTGGGAATGATTAGAACCTCTGTCAGATTTTTTAGCTATAGGATAAGAGATAGAAGTACTACTATGTACAAAAGTCCAGAATTATATTTTATATATGATTGCCAAGAAAAAGCCAACACATTTATGGGGGGGGGGGGGGGTTGGGGAAGGGTATGAAGGTCCCCATCTATTTAGGACTATAAACATATGAAACCATGAATAGAATCAGTGAAGTAAAATGAAAGTATGTGAAAAGGAATACAAAAACATAAAAAGGAGGGGGGGGGATAATATGCAATAACTTTACATTAAAAACAATTAATTATGAATAAAAAATTCGAATCAGTTTATCTTGTTCAATAGACGGCTATTTCCAATATCATCCATATGCAGTGGAACCTTGGATTACGAGCATAATCCGTTCCAGGAGAATGCTTGTTATCCAAAGCACTCGCATATCAAAGCGGGTTTCCCCATAGAAGTCAATGGAAACGAAGATAATTTGTTCCGCATTGACTTCTATCGCATGCAATACCGCATGTGGCCAGAGGTGGGGGGAGGGCGCTGGAGAGCCTCAGAAATAATCGGGGACAGCTCAGTTGAACTCGGAAAGGCTCGGAAACACTCGGGAATGGAGTATTTCCAAGTGTTGCTGAGTATTTCTGAACTGAAATCACGCTAGTTTAATATTGTTGATTTATGGAAACTTATATAGAGAAACCGAAAGATATGACAGTATTTGATCTACATAACCTTCTCAATAAAGTGTATCCAATCAATTTTTTTTTTAGGGAATAGTTAGAACCTCTGTCAGATTTGTTTAACTGTAGGATGAGAAATACTGTAGAAGCATCACACCACGTATAAAAGCCTTGCATGATTTTATATAAAGTATTACTAAACCCAGGAGTCTGCATTCACTATATCTGGTCTCCTGCAGTACACAGAACCTGTAAATGCAATTATTTTAGTAAATATAAATGGCTAAATACCTTTTCTCATCAGCAGTATATAGCAGTCTTGTGACTTCTATCAGTGTCTGGTTAAATCTTGTAGGAGGAGTTTTCATTCTCCTCTCATTGTCCTATGAGGCTTCAGGACCCCCGACCCTCTATCTGGATAGTGCTGATTGGCCCACATGCACCAAAAAAAAAAAAAACTCTCTAGCAATACACACCAAACTGAGCATGTGCAAAGTGCCCCCAAGGCTCTGTTCTATCAGTAGATGGATTGGGGGCAATAGAAAAAGGGGTGGATGGTAAAAGACAGGATCAAACAGCCTTTTTACACAATGCAGAAGATTAACCTCTTAGGTTCCACAGTGAGTATAACAAGCATGCTTTACTGCATATACAGACTGATTTTACTGATGTGGGTTTAGTAACACTTTAAGACCCCCTTTTCACACTGAGCCGCATCAGCGATAAAGCGACGATCGTTTGAGCGGTGCTTTAGCGATGTTTAAGCGACACTTTTCGGACGCTAGCATGATGTTTTTTTACCCCTGCCAGCGGCCGAAGAAGGGGTTAAAAGCTCCTGTGTTGTGGCACTTCCCAATCGCTTTTCAGGCGCTCTGGAAGCGTTGGCCATTCAATGGGCATGGCATTTTGGGAGTGTTTTTTACAGCGCTTCCAAACCATCCCAAAGATGCCGCATGCAGGACTTTTCCTAACGTCCCGCAAGCGCACCGCCCCAGTCTGAAAGTACTCGGGCTCACATTCAGGTGGCATGGGAGGCAGTTTACAGCCGCTTTACAGGCGCTAATTCTAGTGCTAAAATGCCTAAAAACCGCCTTTGTGTGAAAGGGGGTCACCAAGAAAAGTCCAATGAATTTGGGGGTTTATGAAAGTCACAGTTTCTTTAGGACTATAAACATATACAACCATGAATGTGATTAATGACTTATGTAAAACAAAATAATATTACAAATACGGATTAAAGGGGTTGTAAACCTTTGTGTTTTTTCACCATAATGCATCCTATGCATTAAGGTGAAAAAACTTCTGGCAGTGACCCCCCCCCCGTTTTACTTACCTGAGCCCTGCAACTTTACCAGGGGGGGGGGGCGCACTGTTTCTCTGCAGGGGGTTCTCGGCTCTTGAGTGGAAAGATTTATAGCAGCCCAGCCATTGGCTCCCGATGCTGTCAAATCCAATGATGGGGCGGGGCCGAGTCATACATTCGGCAGATATGGACCCCGAATGCTAGACTCGGGAGCACACCCGCAACGTAACCCCCTCGGGAGAGCTCTTCTCCTAGGGGGATATCAGATGTGGGGAGGAGCCGCGAGAGCCGCCTGGGGACCCCAGAAGACGGAGTTCGGGGGCCACTCTGTGCAAAACGAGCTGCACAGTGGAGATAAGTATAACATGTTTGTTATTTAAAAAATAAATAAATGAATCTTTACAATCACTTTAACATAAAATTACCATAAAATACCCCGAAAAGGAACACAAAAGGAATAAAAGGAGGGAAGGGAGAGAAGAAAAAATAATAATCAATAGGAGGAGAGGGAATAAAATAAGCAATAACTTTACATTAACAACAATGCTTGTAAATTAAAAATTTTAATCAATTTAATCTGTTCAATAGAAGGTTATTTTCAATATCATCCATGTCTATAATTTTAAGAATCACGAGTTCATTATTGTTATTATTATTATTATTATAACCACCCCCATCAAATCATTCTCTGCAGCTATTACCTTTTGTACCACCACCCCCTCCCTTTAGAATGTAAGCTCTATGAGCCGGGCCCTCCTGTACCTTTTGTATTGTACTGTAATTGTGTTGTCCCCCCCCCTATACATTGCAAAGCGCCGCATAAACTGTTGGCGCTATATAAACCGTGTATAATATAATAATAATAATAATAATATTGGCGATTCATGGAATTTTATATAGAAAAACCGCAATATATAGTGTTTGGTTTTCTAATCCAAATTTCTCGAGCCAATATGTATCCAATAATTTTTTTTTACCCACTCCCCTTATTTTTATGCTTTTATATTTCTTTCTGAGCAAATTATAATAATTTTATATTGATCCTTATTTTTGTGAATTTTGAATAGTGTTTCAATATATTTTTAGACAAGCCATTGAGTATATTAAGGGCCATTTCACATCATAGAAGCTCAGTCTGGATGCATTCTGGATGCTTTTCTGCATGCACGTTTTTGAGGTGTTTTTGATGCATTTTTGGTGCGTTTTTGATGCGTTACAGTGTTTTTTTTCTCTCCCTCCTTTTTTCTTCACCTTAACCACTTAAGGCCCGGCTCCTGTATAAATACATCGGTACTTTGAAGAGGGATATCTCGGTAACGGCAGCAGTTGCTGCCACAACCGAGATATCCGTCTTTACAGGAAGCGGTCCTGTTTACTATAAGGGTGGTCTCCGTGGCGGGTTCTCCGCGAGATCACCGTTATCAGCGGCGGGAGAGGGCCCACCCCCCTCCCGCCACTCTCCCGTGCCCTCCGCTGCTTACCGGAGCCGTCGGTAGGGGTGGAGGCGATCAGGTCCTTTACACTGCTGGGTATGGAGACGAGTGAGGCTAAGATGGCCCCCACTCGTCTCTATACCATAGGAGGGGGGAAGCGACGTCAAAAGGTCACTTCCGCCCATACGTCTTAAAGCAACATTTTTTCAATGTCATTTTTTTCAAATGAAATTTTTTTTAATTTCTTTTTTTATTGCATTTAAGTCCAAATATGAGATCTGAGGACTTTTTGACCCCAGATCTCATATTTAAGAGGACCTGTCATGCTTTTTTCTATTACAAGGGATGTTTACATCCCTTGTAATAGGAATAAAAGTGATCCATTTTTTTTTAAACAGTGTAAAAATAAATAAAATCAAGTAAAATAAATAAGATTTTTTTTTTTTTTTAAAACATCCTGTCCCGACGAGCTCGCGCACAGAAACGAACACATACGTGAGTAGCGTCCGCATATGAAAACGGTAGTCAAACCACACATGTGAGGTATCGCCGCGATCGGTAGAGCGAGAACAATAATTCTAGCCATAGACCACCTCTGTAATGCAACCTGTAGAATTTTTTTAATTTTGCTTATGGAGATTTTTTGAGGCTAAAAGTTTGACGCCATTCCACGAGCGGGCACAATTTTGAAGCGTAACATGTTGGGTATCAATTTACTCGGCGTAACATTATCTTTTACAATATAAAAATAATTGGGCTAATTTTACTGTTGTCTTTTTTTTAATTCAAAAAAGGGATGTTTTTCCAAAAAAAGTGTAAGACCGCTGCGCAAATACGGTGTGACAAAAAGTATTGCAATGACTGCCAATTTATTTATAATAAATATATAATGTTTGGGGATTCTAAGTAATTTTCTAGCAAAAAAAAAAAACAGTTTTAAACATGTAAACACCGAGTCTGAAAAAGAGGCCTGGTCCTTAAGTGGTTAAAGTGGTTGTAAACCCTCACACACCACTTGTACCTAAAGGCAGGGGCGTAACTATAGGGGGTGAAGCAGTCGCGACCGCAACTGGGCCCTGTGATGCAGGGGGCCCATGAAGCCCCCTCTGCATATGGCCGGCAGCAGCATAGGCAGCTAGGGGTACCAGTGCACCATGCACACGGGTGGCTGAAGGTGGAGGGTGACTAGCAGAGCTCCATGCTCGACTATCGCACTGGCTGCTCTTTAGTTGTGCATTCCCCGCATGACCTGTGTCCTCGGCCGCCTCCTCAGAGTACCCCTCTCCTGCTCCATGCATTGCCGCTCAGTCCGATGTCTGTTCTCCCCAGCCAGAGTCCCCCCCCCCCCCCCCCCGAGTCCGGCCCACACTGCACTGCATACTTCTCCCGGGTAAACAAACTTTAAGCACACAGATGCAGTGCAGCCCTATGAGAGACGGCTACCCGGAGGACACTGCAGGCTTGTCTGCCAGTCCCCCTCCTCCCCCGTCATACACAGATGATGAAAGGTCTTTCTGGGAGATATGCTGATCACCCGTCCAGCACACTGGATGGAGCCCAGGCCAACATGGATGAGTGCGCAGACTACAGCTTGGTCATGGTGAGTGCAAGGACCCCATCCCCCACACACCATTACCTACCCCTCCATCTCCCCCTGGGGACAGGGACCCCTTCTCACGTGGGGACAGGGATCCCCACCTCCCCTGGGGACAGGGACTCCTTCTCATCTGGGGCAGTAACTTCACCTGCCCTGGAGAAAAGGACCTCATCTCTTCTGGGGACAGGGACCCCATCCTGCCTAGGGACAGTCCCCCAATGGGGCACCTAAAAATAAAAAAAACAAATATAAAAAAACTACTGATACCAGTGGTGGAACTACAGGGCTCACAAAGGTCATACCTGTGACCACGCCCTGGAGTTCCACTGCCGGACTCGGAGGGAAGGGCCCTGACTGGGGTTCAGGGGGCCCCTCATGGTTTCTTGCATCGGGGCCCTGAAGGTCCTAGTTACGCCACTGCCTAAAGGTATGCCTATAATAAGGCCTATAACAAGCCTTACCTGTAGGTCCAAGTGAATATCTCCTAAACTTGCACAGTTTAGGAGATATTCACTGTATCAGCATGTGCCAACGTCATCAGCGCATGCGCACTGAAGAAAATGGCTCGCTCGTGCCATTTCTTTAGCTGCTGTGCAATTACCAGCAGCTCCGTGCGCATGATGTCATCGTGGCTCCGGCCAATCACAACACCGGAGGCCGCGATATTTCTGAGAGACACGTCGCCGAGCACAGCGGCGTGCCGGGACTGCTGTGGGGGCTTCGATCTAAGTTAAGTATTTCATAATGAGCTAGTATGCTATGCATACTATATATATATATATATATATATATATATATATATATATATATATATATATATATATATATATATATATATATATATATATATATATATATGAGACACAGTGTTCAGCGCTAATAAAAATAAAACAAATACTAATGCAAATGTATAAAACCTATCCGTGAGTCACACTCAATCCCCTTAATAATATAATACTTTTATATTATTTATAATATAATACTTTTGCCTTGCAGTTTTTTTATTTTTTTTTTCCTGGGTTTACAACCGCTTTAAATAAGGATATGTGTGCTTCAGTGCATTTTTGGTGCGTTTAGGTGCGTTTTAGGGCTGGCTCACACCAAAAAAATGCACTCCAGGTCCGTTCTGGATACGTTTCTGCATACGTGGTTCCGGAGCGTTTTTGATGAGTTTCCGGATGCATTCCACTTGCCTTTTTCTTGTTTTGTTTTTTTCACTGTACTGGTACATTTTTCCACTGTACTGGTGCATTTTTATGCATTTTTGATGCGTTTCAGTGCATTCCGGTGCATTTTTGATGCGTTTTACTGCGTACCAGTACAATCCAGTGCAGGAAAAATGCAGCATGTACTACTTATTTTTCTGGAACTGGAACGTACGGAAACTGACTGTACTGTTTTGAACTATGCCATTGGAAACCATATAACTTTCCTTCCATGCGTTTTTGATGCAGAAAAAAAAACGCACTGGACTGGATGTGGTGTTTATAGTCCCAAAGAAGGGTGATCCTGTATAAAGTATTATTCTGGACTTTTATATGTGAAGTGGTGCTTCTATTTCTTATCCTAAATCTGTGTTTTCCTAAAGACCAACTCAAGGAAATCCTTTGATAAATTCAGCTGCCAGTCTACTCCAATACAAGAACGTATCACAGTACACGTATTGGCAATCCATTACTATCTCAAGAATTTATTTTTTAGGTGCCTGTATCCCATTGGGGAGATTTTCCTTCTCTTCCTGTCCTGGAGACAGGTAACCGTAAGCTTTCGGTTACGTGATGGTAACTGTGCCGCGAGAACTGCAGCGCGCATACTGTAGACACAGGTTTATTGGCAGAAATTCACACAAATATGCACCCCCTCAGTGCTAAGGACCAGGTGCTTAGAGGCATATTTGCGTACAGCAGGCACCAAGGGGTTAAAATGATAAAAGCAATAATACCTATGATCGTGAAGGTTAAACAAACATGTAATGTTGGATCAGATCCCAGCCTCAACGTGTGCTCCAGCTACCGGAATTCTCACACTTCGTCCCTGCTTGATGCGTTTCGCCCCTCTCATTGGGCGCCGCATTTCGCCTCTCTCACTGTGCATCTTCAGAAGAGCTTCTGAAGACGCCCAGTGGGAGGGGTAAAACGCATCAAGCGGGGACGTAGTCTGATGAGAATTCCTTGGGAACGTAGTGTGATGAGAATTCCTTTAGTTGCAACACATGCAGAGGTGGTAACATTTGATCGACATTTGGCCCATGTGCACGGTAGCCGTTCAGCCGACTTCTGTCGAATGGGCATGACCGAAAAAGCTGATTGGCATCCTATCAACACTCTCAGCCAATGGCTGAGAGCACTGACTGATGTGTTCTCACGGGGGGGGGGTCCCTCTGTCCAAACACAATAGCTCAACGGGGGGATATTGCTGCACTAACATCTCATAGTTAGTACATTGGCTACTCCCAAGCTCGCTGGGTTGAACGAAAAAAGACTAATAGTGTGTACCAGGCTTAAGAAAGCTAAGGGAGAGGAACTGCAAATCAGTATATGAAATGACAATATGAAAATATGGCAAGTGTGTAAAATCGAGTCATATGAAAAGCAAATTATAGATACATTTCTATATATCTCACCATCGGCATCCCATTCTGTCATTAAAAGGTGCAGGCTTTCTGATTACTCAGCAAGAGTACCTAGAATGCAGAAAAAGAGTAAAGAGATTTGGATCTGATCTCCAGCACTGAGATCTTGTTATGTGACAGATTCTTGGTGGGTGGGAGTTGAAAAGTGCAATGCTGCAAAGTCTCTCCGGGTTCATTATCCCGCCAGCATTCTATTTATTTCATTTTATGAAAATTGTGAAGACGGTAGAAAGCCGCAAGCAGCCTGCAATGCTTGTGACCCTTAAAAATGCATGAAATCATTTTACTCTTCATGTTTAATCTATGAGGCCCCCAGGGGCCCATCCAGAGAGCTTGAAGAGGAAATTGTAAGCATGTTGGTTCTCTGTGTGAGATTGGAAACCAGATCTTAGGGCAGACACCAAGACCAACTGACCGGGAACAAACTAGCATAGAGACAATTGCTACATTGTGTAAAAAAATAATAATAATTTTATATATATATATATATATATATATATATATATATATATATATATATATATATAATAACTATTTGTGCATATGTAATCCGTGTTTATTTAATTAAAAATGTTTTAATACATTTTAAAATGTTTGTTTATACTCACTTATAAAGTGCATACGTATATATATATATATATATATATATATATATATATATATATATATATATATATATATGTATGTGTGTATATATATATATATATATATATATATATATATATATATATATATATATGTATGTGTGTGTGTGTGTATATATATATATATATATATATATATATATATATATATATATATATATATATATATGTAAGTATTTCATAATGAGCTAGTATGCTACTATGCATACTATATATATGACACAATGTGCAGCGCTAATAAAAAAATAAAAAAAATATCAATGCAAATGTATAAAACTTATAGAAGGCTATATAGAGCATAAATACAGTATATAAAACATGACATACTGTATATAAAAAAAAAAAAATCTCTATATATATATATATATATATATATATATATATATATATATATATATATATATATATATATATATATATATATAAAGTGTTCATGCTCCGTGAGTCACACTCAATCCTTAATAAGGTATTGAATTAATCAGCAAAAGTCCTAAGCTCATTATACACATATGCATTTTAAGTAAATATAAACAAACATTGTAAAATTTATTAAAACATTTTTAATTAAATAAACACTTATTACGCATGCGCCGATATTTTTTTTTTGCTAATGCCTCAACCGACTCATTTTTATTATTTTTTAAATAATATGCATCTATGTGTGTAAGTGTGTCTGTATATATGTATGTATGATGTATAGCAAAACTATTAGTAAATAGTATATTATATTAGAGTTATTAATTATTGTAGAACTTTACACTGATGGGAAGCTAGATAATTTATTATTATTAATTATGGAGATAGGGTGGGAATAAACAAGCTGGTAGTTCTTCTCACTCCTTTTCGGATATTTAATCCAAACTATTTTGTATTGTTCACAATTTTATGTGTTTTTTTGGTGTGTGTCTGATTATTATTGTATGATTACTTTGCTATTTTCTCTTTATGGTTATATATTTTTTTACATGTTCAAAATAAAGTACTACTAATTATATATAATTAGGTAGGTTGGTAACAGTTGGGCCGTGGACGGTGTCAGTAGCTTTTTCATTTTTATTATTTTTTATAAATATTTTAATCATTTTTAAATCATTTTTTACTATATATATATATATATATATATATATATATATATATATATATATATATATATATATATATATGGATATAGATATATATATAGATATTATTTAAATTATTTTTTTACTATCTCTCTCTCTCTCTCTATATATATATATATATATATATATATATATATATATACAGTGGTGTGAAAAAGTGTTTGCCCCCTTTCTCATTTCCTGTTCCTTTGCATGTTTGTCACACTTAAGTGTTTCGGAACATCAAACCAATTTAAACAATAGTCAAGGACAACACAAGTAAACACAAAATGCAATTTGTAAATGAAGGTGTTTACTATTAAAGGTGAAAAAAAATCCAAACCATCATGGCCCTGTGTGAAAAAGTGATTGCCCCCTAAACCTAATAACTGGTTGGGCCACCCTTAGCAGCAACAACTGCAACCAAGCGTTTGCAATAACGTGCAATGAGGCTTTTACAGCGTCCTGGAGGAATTTTGGCCCACTCATCTTTGCAGAATTGTCCTAATTCAGTTACATTAGAGGGTTTTCGAGCATGAACGGCCTTTTTAAGGTCATACCACAACATCTCAATAGGATTCAGGTCAGGACTTTGGCTAGGCCACTCCAAAGTCTTCATTTTGTTTTTCTTCAGCCATTCGGTGGTGGACTTGCTGGTGTGTTTAGGATCATTGTCCTGCTGCAGAACCCAAGTTCGTTTCAGCTTGAGTACACGAACAGATGGTCGGACATTCTCCTTCAGGATCTCTTGGTAGACAGCAGAATTCATAGTTCCTTTTATCACGGCAAGTCTTCCAGGTCCTGAAGCAGCAAAACAGCCCCAGACCATCACACTACCACCACCATATTTTACTGTTGGTATAATGTTCTTTTTATGAAATGCAGTGTTCCTTCTACGCCAGATATACTTGGACACACACCTTCCAAAGAGTTCCACTTTTGTCTCATCGGTCCACAGAATGTTGTCCCAAAAGTCTTGGGGATCATCAAGATGTGTTGTGGAGAAATTGAGACGAGCTTTGATGTTCTTTTTGCTCAGCAGTGGTTTTCTCCTTGGAACTCTGCCATGCAGGCCATTTTTGCCCAGTCTTTTCCTGATGGTGGAGGCATGAACGCTGACCTTAACTGAGGCAAGTGAGGCCTGCAGTTCCTTGGACGTTGTTGTGGGGTCTTTTGTGACCTCTTGGATATGTCGTTGCTGCGCTCTTGGGGTAATTTTGGGCAGCCGGCCACTCCTGGGAAGGTTCACCACTGTTCCATGTCTTCGCCATTTGTGGATAATGGCTCTCACTGTGGTTCGCTGGATTCCCAAAGCTTTGGAAATGGCTTTATAACCCTTTCCAGACTGATAGATCTCAATTACTTTCTTTCTCAATTGTTCCTGAATTTCTTTGGGTCTCGGCATGATGTGTAGCTTTTAAGGATCTTCTGGTGGACCTTACTGTGTCAAGCAGCTCCTATTTAAGTGATGCCTTGATTGTGAACAGGTGTGGCAATAATCAGGCCTGGGTGTGGCTAGAGAAATTGAACTCAGGTGTGGACAACCACAGTTATAGTATGTTTTAACAAGGGGGGCAATCACTTTTTCACACAGGGCCATGATGGTTTGGATTTTTTTTCACCTTTAATAATAAACACCTTCATTTACAAATTGCATTTTGTGTTTACTTGTGTTGTCCTTGACTATTGTTTAAATTGGTTTGATGTTCCGAAACACTTAAGTGTGACAAACATGCAAAGGAACAGGAAATGAGGAAGGGGGCAAACACTTTTTCACACCACTGTATATATATATATATATATATATATATATATATATATATATATATATATATATTTTTTTTTTTTTTTAATAATTACAAAATGAGGGGCTCCTATAAAAAATTGTAAAATATAAAAGAAATTATATCTATATAAATATATTTTACAATTGTTTACAGGAGCCCTGTTGGGGGGCTTTATTGAAATATCAAGGGTCTAAACAGACCCCTGATGTCTCACTTTTGAGATTCCCCACTCCCTTTCCCTGCAGCCTCAGCTATACTGGACAGCAAATGAATGGGAAGCTCTCTGTGCCAAGCAGCTTCCTGTTCATTCACAAACAAGGTTTTGACTTGAGTTAGGCAATAAATATATAAAATTGGATTATACTGAGCAGCTGATCTTCCTTTTTTCTTTCTTTTTTTTTTTTAAATGATTTTATATCAACTGTATTTATATACTGAATATTCTAATTCCATTCCATCCTTCATGACAGGTTATGGGAACATTGCACCAAGCACAGAAGGAGGAAAGATATTTTGTATCCTCTATGCGATATTTGGAATCCCACTCTTTGGCTTCCTACTGGCTGGAATTGGTGATCAGCTTGGTACCATCTTTGGGAAGAGCATTGCAAGAGTCGAAAAGGTTTTCAGGGTAAGAATCGACATTCAATGATGAGTTTAGGAAGGTGACACATCTGTTTATAGACACCACTAGGGAATTGCGGGAGACTTTACACATTTAAAACATATCTAAACCCAAAAAGATGTTGCAGCCTCCCAGTCCTTAAATGTGGTGGCTGTATTCGTTTTCTTATTTCAGGCTTTTTTCACTTTATTTTATCCTGTCCTGGAGTGACAACACTCAATGACTGCATTTCCTCACCTCCGTAACATAGGGGGAGCTATTCTATAATCCTCTAAGGGCCGGTTCACACAGCGAGGCGCGGCGAGGCGTCTCCGACTTACCTCGCCGCGACCTGCGGGGACCTCAGCGGCGACTTGCAGAGGACTTCTGTATAGAAGTCAATGCAAGTCGCCCCCGAAGTCGCCCAGAAGTAGTACAGGAACCTTTTTTCTGAGTCGGAGCGACTCGAGTCTCTCCTCTCAGAACGGTTCCATTGTACAGAACGGGGGCGACTTGCGGGAGCGAGGCGAGGCGAGCCGTGCCGCCTCGCATCGCCTCGCTGTGTGAACCGGCCCTTACGCTGCTGAGAACATGTTATGCAGATGTAAGAGGTGGCTTAGACCAATGGTTCTCAACCCTGTCCTCAAGTACCCCCAACAGGCCATTTTTTGGGAATTTCTCTTAGATAAAATAGCTGTCCAAAATACCAAGCCATTGACTCTGATTTAAAGCACCCTTGCAAGATAAAGGAAAACCTGCAAACGTGGCCACTTGGGGATACTTGAAGGCAGGGTTGAGAACCACTGACTTAGCCACCAGATTCCACCTATAATTTAAATACAATGTTTGGATGAACCAACTGTCCACATCTGTATCAATGCTGCATATTTGTATTTATTACAGCGTATTTGTAGCAGTATTAATCCTATAGCTGCACTACCTGGACAATTGAAGTACAGATTAAATAAGAATTCTAGGTATGAATATTTTCACATAATTACAATGGACCTGCTTGGAACAAAATAACTCTGCATATACCATACCTGCAGGATCCCTCTAGAAGTTGGAAATTACGGTGTTAGACCCTTCTTTCTACATCGCTACTATGGGGATCTCCACTAGCTTCCTGGCCCCATGCTAAATGCAGAAGGTCAACTGCTTGGCACGGGTACCATTCAAGTTTACACTTTGTGAATTCAAAGTATCCTCTGATCGCTTCTCTGCCTTTTGGCTAAGATCAAGTGTAGTATCTGTTCTTTTCAGTGCCCAGTAGGGGTGCTATGCCCTTATTCCAGCTTAACCACTTAAGGACTGAGCCTCTTTTTGAGATTTGTTGTCTACAAGTTAAAAACTGTTTTTTTTGCTAGAAAATTACTTAGAACCCCAAACAATATAATTTTTTTTCTAACACCTTAGAGAATAAAATGGCGGTCGTTGCAATACTTTCTGTCACACCGTATTTGTGCAGTGGTCTTAGAAGCGCACTTTTTTGGGAAAAAATACACTTTTTTGATTAAAAAAATAAGACAACAGTAAAGTTAGCCCAATTTTTTTATATTGTGAAGGATAATATTGCGGCGAGTAAATTGATACCCAACATGTCACGCTTCAAAATTGCGCCCACTCGTGGAACGGCAACAAACTTTTACCCTTAAAAATCTTGATAGGTGACGTTTAAAAAAATCTACAGCTTGCATGTTTTCAGGTACAGAGAAGATCTAGGACTAGAATTATTGCTCTCGCTGTACCGATCGCGGCGATACCTCACATGTGTGGTTTGAACACCTTTCTCATGTAGCGGGGTCAAAAAGACCTTAGATCTCATATTTACACAAAAATGCAAATTCAATAAAAAAATAAAGATAAAAATGTTGTCATTCAAAAAAAAATAGCCCTTTAAGAGCTATGGGCAGAAGTGACGTTTTGACGTTGCTTCTGCCCTGAAATGGTATAGAGACGGGTGGGAGCCATCTTCCCATCACTCGTCTCCGTACCCAGCAAGGGAGAATATCCGATCGCCTCCGCCATTGACGATGGCTCCAGTAAGCGGCAGAGGCCCCTCTCCCACCGCCAATAAAAGTGATCTTGCGGCAAATCCATCGCAGATACCACTATTATCGGAAAGTGGACCACCGGCCGAAGGAACTGGGAACTAGCTGCTGCCATAACAACGATATTCCTCTTCAATGTTAGGACGTATATCAGCGTGCGGCTGTCCGTAAGTAGTTAACCGGGAGCTGGGATGGTTGCCTCTGTAGTATCCCTACTGATATGATGGGGACCCTGAAGGTTAGTAGCGGCTGGGACAGAAACTAGGGCGCCCACGGGCAGTTGGGGCATGGGAGTAATTCCCCCAGGAAAACTGGATGGGACCAGTTCCTCCTGGTTCTTCCTTCCTTGTCTGGCCATGGGCTGGGAAGGCAGAGAGTCTGGTGTCTGTGCCCCCTTGGAGTGGTCACCCTAGGGGTGCTCTTGGTAACACTTGAGTGTGGGACCCTACGGTGTGAAAAGGCACATGGTAACAGCACCAAATAATTTTTTCTGCACTACGTCTTTTAGAGCTTTGCCTTTTGCCAAAAGTCTAGAGCAATTTTTATTACCAGGCATCAGGGCCTAGCCAGTGCACTATTGCATGGCCACTTTATTTTAATTTATTTTATCCTCACTTTTGTGTGTTGTTTTTCTCACTGGGATGGAGGGTGTCCCAGGGCTTGCCCTGACAACTAGGGGGAGGATGTGTGGCCCTCAGATTCCTTTCTTCCCTGCATAGGGGGGGCCTGTCATCAGGAGAGCCTCTCAATGTAGTACTCAGTGGTTGGCTTTGGCTGATTACTAGGGATGAGCTTCGTGTTTGAGTCGAACATACGTTCGACTCGAACATCGGCTGTTCGTCCGTTCGGCGAATATCGAACGTTATGGGCCGTGAGCGCCAAATTCGTGTGGCGCTCACGGCCCACAATGCACTGCGCCATCGCAGTGCATTGCTGGCTCATGATTGGCCAAGCATGCACTGTGACCCCGCATGCTTGGCCAATCACAGCGCCGGCAGCGAGGAGAGCCATGATTGGCCACAGGCAGGATGCCTGTGGCCAATCATAGCTCAGGCTGGCAGGATGCCTGTGGCCAATCATAGCTCAGGCTGTGTAGTACACGCCCCACACAATATAAGGCCACCAGCGAGGCGGCCTTGTGTAGTGTGTTGGCGTCTGTAGGAGTTAGTGGGTGTTCTGTGTACCTTCAACACAGTATATACCGTTCATTATCGGCCCATTTTGCGTTCTTGCTCTTCTGTAGTGGTTGTTGTTTGCGTGCCCTGACCGCAGTATACACCATTATATCCACCTATATAGCTAGCTATCTTGCTCTTTTTAAATAGAGCTTGCAGTCAGTTGTAGGAGATTGTCCGTGCTGTCTGCGTGCCCTGACCGCAGAATACACCATTATATCCACCTATATAGCTAGCTATCTTGCTCTTTTTAAATAGAGCTTGCAGTCAGTTGTAGGAGATTGTCCGTGCTGTCTGCGTGCCCTGACCGCAGAATACACCGTTATATCCACCTATATAGCTAGCTATCTTGCTCTTTTTAAATAGAGCTTGCAGTCAGTTGTAGGAGATTGTGCGTGCTGTCTGCGTGCCCTGACCACAGTATACACCGTTATATCCACCTATATAGCTAGCTATCTTGCTCTTTTTAAATAGAGCTTGCAGTCAGTTGTAGGAGATTGTGCGTGCTGTCTGCGTGCCCTGACCGGAGTATACACCGTTATATCCACCTACATAGGTAGCTATCTTGCTCTTTTCAAATAGAGCTTGCAGTCACTTGTAGGAGATTGTGCATGCTGTCTGCGTGCCCTGACCACAGTATACACCGTTATATCCACCTACATAACTCTTCTCTAATTGAGCCATCTGCCATCTGCAGGAGTTAGTGGGTGTTGTGTGTGCCTCCAGCACAATATACACTACCCAATTGCTGGTTTTCCCATCTCCCTTCAGGCCATTACCATGTCTGGAAGGCCAGCAAGGAGAGGCAGACAGGCGCGAGCCGATAAAAGAGGGCAAGCAGGCTCTGTGTCTAGAGACAACAGTGGTGGTCGTGGACGCGGTGCATCGTCATCATCAGCACGTGGCCATGGGACACGCTTGTCCTTCTTTTCGGCAGCTGGAGATGTTGAGCCGCAACATGCCGAAGACTTGGTAGAGTGGATGACCAAGCTCTCTTCATCCTCCTCATCCTCTCTCAACCAGGCTCAGGGTACTAGCAAAGCAGCCGCCAACGCATCGTCTTCCCTCCTCTCAATGTCATCATTAGTGACTCCTTCCCTAGACCTACCACATCCTCCTGAGGAGTCTCCTGAAATCTTTGAGCACAGTGTTGGGTACATGCTCCAGGAGGATACCCAGTGTTTTGTAGGCTCTGATGATGATATTCAGCTAGAGGAAGGCAGTAGCGTGAGCGCAGAGAGAGGGGATGCTCAAGAAAGACAGCTATCTGGCAGTCATGTTCCACAAGCTGCAGCATATTGCCAGGTTTGCTCCAGCGATGAAGAGGGAGGGGATGATGAGGGCACTGACTCCACGTGGGTGCCTGGAAGGAGGGAGGAGGAGGAGGAGGCACATATCCAACGAGGCAGGATGCCCTCCGGGGGCCAGCTTAGGGGCAGCACACCGACTGAATCACACCGCAGAGCTCCGCCTGTGCAGGGCGCTGCCTCTGCGCATTATTCTAAAAGTTCTTTGGTGTGGGCTTTTTTGAGACAAGTGCATCAGATTGCACCGCTGCTATTTGCAACATATGTCTCAAGAGTATCTCGCGTGGCCAAAACATCAGCCGCTTGGGCACCACATGCTTGACCAGACATATGTTGACCTGCCATGCAGCTCGTTGTCAAGCGTACCTCAAAGACCCACACCAAAGAACAAAGCGGACCTCACCTTGCTCCTCATCAGCTGGGATCTCCAACCCCACTAGACCTTCAGTCCTCTCTGAAACCTGCTCTGAGAGGAATGATGGTGTAGAATTAGGTGTGTCACAGCCAAGTGCTTCCGGGTACTCTGCTAGCAGTACACCCACGTCCGATTATAGCAGGCAAATGTCCCTGCCCCAGCTGCTGGACCGCCGAAAGAAGTTCACTCCCAGCCATCCACATGCCCAGCGGTTGAATGCTAGTTCGGCTAAATTGCTAGCACTTCAATTGCTGCCTTTTCAGTTGGTAGACTCGGCCCCCTTCCGTGAGTTTGTACAATGTGCGGTTCCTCAGTGGCAGGTCCCCAAACGCCACTTTTTCTCACGGAAGGCGATTCCGGCTCTCTACCGGCATGTGGAAGGCAATGTCCTTGCCTCGCTGGACAGGGCGGTCAGCGGTAAGGTGCATATTACCGCTGACTCATGGTCCAGCAGGCATGGACAGGGACGTTTCCTGTCTTTCACGGCCCATTGGGTCACTCTTCTGGCAGCTGGGAAGGATGCAGGACAAGGTGCAGTAGTGTTGGAGGTTGTTCCGCCACCACGCCTCCAAAATGCTACTATTGATTGTGACACACCTCTCTCCTCCACCCCCTCCTCTTCTTCTTCCTCCATGGCCTCTTCTAGTGCTCTGTCCTCAGAACCAGCGGTGCTCCGTAGGCGTTCCAGGAGCTACGCAAGTATGCAGGCAAAACGATGCCTTGCCCTGCTTGCGCTGGTTTGTTTGGGGGGCAGGAGCCACACTAGGGCAGAAGTTTTGTCAGCTCTGCAGGGGCAGGCCGAGAGGTGGTTGACGCCATGCCAGCTTAAGCCAGGAATGGCGGTTTGCGACAATGGCACCAACCTCCTCTCCGCCCTCCGACAGGGGCAACTGACCCATGTGCCCTGTGTGGCTCACGTCCTTAACCTGGTGGGGCAGCGGTTCTTGGGCAGGTACCCGGGCTTACAGGATGTCCTGAAGCAGGCCAGGAAAGTCTGTGTGCATTTCCGCCGATCATTTAATGCCTGTGCTCGGCTGGCTGAGCTCCAAAAGGAGTTGAACCTGCCCAAGAACTGCCTTATATGTGACATGCCCACCAGGTGGAATTCAACGTTGGCCATACTGCAGCGGCTGCACACGCAGCAGAGGGCCATCAATGAGTACCTGTGCGACTGCGGCACCAGGACAGGGTCAGGGGAGCTCGGTTTTTTCTCACCACGCCAGTGGGGCATGACCAGGGATGCATGCACTGTCCTGTCACCGTTTGAGGAGGCCACAAGGATGGTGAGCAGTGACAGTGCATGCATCAGTGACACTGTACCTCTTGTCCACCTCTTGGAGCATACGCTGCGTGGAATAATGGACAGGGCACTTGAGGCAGAACAGAGGCAGGAAGAGGAGGACTTCCTTGCCTCTCAAGGCCCCTTTTATCCAGACAGTGTTCCTGCTGTGCCACCCATCACACAGGAAGAGGATGAGGAGGAGGAGGAGGAGGAGGATTGTGTCAGCATGGAGGTGGAGGCTGGCACTCAGCATCAGCAGCAGCAGCAGCAGCAGTCTTGTAGGGATGATTTACAGTCCCAAGAAACCCGTGGACTTGTACGTGGCTGGGAGGAGGTAGCTGCGGATCATGTTGTCCTTAGTGACCCAGAGGACTCCGGACCGAATGCTTCAGCTAACCTACGCTGCATGGCCTCCCTGATCCTACAAAGCCTGCGGAAGGATCCTCGTATTCTTCGGATCAAGGAGAGGGACCATTACTGGCTGGCCACTCTCCTTGATCCACGGTACAAGGGTAAGGTTGCCGACCGTATCTTGCCATCGCAGAGGGAGCAGAGGATGAGACATCTCCGGGAGGCCTTGCAGAAAGGTCTGTGCAACACGTTCCCAGAGACTGGGAGGTTACAAACTCCTGGTCCTGGACAATGTGTTGCTGACGCATCGGTCAGAAGAAGCGGTGGAGAAGGTGGCCGTCTGACCGATGCGTTCAGACAATTTTTTAGTCCGCAGCCCCAAGGTATGATCGGTTCCAGCAACCATCGCCAGCGTCTGATTTACATGGTGCAGGAATACCTAGGGGCAAGGTCAGACTTGGACACCTTTCCCACCGAAAATCCTCTGGCTTACTGGGTCTTGAGGATGGATCACTGGCCAGAGCTTGCACAGTATGCAATTGAGCTCCTGGCCTGTCCTGCATCCAGCGTTTTTTCGGAACGCACCTTCAGTGCTGATGGTGGCTTTGTTACCGATCACAGGGTGCGCCTGTCCACCGACTCAGTTGATCGACTGACCTTCATCAAGATGAATCAGTCTTGGATCACCCACAGCTACCAAGCACCTGAAGCTGATGTAACCGAATAATTTTTTTTGAAATATCACATCCCTTCAAGACTGCCTATGCTGATGCTGAGTGACTGTCCTGTTATGTTGATTGTCTATCCTCTTCCTCCTCCGCTAATATGTTGGAAGAACATTTTTGGTCCTAGGTGATGCCACCAGCCCAATTTTTCAGCCCCTGTTTAACAAGGGCGTTTAAGTACAATTTTTGATGCAATGCTTTGCAGCAGGGCTCATTCCTGCACCACAACTAGAGTATATGGGAGAGGTTGCAGTGTCATGGCATGAGCACCAGTGCCTAAGGCCCAATTTTTCTACCCCTGTTTAACAGGGGCGTTTAAGTACAATTTTTGATGCAATGCTTTGCAGCAGGGCTCATTCCTGCACTACAACTAGAGTATATAGGAGAGGTTGCAGTGTCGTGGCACCAGCACCAGTGCCTAAGGCCTAATTTTTCTGCCCCTGTTTAACAGGGGCATGTAATTACAATTCTTGAAATAATAGTTCACAGGAGGGCCCGTTCCTGTGCCCACCCAGAGTAACTGTGAGGACTTATTGTGTTGTGGCACCAGCACCACAACCACCAAAGATCAATTTTTCTACCACTGTTCAACAATGGCATGTAATTACAATTCTTGATATAATCGTTCACAGCAGGGTGCTCCAGCGCCCACCAAGAGTCACTTTGAGGGCTTACAATGTTGTGGCAACACCAACACCTTGTTACGCCATTTCTGCAGAGCATATAGGGCAGGCCCCTACTTTCAAACATCCAACTTACAAACGTCTCCTACTTGCAAACAGAAGGAGACAACAGAAAGTGAGATGAAAAAAGACGGACGGCAAAACAAATTATACAGGGGTGATAACCCTTCCCTATGTTTTCCAAAAAGCTTAAAAATAGATTTTTTGACTGGAGCTACACTTTAAAAATGTACCAGTTGAAAATTACAAACAGATTCTACTTAACACAACAAACCTACACAGTCCCTGTCTTGTTTGCACCGCCTGTATACTGCTGTTCTGACTATATAGAGCCTGGGTACGGGGTTCCCCTTAATATCCGTACAAGACCCAAAGGGACTGGTAATGGGCAGGGGGGGCTACCCATGCCATTTTTCTCAATGATTTTCATCCATATTGCCGGAACCAGATATAACATTAAAACCGCAAGCAGTTTTAAATTACGTTATTTCCGTTAAATGTCATTTTGTGCAGGGACTGTTCTAAACACAGGAAACACGTGGCACTTCACAGGCATACTATAGATACCCCCCAGGCACGATATTTAAAGAAATATTTCACTTTTTTTTTTCACTTTAATCGTCATTAAAATCAGTGCCATTTTTAAAAACATTTTAGGCATTGACCCATGTCCCCTGGGGCAGGAGCCAGGTCCCCAAAGCCTTTTTAGGACAGTATCTTGCATATTAGCCATTAAAATTAGCACTTTTTATTTTTTATTTTGAACGTTCGAGTCCCATAGACTTCAATGGGGTTCTAAAGTTCGTACGTATTTTCGGTCCGTTCGAAAGTTCTGGTGCGAACCGAACCGGGGGGTGTTCGGCTCATCCCTACTGATTACGAGGAGAGGGATCTGCCAGGTCTACTGGCTAGGAGGACAATGTGGAACCCTATGTCCTGTCAGGAGCCTTGCGCCTTGGGAGAGGTCTTACCCTCTCGGGGGGTGGACAAAGCACACCCCTAAGTGCACTTTTTAGCGTGTGTACACATGCACGTTTTTTGTACACTTATTGGCTTTTGTTTTTCGTTTTGAGCACCACTGCAGATTTAAAAAAAAGGCATCCTCTGATTGGACAAGGTGGAGAGTTGGGGCAGTGAGGCCATGATCTCCATCTTGTCCAAGAAGAGAATGCTTTGCATCCAGCAATCTCCAGTAGCTTCCAGGTCCCATGCTGAGCGGCTGCCCTGCTGCATTGTTAATGTAGGAGGTTGGCTGCTGGGCATGGGAACTAGGGATGCACCGATACCATTTTTTTTACGAGTAGCAATACTTTTTTTTAGTACTTGCCGATACCAATTACCAATACCTACCGCAACTGTTTTGTTTTCACTTCAGCTGTCAGCTGTTCTGCTTTCAATTTGACAGCTCTAATTACCGGACTTCTTTAACACTTCAGCTGTCAATAGGGGAGACCCACTGACAGCTCAAAGATCCAAGCCTGAAAGTATTGGTTTTAGGTATCGGTGCATTTGCATGAGTACCGATACTTGTGGAAATACTCGGTATCGGCACTTATACCGATACCGATGCAAGTATTGGTGCAACCCTAATGGGACCCATTCAGGAAACACTTTCTCAATGAATGCAAAGACTCCTTTGATTGGAGGTGGTGGTAGGGCAGTGATCTCCACCTCATCCAATCAGAGAATGCTTTGCATCCAGTGATCTCCACTAGCTTCTAGTTTGCATGCTGAGAGACTGCCCTGCTGATTGTGAACACAGGAGGTCAGCTGTTGACCACAGGCTCCATTCAGCATTTTCTGAATGATGCCTGTGCCCAGCAGCTGACCTCTTGTATTCACAAAGGAGCAGGACAGTCACTCAGCACAGAACCTGAAAGCTAATGGAGATTACTGGAGTAGTGGTGTCTATTATATATAAAAATATCCATACCTGGAATTCTACTATAAGTTTATGTTCGTGTTGTGGATGTGACTTCATACTGCCGTTCTCCTGGTGGCCTCTCATTAGGCAGAATCAGTCCCTGAGTGTCTTATTGGGGCCGTGAATTCCAGCTGAGCCGGTTATCTTAATGAGCAGAAGCATTATGTATATTTAATGAGGCTTATGTGAAACGTTCAGTGCAATGAAGAATTCCTAAATCCTTTCTCTATGAACATTAAAAGTATATTATTCATTTATTATCATTATTACCATGATTATTATTCATCATAATTTATAAAGGACAAGTTTACTTGTTCCCCCTGTCTACCCTATCACCCTTTCCCCATCTATACTACCTCAACCTTCCATTTTTGTAGCCATCTTCTGATCATCTTCCAATCTTTAAAGTTTTGGTTGTCAGAACGGAGAGATCGACGGTGTTCGATTGTTTGGTTCTCAGTGTAGAGGCGCCGGGGGACAGATGCAGCATCGGACCAATGATGCATCCACTTAGGTAAGTGTAACGGAACGTCCCACACTCTGCTTGAGTGCTTCCATCAGTATATTGCTTCCTAAGCTCTGGAACATGAGACCAGTGGATCTGGCTAAGTTACCCCAAGAATTAGCCAGTACCAGTTTTGGAGTAAACCACAATAAGAAATGTTTATTTGAACAAGTACACAGGCTTTTATACACTTGAGAAGAACATTCCCCCTTCTGATCAGATTACCCTAACAATATAAACTGCACAGAGGAATATAATTACAACAACAGACATATACTATAAACAGGACATTAATTAACCTCCTGGATGACTCAGAGGTCTGACCTCTCAGGTCAGACTTGCCGTCTTCTAGCTCACAAACTACAATACACATTATGATAAATATAAACACAGAACACCTTCAGCAAATAGCAGAGTTATGCCGCGTACACATGATCAAACAAGCGGGTGGAAAAGTCCGGCAAACTCAAGTCCGCCGGACAATCCCCCCCCCGTGTGTAGCCTCCGGCATACTTTTTTGACCCGAAAGTACGGCGGACTTAGAATGTAGTTTTATACTCCAATCTTCCTGCCGGACTCGCATTTCGGCGGACAATCCGGCTGTGTGTGTGCCAGGTATGAACTTAAAGGGGAACCCCAACGCCGAAAAAATCGGCGTGGGGGTCCCCCCAAAGTCCACAACAGACCCTTGTCCGAGCACGCTACCCGGCCGGCCAGGAAAGGAGGGGCGAGCGAGCGCCCCCCCTCCTGAGCCGTACCAGGCCGCGTGCCCTCAACATGGGGGGGGTGCCTTGGGGAAGGGGGGGCCATGCGGCCCCCCCACCCCAAAGCACCTTGTCCCCATGTTGATGAGGACAAGGGCCTCTTCCCGACAACCCTAGCCGTTGGTTGTCGGGGTCTGCGGGCGGGGGGCTTATCGGAATCCGGGAGCCCCCTTTAATAAGGGGGCCCCCGGATACCGGCCCCCCACCCTATGTGAATGAGTATGGGGTACAATGTACCCCTATTCACCTGTAAAATAAAGTACAAAGAAAAACACAACACACAAGATAAAATAATTTATTGCACAGCTCCGGGGGTCTTCTGTCTTCGGGGGTCTTCTCGCCGGACTCCTCCGCTATCTTCTTGTAGCTCTTTTACTAGCGGAGGAGCCCGGCATTCTTCTTCATCGCCGCGGCCTCTTCTTCCGACTTCGGGGGTCTTGTCCCCCTCTTCGGTTCTTCTGCCGGGCCACCGCGCCTTCTTATAGCTCTTTTACAGGCGGTGGCCGGTCTTCTGTCGCCGCCGCCGCCACCTTCCGTTCTTCTTCTTCTTCTTCTTCTCCTGGAGATGTTGACTCGACGTTCTCTCCGGCCGCAATGCCAGGGACACGCTGCGCTGCCACTTATATAGGGACAAGGGGCGGTGTCACATGGGTTGATGTCACATGGGTTGGTGTCACATGGTGCCCCCGCCCCCTTACGATGTCACAGTCCCGGAGGATGCTGGGACTGTTGCCATGTGACATCAACCCATGTGACCAACCCATGCGACATCAACCCATGTGACACCGCCCCTTGTCCCTATATAAGTGGCAGCACAGCGTGTCCCTGGCATTGCGGCCGCAGAGAACGTCGAGTCAACATCTCCAGGAGAAGAAGAAGAACGGAAGGCGGCGGCGGCGGCGATAGAAGACCGGGCCACCGCCTGTAAAAGAGCTATAAGAAGGCGCGGTGGCCCGGCAGAAGAACCGAAGAGGGGGACAAGACCCCCGAAGTCGGAAGAAGAGGCCGCGGCGACGAAGAAGAATGCCGTCGCTCCTTCACTAGTAAAAGAGCTACAAGAAGTTAGCGGAGGAGTCCGGCGAGAAGACCCCTGAAGACGGAAGACCCCCGGAGCTGTGCAATAAATTATTTTATCTTGTGTGTTGTGTTTTTTTTGTACTTTATTTTACAGGTGAATGGGTAGGGGTACATTGTACCCCATACTCATTCACATAGGGTGGGGGGCCGGTATCCGGGGGCCCCCTTATTAAAGGGGGCTCCCGGATTCCGATAAGCCCCCCGCTCGCAGACCCCGACAATCAACGGCCAGGGTTGTCGGGAAGAGGCCCTTGTCCTCATCAACATGGGGACAAGGTGCTTTGGGGTGGGGGGGCCGCTCGCTCGCCCCTCCTTTTCTGGCCAGCCAGGTAGCGTGCTCATACAAGGGTCTGTTGTGGACTTTGGGGGGACCCCCACGCCGATTTTTTTCGGCGTTGGGGTTCCCCTTTAAGTTCATACCAGGCGGCGGGGCCAGCGACGTCTCCTTCGCGGGCCCCGCCTACCTGGAGACCCGCTCGAAATGAGCGGACTTTCCTCCGCGTGTGTGGGCGAGTCCGTTCATTTCAAAACTAGGGCGGATAGTACGGCGAACTTAGTACGCCGTATTAGTCCGCTGAAAAAGTGCCGTGTGTGGGCAAGTAGCCCGTTCGGAAAGTCCGACGGACAGTCTGGCGGGAAGTCCGCCAGACTAAGTACGTCGGACAGACGGCTACGTGTGTTTAATTAGCACGCGGCTTTAATTAGCACAAACAACAATGGGTGAAAGACCCTTAGGGGGCACACTAGACCTGCTTATACTAAACACATTATGGCAGGGGGCCCCAGACAGATGGCTTGCTGACGACATCAACATCAGCTATGAGTCCCAAGCTGGCAGAGACCATTATGACCTTTTTAATAACGTCATTTTGCATTACATAACAGAACATCTTCCAAAATTCTTGCAGCTCGCTCAAATGCCAGGGCCCATAGTTGATAAGAAAGAAGTTAGCATTCAGTCCCCTCCAAAAGCCTCTGTCCCGGGTGAGTCTATCACAGTAAGTATTAAAGTGGACAAAAAAAACAACCTCATACTTCTCTTTCACCACATTTCATTCAGCCCTGAAGAAGGAGAAACAAGCCACAAAAATGTGTTGGGTTATCAAACTGATTCTGCAATATTCTACATGAATATTGAGAGGTAGCCATTGTTTACACACTTTGTTCTTCCTTATCAAGCCCTGATGAAATGTGCACCCCTAAACATGTTGGGTCTTTATAACATAAAAGTCTGAATATAACAGAATCTGGAATTTGCTTTTCTCTCTTGCACACCCAGGTTTTTAATTATTGTTGTCTGTGTCCCCACTGGGGAGATCCCTCCTTTCTATTTTGTCCAATTACCATTGACCATTTGGACTTCCCATCACCTTTTTCTATTGGGAGAGAAAGTGATATCTACATTTTGAGAGAAAGCGATGGGCAGACGTGCACTGCCGAAAAATGTGTTTGTTTTCTTTTCATTCGTTTTTTTGTTTTTTGTTTTTTTCAGGTCATTCAATATGATTGCAATTTGTAAATCCGAAAATAAGAAAGAAAATCCCCAAAAATTCAAAAGAATAACAAACTAATATTACCTAACTATTAAATTATAGATATTGGAGTTTCCTTTAAAATTTGGCTATTAGTGAACATCCGAAATAATGAATGCCATATCTAAACAAATGGAATGGAACAAATAAATAATAATATTAAAAAGTTTTTATTATTATTATTGTTATTAATTATTATTCATTTGTTATGTTCCATTAGTTTGGATGCGGCATTTCGTTATTTTGGATAATTCATAACTTCAGATAAATTTAGAAATTTTCGAATTTACGAATATTCTGAAAAATTCATTAAACGGGTTTTCGTTAATTTCATATTTCTGAATTAACAAATTAGTTGAAATTCGTTAAAAAACTAATTTGAAACAAAGCGAATTGCACATGGCTAGTGATTAGAAATCCACAGGATTTCCTCTCACTTTTATCTTGAAAGTGGAAGTGAAGAGGAATCTCTCCAACTGGACTATTAGAAAAAAATCTCACAGATGTTTATATCTTTCATTATTGTATCCAAATGTGACAGGAGCACTTGGGCAAAGTTTAGTACCTACGTCATCTCTTCTGTGGAGCCCCAGCTAGTACTTGGGTAGACCTTGCTTTGGCAGGTCCCCTGAAGAATGGGTCTGCCTGGTTTTGGCCAGGTGGGCAATGAGTACCCCAGACACTGTCAGGTGTCTTGTGCCCCAGGGAATCAGGGCCAAGGTCCTTCCCCCTCAGAGGCGGACCATATAATACACTCTGTGCAGTTTTTTGTGTGCTTCACTTTTTGTGTGTTCACTTTTTTATTGCATCTGGTGTTAAATTTAGAGTGTGCATGTTGGAGCTTAAAAAAACATGATGCTGCCACCACCACATTTCACGGTAGGGATGGTGTGTTCAGGGTGATGTGTAGTGTTAGTTTTCTGCCACACATAACATTTTGCTTTTAGGCCAAAAAGTCATCTCATATGACCAGAGCACCTTCTTCCACATGTTTGCTGTGTCCTCCACATGGCTTTTCACAAACTGCAAACGGACTTCTTATGGCTTTCTTTCATCAATGTCTTTCTTCTTGTCACTCTTCCATAAAGGGCAGATTTGTGGAGAGCACGACTAATAGTTGTCCTGTGGACAGATTCTCCCACCTGAGCTGTGGATCTCTGCAGATCCTCCAGAGTTACCATGGACCTCTTGGCTGCTTCTTGGGTGAATGCTCTCCTTGCCCGGCGGTCAGTTTAGGTGGACGGCCATGTCTTGGTAGGTTTGCAGTTGTGCCATACTCTTTTCATTGTCGGATGATGGATTGAACAGAGCTCCGTGAGATGTTCATAACTTGGGATAATTTTTTATACCCCAACCCTGCTTTAATCTGCTCCACAACATTATCCCTGACCTGTCTGGTGTGTTCCTTGGCCTTCATGATGCTGTTTGTTCACTAAGGTTTTCTAACCATCCTCTGAGGGCTTCACAGAACAGCTGTATGTATGCAGAGATTAAATTGCACACAGGGGGGCTCTATTTACTAATTGGGTGACTTCTGAAGGCAATTGGTTACACTAGATTTTAGTTAGGGGTATCAGAGCAAAGGGGGCTGATTAAAAATGTACCCCACACTTTTCACATATTTATTTGTAAAAAAAATTTAAAACCATTTATCATTTTTCTTCCACTTCACAATTATGTGCCAGATGAAATGGCTGTGCTAATTACTAAGACAGCGAAACTGATCAAATTGCCTGAAAACATGACTTGTTGAGGCATCTTGAGCACTGGAGTTGAAAAACACTGATCTATCACATAAAATCCCAATAAAATACATTTATGTTTTTGGTTGCAACATGACAAAATGTGGAAAATTTCAAGGGGTATAAATACTTTTTCAAGGCACTGTATCTATGTACATTGTATGGATACATTGTATATCTGTGTACATTTTATGGATACATTGTACATCTGTGTACATTGTATGGATACATCATATATCTGTGTACATTGTATGGATACATTGTATATCTGTGTACATTGTATGGATACATTGCATATCTGTGTACATTGTTTGGATACATTGTATACCTGTGTAAATTGTATGGATACATTGTATATCTGTGTACATTGTATGGATACATTGTATATCTGTGTACATTGTATGGATACATTGTATATCTGTGTACATTGTATGGATACATTGTATATCTGTGTACATTGTATATCTATGTACATTGTATGGATACATTGTATATCTGTGTACATTGTATGGATACATTGTATACCTGTGTAAATTGTATGGATACATTGTACACCTTTGTACATTGTATATCTGTGTACATTGTACGGATACATTGTATACCTGTGTAAATTGTATGGATACGTTGTATATCTGGGTACATTGTATATATGTGTACAGTGTATGGATACATTGTATATCTGTGTACATTGTATGGATACATTGTATATCTGTGTGCATTGTATACCTGTGTACATTGTATGGATACATTGTATATCTGTGTAAATTGTATGGATACATTGTATACCTGTGTACATTGTATATCTGTGTACATTGTATATCTGTGTACATTGTATGGATACATTGTATATCTGTGTACATTGTATGGATACATTGTATATCTGTGCACATTGTATGGATATATTGTATATCTGTGTACAGTGTATGGATACATTGTATACATGTGTACATTGTATGGATACATTGTATATCTGTGTACATTGTATGGATACATTGTATATCTGTGTACATTGTATGGATACATTGTATATCTGTGTACATTGTAGATCTGTGTACATTGTATATCTGTGTACATTGTATGGATACATTGTATATGTGTGTACATTGTATGGATACATTGTATATCTGTGTACATTGTATGGATATATTGTATATCTGTGTACAGTGTATGGATACATTGTATACATGTGTACATTGTATGGATACATTGTATATCTGTGTACATTGTATGGATACATTGTATATCTGTGTACATTGTATGGATACATTGTATATCTGTGTACATTGTATGGATACATTGTATATCTGTGTACATTGTATGGATACATTGTATATCTGTGTACATTGTATGGATACATTGTATATCTGTGTACATTGTAGATCTGTGTACATTGTATGGATACGTTGTATATCTGTGTAAATTGTATGGATACATTGTATACCTGTGTACATTGTATATCTGTGTACATTGTATGGATACGTTGTATATCTGTGTACATTGTATGGATATATTGTATATCTGTGTACATTGTATGGATACATTGTATATATGTGTACATTGTATGGATACATTGTATATATGTGTACATTGTATGGATACATTGTATATATGTGTACATTGTATGGATACATTGTATATCTGTGTACATTGTATGGATACATTGTATATATGTGTACATTGTATGGATATATTGTATATCTGTGTACATTGTATGGATACATTGTATATATGTGTACATTGTATGGATACATTGTATATATGTGTACATTGTATGGATACATTGTATATATGTGTACATTGTATGGATACATTGTATATATGTGTACATTGTATGGATACATTGTATATATGTGTACATTGTATGGATATATTGTATATCTGTGTACATTGTATGGATACATTGTATATATGTGTACATTGTATGGATACATTGTATATATGTGTACATTGTATGGATATATTGTATATATGTGTACATTGTATGGATACATTGTATATATGTGTACATTGTATAGATACATTGTATATATGTGTACATTGTATGGATATATTGTATATCTTTGGGTTTAGTGTTGGTATTGTACAATCTATAGAGCTGGGATTCCCCCTCGGTACAAACACGAGCGGCTTGGCTGCCATGTTGACGCCTCTTGAATACAAAAGCGCAGGAAAGCCCTTGTGTGGTCACCATGGTAACAGTAATAGGATTAGACACACGGAGATGTGTCTGATAGGACGGCACGTTCGGCACAATCTCCCGCTTTGGCGCTGCGTTTCGGGGATTAAACGATCCAAGCTATTTACTGTGCGATGGCAATTTTGTTTTGTCTCTCGGGGGCTCCTAAGTGTTCCCCGAAGGACTTCCATTAATAACAGTAAATGATGTCATAAAGCACAATCAATTTCCTCATAATAATTCGCTTTTTTTTCTTCATTGGTATACAAGCTCATTTGCATATTTTCTGCAAATGAAAAAAAAATGATATATTTTCAGGCAGATCAATGAAAGATTGTGGGTGGAAATTATGCAATAAAACAGAAGAAGGTTAAAACAGGGGAAGGGGGCAAAAAAACAAAACGGTGGGGTGGGTCTTTTATATTAGATGTTCTCGAGAATTTAACCCTTGCACTTTCACCCCCTTCCTGCCCAGGCCAATTTTCAGCTTTCAGCGCTGTCACACTTTGAATGACAATTGCGCGGACATACTACACTGTACCCAAACTACATTTTTAGAATTGTTTTGAGATAGACAGAGCTTTCTTTTGGAGGTATTTATTAATAACCACTGGAGTTTTTTTTTTTTGCTAAACAAATCAAAAAAGACTGACATTTTTTATTTTTTTTTATTTTTTATTTCTGTTATGAAATTTTGAAATGAAGAATTTTTTTTCTCCTTCACTGATATGCGCTGATGAGGTGGCACTGATAGGCCTCACTGGTGGGTACTGATTGGCATCACTGGTGGGCACTGATTGGTACAGATTGGCAGCACTGGTGTGTACTGAGTGGCATCACTGGTGGGCACTGATTGGTACAGATTGGCAGCACTGGTGTGTACTGATTGGTATCACTGGTGGGCACTAATTGACACAGATTGGCAGCACTGGTGGGCACTGATTGGCATCACTGGTGGGCACTGAATGGTACAGATTGGCAGCACTGGTGTGTACTGATTGGTATCACTAGTGGGCACTAATTGGCACAGATTGGCAGCACTGGTGGGCACTGATTGGCATCACTGGTGGGCACTGATTGGTACAGATTGGCAGCACTGATTGGCATCACTAGTGGGCACTAATTGGCACAGATTGGCAGCACTGATGGGAACTAATTGGCATCACTGGTGGACACTAATTGGCACATATTGGCATCACTGGTGGGCACTGATTGACACATATTGTCAGCACTGGTGGGCACAGATTGGCATCACTGGTGGGCACAGATTGGTAGCACTGGTGGGCACAGATTGGCAGCACTGGTTGGTACTGATTGGTACATATTGGCAGCACTGGTGGGCACTGATTGGCATCACTGGTGGGAACTGATTGGCACAGATTGTCAGCACTGGTGGGCACTGATTGGCTCTTTACCCTGATCTGTGATCAGCTGTGTCGGAAGTACTCAGCGATCGCAAATCACTGCCAATGCACTCCGCAGGGGGGCGCGGGCACAGGAGGGACGTCATATAACTGGCTCCCAGCAAAGTGCGGCCGCGCTGTAGCCATCATTTGGTTATAGCGTGGTTGCGAAGTAGTTAAAGCTGAACTCCGGGCACAAAGAAAAATGTCATTAAATATATTTCTCAATAGCCAAAAAGGATATAAATCCACTTGTGTCCTCCAAATGCCTTTGCAAACCCAGATATTACCTTGTAAATGTAGCAGTGACATCATCACTGTGCTGTACCCAGCCTGTGCAGAGAACAAAGCTGTGGGAGGGGTCCCAGCAGGTTCCAGCCACTACGGAAAACGACCGGAGCACCTGCTGCAGCCTTGTGACTTGCTATAGAGATGCAATGTTGAAGCCTGATCACTGGGGGGGGGGGGGGGGGGGGAGAGACTGAGGAAATGCTTCCTCCTGCCTTCAGCAAACTGATGACATCATCTCAGCCTAGGCAAAGTAGTGCTTGGTTTTTAATGATAAAAGGTAGAGCTTTTCTGAAAATCAATGCTGTTGCTGTACATTGTGACATGTCGGGAATTTATTCATGCAGATTTGTAAACATAATGATAGGTCCACTTTGATGATGAGGCCACATGCGTTTCACTTTTGCTAACGCATTCTTTTATTTATTCTCTTTGCTCTAGAAGAAGCAGGTGAGTCAGACCAAGATCCGGGTCATCTCCACCATCTTGTTCATCGTGGCCGGGTGTCTGGTGTTTGTGACCATCCCCGCAGTCATCTTCAAACAGATCGAGGGCTGGACGGAGCTGGAGTCCATCTACTTCGTGGTGGTGACGCTCACAACAGTTGGCTTTGGGGACTATGTGGCAGGTGAGGGCAGTTTGTTACCATGCAGTTTATTTTAGTTCTTAAAAAAAAATTATATATATATATATATATATATATATATATATATATATATATATATACACACACATATATATATATATATATATATATATATATATATATATATATATAATTTTTTTTTTCTTACCCTTCTATTATTTTTATTTTTTTTTTAAAGAGTTTTGAAGAGTAATTTTTCTATATATATATATATATATATATATATATATATATATATATATATATATATATATATATATTATTAAATTACTCTTTAAAACTCTTTAAAAAAAATAATAGGAGGGTCGAAACATATACACAGTATATAATTAAATTACTCTTAATAATAATAAGAATAATAATAATAATAGGACGGTCAAATGAATTGGCAACAGCTGCCAATATCATCCAATGCCCCTAAATAGTCCTCATTTGCATCTATATTATTTGTGTATTTGTCTCTTACCATTTTCTTGAAGTGTGTTGCTTCCTTTTTCACCTTCTGCAATTCAAACTGTTGTAGATATGTTTGTGTGTGTGTTGTTTTGGCAGACCTTTTATGGTGTTGTTTTAAGTTTTTCTCTCCCTGCTGTGTTATATACACTCACCGGCCACTTTATTAGGTACACCTGTTCAATTGTTTTGGTAACAGAAATTGCTAATCAGCCAATCACATGGCAGCAACTCAATGCATTTGGGCAGGCCGAGCATCATGAGGAAAAGGAAAGAAAGGGGATTTAGGTGACTGAACGTGGCATGGTTGTTGGTGCCGGACGGCTGGTCTGAGTATTTCAAAAACTGCTGATCTACTGGGATTATCACGCACAACCATCTCTCGGGTTTACAGAGAAGGGTCCGAAAAAGAGAAAATATCCAGTGAGTGGCAGTGGTATGGTGGAAAATGCCTTGTTGATGTCAGAGGTTGGAGGAGAATGGGCAGACTGGTTCTAGATGATGGAAAGGCAACAGTAACTCAAATAACCTCTCGTTACACCCAAGGTATAGAGAATACCATCTCTGAATGCACAACACATGGAACCTTAAAGCAGATGGGCTACAGCAGCAGAAGACCACACTGGGGACAACTCCTGTCAGTTAAGTCTACATTTGGCACAGGATCACCAAAATTGGGCAATAGAAGATTGGAAAACATTGCCTGGTCTGATGAGTCTGGATTTCAGCTGTGACTTTCAGATAGTGGGGTCAGAATTTGGTGTAAACAACATCAAATCCTGGATCCATCCTGCCTTGTATTACCGGTTCAGGCTGGTGGTGGTGTAATGGTGTGGAGGATATTTTCTAGGCACACTTTGGGCCCCTTAGTACCAATTGATCATCGCTTAAAAACCACTGTCTACCTGAGTATTGTTGCTGACCATGTCCATCCCTTTATGACTACAGTGTCCCCATCTTCTGATGGCTTCTTCCAGCAGGATAATGCGCCATGTCACAAAGCTCCAATCATCTCACCACTGGACAATGAGGTCAAAAAACGTTACCCTGTGACACTGCGCTATCCAAAAAAGAACCAAAATAAAGCTGCTAACACAATCACAAGGATATAGAACAGTGAATCATTTACAAATATTAAATCATAGTGTAGCGCTAGAGAAGATAAACAAAAGTAACCTAATACATGACGATACGTGATCATACAATGTTTAACCAAACATTAAACACAAAAAATCATAATAATAATCATAAAATGTGCAAAAAATACACCATAAGTGTATATAGTAATACAAAAAATACAAAAAAGTCCAAGGTAAGGATAAGAGTCTCTATATAAATGTTGATCCAATCCAAACGTGAGATAAAGGTCACCATCCACCTTCTTTAAATGAGACTAACATGCAGACACCATGTGGTATTCCCGTCACCTTTTAAGATAGAGGCTTACCAGATGTAATGGATCCAAACGAATGTACATTCGAAGGATCACAAAGGCTTGTGCACTCGTATGCGAGCTTTCAAAAGCAAATTTTCCAGGGAAGTAACGAATCAAACTAATCCATTCAGGTGCCCAAGATAGTTGTTAAATCCTCAGCGGTAAAATCCAACTCAAATTGTTGAACCCATACAAAGAGAAATAAGGGCCACAATAGTGTAATTCCGTTTAAGAAAAAAATTTAATAAAAAAGGTAATGAACTTACATATAACCAAAGAATCAAGCGCTTATTCAATAAAAACAGTGCTACAGTAGGAGTCCCGACGCGTTTCGTCCTCCAAAGACGTCATCTGGGGTAACACTCCACTGTAGCACACTTACTTTTATATCCAACCTTCCAATCTGGGCAAAAATTCCATCTGCCTGTGTCACCGCATATTACTTCCGGTTTAAGATGGCGCCCGGCGTGCGTTCCACGCCTCATTTTGATGTTATCACAAAAATCTGCTAGCGATTCTATGTTATAACATATATCAAGTAAAACGATAAGTGAAGCCAGCATTAACACGCCTAAATGGACGAAATAGTAAAACAATTGACGTTGTACCATAAACGTCATTTCCGGGTCATGGCTGGGGTGTTAACCAATGAAGTTAATAAACGTAGGTGTGGCTCCAATAAACACCTAACTATCCTATCCCGTCAACGAGGCCACAACCACCGGAAACGCCCAACACGAGAAACTCCTCTCATAGTGGGCGCATCACGGATTGGAGCGTGACGCTTCCGGCCAGCGATGCTGGAACGCACCGCACACAGGAAGCGCCACCACAGAAGGCGCATCCGACGCCGGAAGTGACGTAGAAGAAAATACGTCACTTCCAGTCACCAACGGAACGCATATAAACATACTCCGGAATGCACGGCTCAAAAGGCTGTGCACTTATACACCCGCCCACTTCAAGGTGCAAGAAGTACTGAAAAGAATAGACTTTATACCAATCTCACTATGTATTAAATAAAAAGTAAAAAATCCACATATAAAAATGTATTGTATATACCGGATTTCACCTAACAAGTAATCCAGAAGTGCGTTCACCATACATTCTAAAGGACGTGAATATATCACCCCCAACTTAGAAGACTAATTATATAAAAAATAATTGTATAAAAAATACCAAACAGCTATGCACACAAACCAGCAATAGTATACTATATGTCGGTATGTGCATAATACCATATAGCGATGACATATAAGGCAGATAGAATTCTGTCCCAGGAATGATACAACATGTAAATAAATAACAACCCTGAAAAAAATTTCATTTACATAAAAATTAAAAAAATATTAAAAATATAGAAAATTCAAAGCTGAAATGAAACATTGCCATTATACACATTAACCATCATTAATGAAAGCATTAATATCCCACTCTACATTTAGACCAAATGGAGAGTAGGATCGAATCGTATATATCCAGTAGGTCTCTAATCTGAAAATACCCCGAGTCATGGCACCACCCCTCCAGGGGGGTGTGTATTTATCAATAGCCAAAAACTGGGTACCTGTAGGATCGCTGTTGTGACATTCCCTATAGTGTCTCCAAACATACTGTCCCGAGACACTATAGGGAATGTCACAACAGCGATCCTACAGGTACCCAGTTTTTGGCTATTGATAAATACACACCCCCCCTGGAGGGGTGGTGCCATGACTCGGGGTGTTTCCAGATTAGAGACCTACTGGATATATACGATTCGATCCTACTCTCCATTTGGTCTAAATGTAGAGTGGGATATTAATGCTTTCATTAATGATGGTTAATGTGTATAATGGCAATGTTTCATTTCAGCTTTGAATTTTCTATATTTTTAATATTTTTTTAATTTTTATGTAAATGAAATTTTTTTCAGGGTTGTTATTTATTTACATGTTGTATCATTCCTGGGACAGAATTCTATCTGCCTTATATGTCATCGCTATATGGTATTATGCACATACCGACATATAGTATACTATTGCTGGTTTGTGTGCATAGCTGTTTGGTATTTTTTATACAATTATTTTTTATATAATTAGTCTTCTAAGTTGGGGGTGATATATTCACGTCCTTTAGAATGTATGGTGAACGCACTTCTGGATTACTTGTTAGGTGAAATCCGGTATATACAATAAATTTTTATATGTGGATTTTTTACTTTTTATTTAATACATAGTGAGATTGGTATAAAGTCTATTCTTTTCAGTACTTCTTGCACCTTGAAGTGGGCGGGTGTATAAGTGCACAGCCTTTTGAGCCGTGCGTTCCGGAGTATGTTTATATGCGTTCCGTTGGTGACTGGAAGTGACGTATTTTCTTCTACGTCACTTCCGGCGTCGGATGCGCCTTCTGTGGTGGCGCTTCCTGTGTGCGGTGCGTTCCAGCATCGCTGGCCGGAAGCGTCACGCTCCAATCCGTGATGCGCCCACTATGAGAGGAGTTTCTCGTGTTGGGCGTTTCCGGTGGTTGTGGCCTCGTTGACGGGATAGGATAGTTAGGTGATTATTGGAGCTACACCTACATTTATTAACTTCATTGGTTAACACCCCAGCCATGACCCGGAAATGACGTTTATGGTACAACGTCAATTGTTTTACTATTTCGTCCATTTAGGCGTGTTAATGCTGGTTTCACTTATCGTTTTACTTGATATATGTTATAACATAGAATCGCTAGCAGATTTTTGTGATAACATCAGAATGAGGCGTGGAACGCACACCGGGCGCCATCTTAAACCGGAAGTAATATGCGGTGACACAGGCAGATGGAATTTTTGCCCAGATTGGAAGGTTGGATATAAAAGTAAGTGTGTTACAGTGGAGTGTTACCCCAGATGACGTCTTTGGAGGACAAAACGCGTCGGGACTCCTACTGTAGCACTGTTTTTATTGAATAAGCGCTTGATTCTTTGGTTATATGTAAGTTCATTACCTTTTTTATTAAATTTTTTTCTTAAACGGAATTACACTATTGTGGCCCTTATTTCTCTCTGTATGGGTTCAACAATTTGAGTTGGATTTTACCGCTGAGGATTTAACAACTATCTTGGGCACCTGAATGGATTAGTTTGATTCGTTACTTCCCTGGAAAATTTGCTTTTGAAAGCTCGCATACGAGTGCACAAGCCTTTGTGATCCTTCGAATGTACATTCGTTTGGATCTATTACATCTGGTAAGCCTCTATCTTAAAAGGTGACGGGAATACCACATGGTGTCTGCATGTTAGTCTCATTTAAAGAAGGTGGATGGTGACCTTTATCTCACGTTTGGATTGGATCAACATTTATATAGAGACTCTTATCCTTACCTTGGACTTTTTTGTATTACTATATACACTTATGAATTATGCACTTAAGGTGTATTTTTTGCACATTTTATGATTATTATTATGATTTTTGTGTTTAATGTTTGGTTAAACATTGTATGATCACGTATCGTCATGTATTAGGTTACTTTTGTTTATCTTCTCTAGCGCTACACTATGATTTAATATTTGTAACTGGACAATGAGGTCACTGTCCTCCAATGGCCTCCACACTCACCATATCAAATCCAATAGAGAATCTTTGGGATGTGGTGGAGAGGGAGATTGGCATCATACATGTGCAGTCGACAAATCTGCAGCAACTGCGGGATGATATCATGTCACTATGGACCAAAATCTCTGAGGAACTTTTCAAAACACCTTGTTGTATCTATGCCACCAAGAATGAAGGCAAAAAGAGGGTCCAACCCGGTACTAGCAAAGTGTACCTAAGAAAATGAACATTGAGTGTAGATCTATATAGACCATTGTCAGCATGCAACTACTATGACCATTAGTGTTACTGTATATGGAACACTCAGGCGATGGGAATTCAAGCTCCGCCGATCCTTCATGCGGATTTGGTGGGGCCTTTATAATGTTATTTTGGGTTTTTCTCTCCCTGATGTGCTATATGGTTTCATGTAGACCCCCAATCAGCATGAAGCTTCTATCACTATCAATAGTGCTGTATACAGAACGCTCAAGTGATGGGAATTTCAAGCTCCACCGATCCATCATGTGATTTTGGATAAGCTTTTAATATTTTGTTTTCAGTTTTTCTCTCCCTGTTGCACTATATAAACCTATGTAGAGGATCATCGGCACAAAGCTGCCACCACCATTAGAGCTGTATACGGAACACTCAGGTGATGGGAATTCTGAGATCTACTGATCCTTCATGTGATTTATGATGTTTTTTTCAGTTCTTCTCTCCCTGCTGCATTATATGGAACTATATAGACCAGGGGTCTTCAAACTTTCTAAACAAAGGGCCAGTTTAATATCCTCCAGACTTTAGAAGGGCTGAACTGTGGTCATCAGGAGTAAAATGTATCCTGGCATCAGTGGGAGTAAACAATGCATCTTTGGTATTAGGGGGTGAAATAGTGCCCTATTTCTGGTGTCAGTGGGCTGAATAGTGCCCCATCACTGGTGTCAGTGAGATTAAAAGTGCCTGTTTGAGGACTAGTGCCCCATCATTGGTGTCTTAGTAGTGCCCCATCATTGGTGTCAGTAGAATTAGTAGTGCCCCATCATTGGTGTCAGTGGGAGAAATAGTGCCCAATCATTGGTGTCAGTAGGAGGAATAGTTTTCCACCATTGGTGTCAGTGGGAGGAATAGTGCCCAATCATTGGTGTCAGTGGGAGGAATAGTTTTCCACCATTGGTGTCAGTGGGAGGAATAGTTTTCCACCATTGGTGTCAGTGGGAGGAATAGTGCCCAATCATTGATGTCAGTGGGAGGAATAGTTTTCCGTCATTGGGGTCAGTGGGAGGAATAGTGCCCCATCATTGGTGTCAGAGGAAAGAATAGTGCACCATCATTGGGGTCAGTGGGATTAATAGTGACCCATTGTTGGTGTCAGTTTGAGGAATAGAGACTCATCTATCGTTGGGGTTAGTGGGGTTAATAGTACAATGGGAGAAATAATGCCCCATCAATGGTATCAGAGGGAGGAATAGTGTCTTGTATCAGTGGAAGGAAAAGTTCCCTAAGGCCTGGATAAAGGGCCGCATTCAGCCTCAGGGCCACAAATTGGAGACCCCTGATATAGACCATCATCAGGATGTAGCTGCTATCACTATTACTGCTGTATACGGAATGCTCAGGTGATTGGGATTACAAACTCCACCAATCTTTCATGTTGTTTTTGGCGGAGCCTTTATCATGTTATTTTCAGTTTTTCTCTCCCTGTTGTACTATATGGATTCATATAGACCCCCATCAGCATGAAGCTTCTGTGACAGACTCATCCAGGCAGAGGCTTTTGGAGGGGACTGAATACTAGCCACAGACATGTCGCCCCAGCAGCCAGATGAGGGAAGAGAAGAGAAAGCAGCTGGTTCACCTCCCCAATGGCAGCTACACATTGTGGGAGTGGAGGAATCCAGCCTCTTGCCCCAATGGTTAGCCAAAGTGGATGATGTGGAAGCCCCAGCAGAAGTGCTGGTAACAGGCCAGAGCGCCACTGGCCTCTGCCTAGCAGCTACAGTGTCTCTACAGCTTCAGGAAGCTGGGGCAATTGGCCCCTCTGCCCAGCAGCAGACCAAGCCCCAGAATGTTAAAAACCACCCAGCTGAAGCGCTGGCAGCCGGACAGAGAATCAATGACCTCTGCCCCACACCTACTGAGGTCAAATATTCCTTGCAGCCAAAAATGGAGATCATGTGGACAAACTATGTGAGTTCACTCTGCCCGACTAATGCATGCCCAGACCAGTTGGAGGTCTGGGACCTTGTTAGTTGACTTTTGATGGGGGAGAAATGTAACATACTCACCGAGACAGAGGCTTTTGGAGGGAACTGAATGCTATCCTCTTACCTACCAACTGTGGGCCCTAGCATTTGAGGGAGCTACAAGCATTTAGGACGATAGTCTGTTATGTAACACACCTTTGTCTCCTAGCAAACTATTGTGGGATGTGTTTCTACTTATGTGTATTGTAAGTTGAGTGAGGAGACGGCAAGTCTACCCTGAAAGGTCATATCTCTGAGACACCAAGTCTGGGTAAACGATTAGATAACTAGCTCATGTTAATTAGGGTGGTGGTTACAGGTGTATTGTTAGAGTAATATGAGAAGGAGGGGGGAACCTCCTCTTCAACTGTATATAAGACCGTATTCTTGTTCTAATAAACAGTCCATGTTCAGCAACCAAACGAGTATTGTCTTGTTTTGTGGTTGTTAGCGGTTGAACTATCTGATATCTATAATCAGACTGGGAGGAAGCGATATATGATGAAAGCACTCAAGCGAAGTGTGGCACGTTTCGTTACAGCTTCTATCACCATTAGTACTGTATACGGAACGCTCGTGTGATGGGGATCTTTCATGTTGTTTTTGGATGAGCCTTTATGATGTTATTTTCCGTTTTTCTTTCCCAGTTGCAGTATATGGATTCATATAGACCCCCATCAGCATGAAGCTGTAATCACCATTAACAGGGCCGCTGATAGAAATCATGGGGCCCCGTACAGCCTACCTGATGGGGGCCCCCTTCAGCTCCACCCTGGCCCCGCCCCTTGTCCCTCCTTCAGCCCCACCCCTGGCCCCACCCATTGCCCCTCCCCAGACCCCACCTTGAAACAATTGGCGGGGTATGTATTGCAGAGTATTGGCGGGGTATGTATTGCAGAGTATTGGCGGGGTATGTATTGCAGAGTATTGCCAGGTTAAGTATTGCAGTGTATTGGCAGGGTATTGGCAGGGTAAGTATTGCAGAGTATTGGCGAGGTATGTATTGCAGAGTATTGGCGGAGTATGTATTGCAGAGTATTGGCGGGGTATGTATTGCAGAGTATTGGCGGGGTATGTATTGCAGAGTATTGGCGGGGTATGTATTGCAGAGTATTGGCAGGGTATTGGCAGGGTAAGTATTGCAGAGTATTGGCAGGGTATTTATTGCAGAGTATTGGTGGGGTATGTATTGCAGAGTATTGGCAGGGTATTGGCAGGGTAAGTATTGCAGAGTATTGGCAGGGTATTTATTGCAGAGTATTGGTGGGGTATGCATTGCAGAGTATTGGCAGGGTATGTATTGCAGAGTATGTATTGCAGAGTATTAGCAGGGTATGTATTGCAGAGTATTGGGTATTGGCAGGGTATGTATTGCATTTGCAGATGTTGAACTTCAAGCCCCCCCCAAGCAAGCATACACCTCACCTTGTCACCTGTAATTGTCCACAAGATCTTGACTCGATCGATTCGCCCGGCCCCTGCTCTCTCTGCTCGCCTGAGTCGCCTCTCACTCTGCTACTAAGTTCTTGTCACGCGGAGAGAGATAGAGAGAGGATTGGGAATATCACTCTGCAACACCATAACATTATATGCTGGCCGGGACTTGTGCGGTGTGTGGAGCGGGTGCAGAAGACGTATTCTTCCGCGCCCAAAATACAGGAAAGAGTCCCTCCCCTGCAGCCACATACTGGAATGAACACAGCGCAATGAGCGCATAGCACATTTAAAAAAAAAAAAACCTTTACCGAACACGGGGGGCAGGGGCGTACCTAGAGCATTTGGCACCCGGGGCGGATCCTATATCTGGCACCCCCCCACCATAAAATGTAAAAACAACACCCACTGTGTCCTCTGCATCCTTCAATATCTTTTTGTCACTACTGTGTACCCCCCTCTCCATGACTGCACCTCTAGACCCCTTTAAATTACACAGCACCCTGCACCTCTGGACCCCTTTACATTACACAGCACCCTGCACCTCTGGACCCCTTTACATTACACAGGACCTTGCGCCTAAGGACCTCTTTACATTACACAGCACCCTGCACCTCTGGACCCCTTTACATTACACAGGACCTTGCGCCTAAGGACCCCTTTACATTACACAGGTCCTTGCGCCTAAGGACCCCTTTACATTACACAGGACCTTGCGCCTAAGGACCTCTTTACATTACACAGCACCCTGCACCTCTGGACCCCTTTACATTACACAGGACCTTGCGCCTAAGGACCTCTTTACATTACACAGCACCCTGCACCTCTGGACCCCTTTACATTACACAGGACCTTGCGCCTAAGGACCTCTTTACATTACACAGCACCCTGCACCTCTGGACCCCTTTACATTACACAGGTCCTTGCGCCTAAGGACCCCTTTACATTACACAGGACCTTGTGCCTAAGGACCCCTTTACATTACACAGCACCCTGCACCTCTGGACCCCTTTACATTACACAGGTCCTTGCGCCTAAGGACCCCTTTACATTACACAGGACCTTGCGCCTAAGGACCTCTTTACATTACACAGCACCCTGCACCTCTGGACCCCTTTACATTACACAGGACCTTGCACCTAAGGACCTCTTTACTTTACACAGCAGCCTGCACCTCTGGACCCCTTTAAATTACACAGCAGCCTGCACCTCTGGACCCCTTTACATTACACAGCTCTTGTACCTCTGGACCCCTTTACATAACACAGCACACTGAACCTCCTGACCCCTTTACATTACACAGCCCTTGTACCTCTGGACCCCTTTACATTACACAGCACCCTGAACCTCTGGACCCCTTTATATTACACAGCACCCTGAACCTCTTTACATTACACAGCCCCTCACAGCTCTGGACCTCCTGCATGTTACACAGACCCCCTACAGTGCAGACCCCCCCCCACAGTGCACAGACCCCCCACAGTAAAGAACCCCCCTACAGTGCACAGACTCCCCTAAGGACCCATAATGTACCTCGATCCCAAGGCAGCGGCATTGCAGGGGGGAGGTGCGAGCAGCACCCGAGTGGAGTGACATCTGCCGGCTCAGTGATCCTGGCCCCGGCGCAATAATCTCCTTATCTCTGTGGTCGCGTGACTCACGTCGCGCCGTTCTGATCAGTCTCGGCAGCGGCTGTCACTCACAGCCGAGCAGAGTGAAGCCACCTCCCCCTCCTCCTTTATGTCTACACAGTGCTGTGCATGGAGGAGGGGGAGGCGGCTTCACTTTGCTCGGCTGTGAGTGACAGCCGCTGCCAAGACTGATCAGAACGGCCGCGCGACGCGACCACAGAGAGAAGGGGATTATTGCGCCGGGTCCCGGAACACTGAGCCAACAGGTGTCACTCCACTCGGGTGCTGCTCGCACCTCCCCCCTGCAATGCCGCCCACTGCCAGTGCCTCTGGCTCTCTCTGTGTGGGCTGCGAATCCGAGGCACGGCGCTGTCTCCTCTTCAGTTGCGGAGGGGGGCACTGAGGGGGGGGGGGGTTGTAGGGCACTGATCGGTGGAGGAGGAACTTTTTTTTTTTTTTTAATACATAAAATTTTGCAGTTCAGGTTGCCCGGGCCCCCCTTGTGGTCAGGCCCGGTACAGCAGGGCCAGTTGTACTGGCCTATCAGCGGCCCTGACCATTAATACTGTATACTGATGATGGGAATTCTGCTCTCTACTGGTTCTCATGTGGTTTTGGCGAGGGCTTTTATGATGTTGTTTTCAGCTTTCCCCTCCCTGCTGCGCTATATAGATCTATATACAGTATTATCAGCATAAAACTGCTATCACTATTTGTGTTGTGTACGGAACGCTTTATTGATGGGAATTCTGAGCTCCACTGATCCATTCCTTGGATACATGGAATGACTTGGCCAAGTCTTCCATTTCTGTGCTCACTCATGCGTGATGGAAAGGGTTAACAAGCAGTTGATCTGTACTTCGCATTGGTAAATGCCCCCCCCCCCCCCCGGCCCTTTCCCCGTACGTCCCCTCTCGTGCTGCTTCTCCTGTGACCTCATCAACTCGTGAATTATACATGAATCACATCTGATCCTTGAAAGGGCCCATGGCTACTGATTGATGCCACTTTAATAATACGGGGGCCATTAAAAGGTTTCTGTTATTCTGCTTATTCACGTCCTAATTGGATTTTTCATGATGCTGAAAGCTCTTCATCCTACACCTGGGGCTCATAGGGTTTCTTTACTGACACAAATTTAAAGGGGAACCCCACTTTTCGGAAACTGCTGATGGATAGAATGAGAATCTTGGAGCTTCAATTACGGAGTAGAATTAAATGGTAGCAAAGAAACAAAAAAATAAATAAAAATAGAGAAAAATACAGTGCCTTGAAAAAGTATTCATACCCCTTGAAATTTTCCGCATTTTGTCATGTTACAACTAAAAAACATTAATGTATTCGATTGAAATTTTATATGATAGACCAACACAAAGTGGCACATATCTGTGAAGTGGAAGGAAAATGATAAATGGTTTTCCAACTTTTTTACAAATAAATATATAAAAAGTGTGTCGTGCATTTGTATTCAGCCCCCTTTACTCTGATACTCCTGACTAAAATCTAGTGGAACCAATTTCCTTCAGAAGTCACCTAATTTAGTAAATAGAGTCCACCTGTGTGTAATTTAATCTCAGTATAAATACAGCTGTTCTCTGAATCCCTCAAAGGTTTGTTAGAGAACCTTAATGAACAAACAGCATCATGAAGGTCAAGGAACACACCAGACAGGTCAGGGCTAAAATTGTGGAGAAGTGTAAAGCAGGGATAGGTTATAAAAAAATATCCCAAGCTTTGAACATCTCACAGAGCACTGTTCAATACATCATCCGAAAATGGAAAGAGTATGGCACAACTGCAAACCTATCAAGACATGGCCGTCCACCTAAACTGACAGGCCGAGCAAGGAGAGCATTCATCAGAGAAGCATCCAAGAGGTCCATGCTAACTCTGGAGGAGCTGCAGAGATCCACAGCTCAGGTGGGAGAATCTGTCCACAGGACAACTATTAGTCATTCACTCCACAAATCTTCCCTTTATGCAAGAGTGGCAAGAAGAAAGCCATTGATGAAAGAAAGACATAAGAAGTCCAGTTTGTAATTTGCGAGAAGCAATGGAGACACAGCAAATATGTGGAAGAAGGTGCTCTGGTCAGATGAGACCAAAATTTAACTTTTTGGCCTAAAAGCAAAATGTGGAAAACACTGCATATCACCCTGAACATACCCTCCCCAACCGTGAAACATGGTGGTGGGAGCATCATGTTGTGGGGATGCTTTTCTTCAGCAGGGACAGGGAAGCTGGTCAGAGTTTATGGGGAGATGGATGGCGCCAAATACAGGACAATCTTAGAAGAAAACCTGTTAGAGTCTGTAAAAGACTTGAGACTGGGGCGCAGGTTCACCTTCCAGCAGGACAACGACCCTAAACATACAGCCAGAGCTACAATGAAATGGTTTAGATCAAAGCATATTCATGTGTTAGAATGGCCCAGTCACAGTTCAGACTTAAATCCAATTGAGAATATGTGGCAAGACTTGAAAATTGCTGTTCACAGACGCTCTCCATCCAATCTGACAGAGCTTGAGATATTTTGCAAAGAAGAATGGGCAAAAATGTCCCTCTCTAGATGTGCAAACCTGGTAGAGACATCCCCAAAAAGACTTGCAGCTGTAATTGCAGATAAAGGCGGTTCTACAAAGTATTGACTCAGGGGGGAGCCATACAAATGTACCCCACACTTTTCACCTATTTATTTGTAACAAATTTTGAAAACCATTTATCATTTTCCTTCCACTTCACAATTATGTGCCACTTTGTGTTGGTCTATCACATAAAATCCCAATAAAATACATTTACGTTTTTGGTTGTGACATGACAAAATGTGGAAAATTTCAAGGGGTATGAATACTTTTTCAAGGCACTGTAAGTGGATGACTCTGTTTCAGAAACTGTTGGTTGCCTGACTGTCATGTTGGTCCTCTGGCTTTAGTACCTACTGAGGTACTAACCTGGGATAAGCATGCAGATGATGTGCTCTGAGTAAAGAGTAAAGGAGGAATATAACCCCTGTTATTTTATTATTTTTGCCATCTGTGTCTCATTGGGGAGATTTCACTTTACTTCCTGTTTCATATCCAAAAAAGGAAGAAGTCCTTCCAAAGTGTGGGAATCCCTTTTTTATCACTAGACATGCGCATGCCGGAAATATTCCTTTTGTTTTAAATACATTCATTCATTGAACAATTTTGTTTCATCACATACGTTATGTTCAACCAATTCATTTTATATCTTCTGCATCTGTTTCATATAATCATTGGTCCGGTCTGGATATGAAAAACGTTGCAGTTTTTTTTTCTAGAAGATTGCTATTTATTGAATATATTTGATAAGTGTAGTGAGGGGCGCTAAAATAAATATATATTACCACTACTCAGTGATAAATATTAACAGTGACTGAAATTGAGATTACAAATATCAAAATTGATTATAAAATTGGAAATAAATTAGAATCACCCAAGTATCTCCAAACCCAAACATAAAACGGTGCTTATTACAATAAATAAAGTCCAGTCATGAAGATTTAAAAAATCCTATACATGAACTTTCTTCAATCCTAAAAGAAGATTCTCTGTGCAAATTCAAATCCGAAGTTTAGATAAACATGCAAAAATGTTGCTTCCACTGTGCAAATGGACCAGCTCCACCAACTGCACTGAACACCCAAATGTGCTCTAAAATGGATGTCTCCAGGGGCGGACTGACCATTGGGCCACTCGGCACTGCCCGAGGGCCCCATGCCACTAGGGGGCCCCATCAGGATTGCCAGCCTCAGTAAAACCAGGGACAGTATGTAAAAATTTGTGTTTTTTTTACATCTGTCTCTGAAATGTCCCTTACCGACATCCTTTTGGTCTAAAAATCCAGAGATTATAGCTGCCCCACCTCTCCGGTACCTTCTCAGCCAATAGAAACATGTCTGTGTATACTGTGTGATTGTATACTGTGTACGTGTGTGTTTGTGTATACTGTGTGGCCCCATAATCTCTGATTGCCTGGGGGCCCCATAATCTCTGATTGCCTGGGGACCCCATAATCTCTGATTGCCTGGGGGCCCCATAATCTCCTATTGCCCGGGGGCCCCATGAGTTGCCAGTCCACCCCTGGATGTCTCCTTACCAGAATGTGGTTGACCTTAATGGTTAGAGAAAGGTCAAATGAGCCTTATGCAAGATAACCGAAACGAACCATGTGGGGAATGACCACCTCCTCTCCACCAATGATAACAGTCGGAATGTTATGCCAAAAACATGCAAACATCGAAATAGTGTAATCCCATTTTAATAAAGATAAAATAGATGAAAACAAAAAGCCAAATGGCTGCTTACATTCCGAATTGTCTATACCCGGCACTGGGGCTAGTGAGCGCATAATGCGACGGGGAATCCAATCTGTATGTGGTAGTTCCTGGGCGTGCGTTTCACCGCTGACCGCCGACAACCAGAGGGACCGGATGTGAGATAGGATTGCGTAACCAGGCACGCCTCATTGAATATATTATCAAATTGGATGCATTGGAATTAGAAGGATTCAATATTTTCGGACGCTAGTCCAACCCACCAAGAGAAATAGCATGAACTGATTGTACAATATCAACTGTTGTCATGTGCATCCAAATTATCGAACAGAACAAAATTCGGAATCCATTTGTTATCCAAATCCAAATAAAATATAGCTGCTTTCTATGAGGAGGCACTTGTGTGTGTGCTCGGTTCTGAGCCTTGCTTTGTACACAAGACTCACAGAGTGGAGCCCAGCCTCGCCCTCTGCTCCTTCGTCACGGCTCTGATTGACCAATGGTTCCTGCTGCTGTATCTCAGCCAATGAGGAAAGAGAGAGACGAGAGAGCCTTGGCTCTTACGCACATGGCTATATCCAGATCGGGCTCAGGTATGTGTTTAGGGGGAGCTGCCTGCAGAAGGTTTTTTACCTTACTCCGTAGTAAAAAAAAAAAAAAGAAAGGCAGCCTTTACAACCACTTTAACATGCATATCTCTACCATGAACTATTTAGTGCATGAACTAGTCCATGAACTCAACCCATGGACTCCAACTCTAGCCACTTCAACCCCGGAAGATTTTACCCCCTTCCTGACCAGAGCACTTTTTTTGATTCGGCACTGCGTCATTTAATTGACAATTGCGCGGTCGTGCGACGTGTCTCCCAAACAAAATTTACTTCCTTTTTTTCCCACAAATAGAGCTTTCTTTTGGTGGTATTTGATCACCTCTGTGGTTTTTATTTTTTGTGCTATAAACAAAAAAAGAGCGTCAATATTGAAAAAAATGCATTCTTTTTTATTTTTCGCTATAAAAAGTCCCAAAGTTCAAAGTCACTTAAATTCCCTTTCTTGCCCATTCTGATGCTTTAACTTCAGTAAGTCGTCTTCACCACATCTAGCTGCCTAAATGCATTGAGGTGCTGCCATGTGATTGGCTGATTACCAATTTGTGTTACCAGTTGAATAGGTGTGCCTAATAAAGTGGCTGGAGAGTGTATAATAGTTCAAGTTACTTTCATATAGTACAGATACATTGTTTGCCATAGGACTTCCATACATAACAACAGAGTTATAAAAGGTGTTTTCAATGGAAAACTTTCCAGGATTGCCTGGAGGAAAATTCTAGGGAGCCAAAGCAACTGTTTATGACGCAATATAAATTGTATCAAGCTTATTAAAAATAAATCCCCAAAGGAAAGTTTTCTTTCTCAGACAATAAATCATCGTCTACAAGTGCGCCCAACGGGTCCACCAAAAACGTTTTTCCTTTTCACGAAGAACCTGAAGAATCTTAAGAGAGAAAAAAGCCTTTGTAGGAGTCATTAGCTGTTATCTCACCCAATTAAAACTGCTTTAAATTAATTACTTTCCTTCCAATTAGTGTGAACAGCATGTTCTTTGAATGAGGATACGCAGTGTGTTACGGGGTCTCTGAGGCGCAGCGCACGTGCTGAGCAGTGCGGTCCTCTGTAGGTAAAGTGACAGGCATGCTTTTCATCCTGACTTCTGGCATGCTCGATACCAAAGCAGAGGGCAGAGAATGCACAATGCCTATAAGCACAGCCAGATTAATAACTTGTGCCTCCACAGGCCAACCTTCTTGTCCCCCCCCCCCCCCCCCACCCCCCATTCAATGGTCTAGCCACTGTTTGCTGTGCAAAAACCCTGACTTGCTCTTAAATCCTATTTCTGGCCCAAAATAAATAAAGACTTTAATCTGACCCAAACCCCATCTTTATTCCCATCCATTCACAATACAAAGAACTACTAATCCCCTTTTATACTTACGAGTCTACATGAGTCAGCCATCATGTGACACTCTGTAGTGTCTCTTCCATTGGTGTGGATTGGCGATCCATCACTAAATTCCAGGCCTGGTGACTAGTCTTGTTGTGGCACCTTGCATTTCAAAATCATGATTCTATTGCTTTAAGTCTTCAGGATCCTGTAAAAGTTCCTCTAGTGAACCCTGAGAAGACCAATCTGATGCATCCTGTAAGCACCCCTTTTATGGACCCTGTGATAGGCCTTATAAGGACCCCTAAGTCTTTAGGACCCTTTAATAACCCTTCCAATGGACCGTATCAGGACCCATCTGATCATGTGAGGAGACCTTCAGAACTCTGAGAGGACCTCTTTAATAGACCCTGTGAAGACCTGGAACTTGTGAGAACCCCTTCATTTTTCAAGAATCTGTAAGAACCAATATAATGGACCCTGCGAGGATCCTTCTGTTGGAACTTGCGAGGCCACCTTCTTCAACACTCTGTAAGAACCCATCTACTAGACCCTGTGAGAACCCATCTAATGAACCCTGTGTGGACCTCTATGATCTTCAGGACGCGAGGACGAGAGAAGCCTTCCAATGTACCCTTTGAAGACCCACTTAATGGACCTTGTGAAAACAATCTTAAGGACTCTGTAGAAGCCCCTGAAATGGACCCTGTAAGCACCCATCTATTGGACCTTGCGAGGCCCCCTACATTCTTCAGGATTCTGTAAGAAGCCATCTAATGTTCCCTATGAGGAGCCACGTGATGGACCCTGTAAGAACCTCTATGATCTTCAGGACTCTGAAAGTACCCCTCTAATGAACCCTGTGAGGACCACTACAATCTTCAGGACTCTATAAGAGCCTTTATATGTGAGGACCCATCTAATTAACATTATAAGGACCCCTATGATCTTCAGGACACTGAGGGAACCCCTCTGATCACCTATGATAAACCTTTTATGGATCCCTCTGATGGACCATGTGAGGAACTTTCTTATGGACCCTGTGAGGACTCCTCTGATGAACCCTGTGAGAACCCTTCCAATGGGCTCTGTGATAACCCCTCCAGTGGACCCTGTGAGATCCCTTTGAATCTTAATGAACCTGTGAGAGCCCAACCAATGGGAAGTATTAATGGTATTAGGGAAATCTTAGGGCATTTGAAGAAGGCCACTCCCACTCATCAGTACAAAAGAAATACAATATCACTTGACCATTAGTTCGGGTCATAATTTAGGGTTTTTAGATTCCTTTAATGTTTTGTGAGTTACTGGATATCGGCTTTAACTGACTATAAGCATCAGAATGATAGCATAATATAAGGCCAGTCCTGTGAATGGTTACATGCCAACTGTCCTCAAGTTGTCTGTTTTAGTTTTGAATGGTTACAAGCATTGTCATTTACATTTTTGATTTTTTATATATCTTTGGGTCTTTAAAAATGAGACATCCCCATCAGAATCCACAGTTCTGTCTAAATACAGTACTTCAGCCCATTAATGGTGTCACCCTGTTAGATTCTCCACAATGTAGCACACATAACTGCGGAGATCAGCTTCCTTGTGACCTATTAGAAGGGCTAGAGAAACTACTGTAAGAAAATCCTGGTAGACACTTGAAGAACCACGTGAGTGATTCGGCATTGGGTGGATCGGGCCTTTTAAATGTGAGCGATAAAAGAGCTAATTCCCCAATATGCCAGAGACATTTCTCGAGTTGACCTCCGTACAGGAAAAAAAAAACTCTCTTTAATGTCCTCTTTTTCATCTTAACTGCTGCTTGATCCTTTAGAAAGCATATAATGACAGAACAGAAATCAGGACCTCGATGTCTGAACGAGGTGAAGGTTTTTACATGAGACATCTGCAGCTGAACTCCATACAAACGTAAAAAGACAGTAAAGAAGGCTGTCATGTTTTAATTAAAACATTCAAATTATTTCAAACAGTAGCTAGTGTACATACCTTGATATCAGCCTCCTGTCATCTCTTGTACAGCAGGGCTCATACAGGAAAAATGTGGAGCAGGACTGGGTGCCAACTAGGTGTGCTTCATGCCCATGTGATCAAAAGGAGCATCCTGATAGGATGATATAAAAAAGAGAGAGAATAGGGATAGTGGAGTGGGGGGGGGGGGGGGGGGGGGGGTTTGGGGAGTGGTTTCTAGCAGTGGCGGCTCGTGGTAATTTTTTTTGGGGGGGGCAAAAAATAACACCCCCCCAGTCAGTTCTTCAGTCGTTGGTCAGTCAGTTGAGTGGGTCTGGTGCACTTACCCCATCTATGGTGGGCAGGGCTTCTCCCAGGCTTCACCAGCGGCTTCCGCTTTCCCTTCCTCTGCTCTCCACGGACATAGTGGCGGCTTCTGTTTCCTCTCTCCTGCTTGGCAGCCAATTAGGACTCGTTTTTTTTCCACCAATCGGAAAACGGGTCTCAGACCTGCTTCTGATTGGCCGGATTGAGGATCAGTGTTTCAATAGCGAATATTCATTCACTGTTGTAATACCTGAGTTGGTTCCTGGCTCAATGCTCTGCGCCACAAGCCCACCCTATTTTGAAGCCTATTAGAGCCTATGGTCCTCCCCCTCCTGTAGTTTTCTGTTGTGGGTGGGTGGAGCTTTCTGGGCCCCTCCCACAGCTCTGCACAGGCAAGGTGATGATGTCACTGCTACAAATACAAGAGAATATTTGTGTTTGCAAGGACATTTGGCGCGCACATAGTGGATTATATCCTTTATGACTATTGATGAATATATGTAAATTCAAGTTTTTGTGCCCAGAGCTCAGCTTTAAATAAAAAATGTAATTTGTATTCTGCTGTTGGATTTCCGAAACTGAAATATTGGTGCAGGAAATAGAGAGCGAGAGAGAGAGAGAGAGAGAGAGAGAGAGAGAGAGAGATCAAACATATAAACCAATCCTCCTCCTGTTTTTCTTGCAGGAGGAAACACGGACATCATGTACCGGGAGTGGTATAAACCAATGGTGTGGTTTTGGATCTTGGTTGGCTTGGCGTACTTTGCAGCAGTCCTGAGTATGATTGGAGACTGGCTTCGTGTGATATCCAAGAAGACAAAAGAAGAGGTATGTCAGCCGCTAACCAACACAGAGACATGAGACTTCCAATACCACCTGTCCTCCTGATTACATTCAGCCATGTTTATTCTGATATCTATAAACAAGTATTTCCATATGTATTTCCATATTCTTATGAAGCCATAAATGAGCTCTAACTTTAATTGCCAAAGATGTGTCCTTCAGGGTAGGGGTCTCCAAACTGTGGCCCAGCCAATGTTGATGACTGACACCATCAACATTGCTCCCACTGACACAAAATGAGAGGGCACCTTTTCTCCTACTGACACCAAAAATGGGGCACTATTCCTCCCACTGACACCAATGATGGGGCACTATTCCTCCCACTGACACCAATGATGGGGCACTATTCCTTCCATTGATACCAAAGATGGGGCACAATTCTTCCCACGTATACACTCCAAAGGAAAAAAACAAAAAAGAAATTGATACTAATATACCTTAAAGAGTTAAATTACCAACATTTATTAAGCTATCAATAGCAAAGATAAATAACAAGCATATAAAAATCCCTAAATCCCCAATACTGACTCCATACATAAAAATCCCTCTACCACAATCCCTATACAAAGATGTGACCCATTCCCCAATAAACCATATCTGTATAAGATGTTAGAAATAAACCACCCTCACAAAGGAGGGGAGGAATACATGATACAGTGGATGATTACCACCCGCTCCTAATATTTGACACCCCCAGTCTAACACCTATATAAACCCCCACAATCCACCTATAATGCGAGCAGAATCTGTTCAATTTCAGAGGGCGGCAGCGTAGCTCCAAACCATGGATATCAATCAACGCTATTGCCTTCCAAAATGACCCGGGAAACAGTAATATAAAGTCAAACAGTCAGTAGTCCGTCAGGAGATATCTCCAGCTGGAAAAGAGACAGTTCCTTCTATAGGAGAACAGGCATAAAATGCTATATAGAATGTTCTTTTTCTCTTGATAGTCCTCTGTTGACCAGCTGAAGTGCCTGTATTTAGTATTTCAACAAATGTCTCTCCAGGGTCATTTAGTGCTGTTCAACGCAGTAAACTCATATATTGCACATTGTTCTTTCGCAAGGTCGTAATATTTGGTCTTGATAGGGGGGAGGTGAATTGAAGACCTCCGGGGTGTCAGTCCAACCTAAAAGCATTTGTTGAAATATTAAATACAGGCACTTCAGCTGGTGGTGGACTTGTGGTAAGCATTTATATCATTTATGCGGACTGACAACTTGTTGATCAAGGATCTAATGCCATGTGACACAGATGGGCAATATACCGTAAATCCCTCTTTTTGGACTGGGAAAATATGCAAGGTCAACATCCAGTAAGTAACCAAGAATAATTTGTCTGTTTTAATATTGCTTAGAGGATATACCTACAAGTTGGGGAACCTTGGCATATGGTTACCAGGATGAGAGCAGCAGCCATTGTCCCTACTATGGCAAAAATCGTGATGCGTCAGTATAACCATGCAGTGCCTGTTTTTCAATTTCATTCAGTCTAAAAGAAATTTATGTTGGTAATACACAGGGCTCAAATCCTGCGGGAACTCATGGGAACGGAGTTCCTGTACTTTTTCCACAACAGGAGCTCAGTTCCCGTTAGCAGCCGTGTCCTGCAAGACTTTGAAGTATGTGAGCTGTGTGGCAGGTGCTACACAAGCAGCCGCTGACACAGCTCGCAAAATTAAGTGCGCACACTTGACCATTCAGGCATTGCCAGTAGGGGGCCCCATGACAGCTTCCGCTTCGATCTACCTGTCAATCACAGCTAGCTGATGGGTAGATCAGGTCTAGGTCTAGCTGATGGGTAGATCAGCTATTCTGAAGACATGCAGGGAGAGAGGTGAGCTGAGGGAGGAACATCAGTTTGGGGTGGTAAGCTGAGCACAATACCTGGCAAAGTTTATGGGAAGGGAAGTTGATGTGGAAATATGTGAAGGGTTGGAATAGCAGCGAGTGTGTGTTGGAGCCCTGCAGAGTTTGCAGCCCCCCAAGCTAACATACATCTCCTAAGCAGGAACACATCACTATCTCCCCAAGCATTCTGTCCAGATAATGTGCACTTCATTTATGACCTTTCTGTTTAACCCTGTGTTATCCAAACTCTGTTCAATGAAAAGTGCAAACTCACCACATAAACACTCTATATACAAAATAAAATTCCCCAATAAAGATCAGAACATGATGTTCACATTTGCATGGAAGCACAATTGAATGGATGCTGATTATTCAGAGAATTACCGTATTTATGTTTATTGAGGATTGTTTTTTTTTAATGTACTAACAGTTAAGCTTCATACACACAATATGAAAATTGGATGAAAAATACCACTTTTGAAGCATTCGTGCATATATATACCGGTATATCATTTTTTTATTTTTAGTGGGGGAGTGGATCTTGGGTGGGAGTTCCCACACTTTTTTCCCCAGGACTTGACCCCTGGTAATACATACAAGAAGTCTTTCATCTTACAACAGAGGACTATCAAGAGAAAAAGAACATTCTATATAGCATTTTATGCCTGTTCTCCTATAGAAGGAACTGTCTCTTTTCCAGCTGGAGATATCTCCTGACGGACGACTGACTGACTTTATATTACTGTTTCCCGGGTCATTTTGGAAGGCAATAGCGTTGATTGATATCCATGGTTTGGAGCTACGCTGCCGCCCTCTGAAATTGTACAGATTCTGCTCGCATTATAGGTGGATTGTGGGGGTTTATATAGGTGTTAGACTGGGGGTGTCAAATATTAGGAGAGGGTGGTAATCATCCACTGTATCATGTATTCCTCCCCTCCTTTGTGAGGGTGGTTTATTTCTAACATCTTATACAGATATGGTTTATTGAGGAATGGGTTACATCTTTGTATAGGGATGGTGGTAGAGGGATTTTTATATGCTTGTTATTTATCTTTGCTATTGATAGCTTAATAAATGTTGGTAATTTAACTCTTTAGGGTGTATTAGCATCAATTTCTTTTTTCTTTTTTTCTTGTGTATATGGTTTTGATTATACCCCCCGCTATGTAGTCGGTGAGAATTACTTTATTAAATGAAGACAAGACTCCCTAGGTTCTTTTGTTTGGTTCCCACTGATACCAATGATGGGGCACTATTCTTCCCACTAATACCAATGATGGGGCACAATTCCTCCCACTGATACCAATGATGGGGCACAATTCCCCCCACTGATACCAATGATGGGGCACAATTCCCCCCACTAATACCAATGATGGGGCACTATTCCTCCCACTGATACCAATGATGGGGCACAATTCCTCCCACTAATACCAATGATGGGGCACAATTCCTCCCACTGATACCAATGATGGGGCACTATTCCTCCCACTAATACCAATGATGGGACACTATTCCTCCCACTGATACCAATGATGAGGCACTATTCCTTCCACTGACACCAACGATGGAGCACCATTCCTCCTACTGATACCAATGATGGGACGCTATTCCTCCCACTGATACCAATGATGTGGCACTTTTCCTTCCACTGACACCAAAGATGGGGCACTATTCCTCCCACTGATACCAATGATTTGGCACTATTCCTTCCACTGACACCAAAGATGGGGCACTATTCCTTCCACTCATATGAATGATGAAGCATTGTTTACTCCCAAAGCATTTTCTACTCACAAAGGCCAAAGTGTGGCCCCCGGAAAGTCTGAAGTGCAGTAAACTGGCCCATTGTTTAGAAAGTTTGGAAAACCCTGCTTTAGGGCTTTGACCCTCAACCTTAGCGAGACCAGGGCTTGGGCCTGTGGGCCACTACAGGAGGTTGGGTGGCCCTATAGGAGCTTGGAGGCACTGGGGGAGGTTATGAAATCTGCAGCTAGCTTAAGTACTGGGAGGAAGAGGCCATGGCCTGCCAGTGGGCCAAGACCTGGTGGTTGGGAACCATTGCTATAGAGTTTGAGTTGTTACCAGAACAGGAGGTGAAAGAAAAACATCCAAAGGGGACAACTGTTTTGGTGACAACTAAGGGTGGAACACCCATTCACTTTTAGAGATTTCCTCAGACAGCCAAATATAAACCAACAAAAACAAAAAAAAGCACATTTGCTCTATATAAAAAATATTTGTGCCACTAAAAATCTGGTCAAAAATAAAGTAGAAACATCTTTCTTGAAACAATAATAAACTTAACTTACATAGTTACATAATCTGTTTAAAAAAAAAAAAAACACAAGTCCATCTAGTTCAACCAATAAAAGAGGAAAAAATATCCTTAAAACCCACAGTCAATCCACAACTTCCAAGCACTTAAAATATGAATACACACATTGACAGAAAAAAAAACATCTAAAACCTAAACCAGCTGCAGCTTGGGACTGGGGTCTATTTATAATAAAAAAAATTGCCACAGCATTTGCATAGCTGTCTTTGAATTATCCCTGTATTGTGGATAATATTTATTTAATTCCTGTGTTCGTTAGCTCCATCTAGTGGCCACATTGCGGTATTTTCCTGAAATATGTCTATCAGGAAAATACTGCATTGTGGTCACTAGATGGAGCTGAAGATCACAGAAAATAAACATATTACATTCATTACAGGGATTATTTACAATGACTGTCCGAACGCTACAATTATTTTTTTTTTTTATTTATCAATAGACCCTAGAGTTCTTTTCTGGACTGACTCGGGTCAATGCACATAAAATAAGATCACAAACAACTCAATAATGAAAGAGACAAGGAGCAGTGCTGTGAATTCTGAAATGAATGTTGCGTCTCCACAATACCCTACACAGTATATAGTAAGCGGATGGCACCTCCGAAGTAGATAGCGCTATACAAACACGGCCTGCATGTTTATCAGGTGGTGTGATATGGACGGTGCCTTGTGCTAGGACAACATATGTCCTTGGTAAAGCCAGTCGAAGATTTAATCAATTACCAATAAAATAGCAAAGAGCTGGGCAATATGAATACAAGGCGTTCCTGTTTATTTCAGGATCAGGTTAAAGATTTACAATGTGTAATGATTTTAGGACAGAGGAAAAAAAAAAAAGGATCGCACAGGATCATCTGTCCCAGCCAGATAATAGTGCTATCAGGGATCCCCCGAGACCCCCATACTTTCCTTTATATATTATCCATTTCATCCCAGGGGGGATTACTGGCTCTCACTACATCGCATCCCCACAGATCAGAGAGAACCCACCACAGTCACCACTGTAATTATTATGCATTTATATACAGTGGGTATAGAAAAGAACCCCCCCCCCCCCCTTTAAAATAATCACATTGTGTTGCTTTGCAGTCTGAAATGAAGACAAACACCATGCTTTTTAAAAACATTTATCCAGCTGTGTTTTCAAAATGTATCAAATTTTTTTTGGGGGGGGGGGGGGCGCCCATCATATGCAGCCGCTGTGCCCATAAAATGCAGCCATGTGTAGCCATCATATGCAGCCATTTGTGCCCATCATATGCAGCCACTGTGCCCATCAAATGCAGCCACTTGTGCCTATCAAACGCAGCCACTTGTGCCCATCAAATGCAGCCGCTTGTGCCCATCAAACGCAGCCACTTGTGCCCATCAAACGCAGCCACTTGTGCCCATCAAACGCAGCCACTTGTGCCCATCAAATGCTGCCACTGTGCCCATCAAATGCTGCCACTGTGCCCATCATATGCAGCCATTGTGCCCATCATATGCAGCCGTGTGTGCCCGTCATATGCAGCCACGTGTGCCCATCATATGCAGCCACTTGTGCCAATCATATGCAGCCACTTGTGCCCATCAATTGCCGCCACTTGTGCCCATCAGTTGCCGCCACTTGTGCCCATCAATTGCTGCCACTGTGCTCATTAATTGCTGCCACTGTGCCCATCAATTGCTCCCACTGTGCCCCATCAAAAGCAGCCACTGTGCCCTATCAAATGCACTTGCTTGTCTCGGTGGGACGACTCCTCGAAATCTTGATGGCGGGAGCCAGCATCAGAGGAGGAGCGTTTTTTTCAGCGGGTTGTCCATGGCGGCGACTGAGGAAGAAGACATTGTGATTGATGTTGGAGCTACGACAGGGGACATTCTTCATTTTTAATAAAGGACTTGTCAAAAACTGTCTCTTATTTTTTTGATACACTAAACTGCTTTTATTTTGGTGAATAGATGGGGGGATTTGAGGCTCAAGCACATGGCCACCTTGGGCCACACAATGTAAAGTTCTCCGCCCAGGGGCTACAGGTGCTGCCTACAGCAGCCCCATAGACATGAATGGCCATACTTGGCTGTATGCAGTATACAGTGGTACTTGGGGAAACCTGAGCATTCATACAGACATAAACCTCAGAACATAGACTGTCTATGTTTGGTGTTTTATGTCTGTAGGTTTTTGCAGGTTTACCCAACCACCACTATATACCTGCATACAGCCAAGTTCAGGCATTCCTGTATATGGGATGGCTGTGCACAGTACCTGTGGCTCCGAGCAGCTGAATATACCCAAATTCTACATTGTATGGTCCTAGGCAGTCATGTGCACAAGCCCTAGGGAGGGGAGGTGAAGGGTTATCTGGAATAAGTGGACTTGGCCATCCAGGTGGAAAATACATTCTTTAATTCTGACCTCCAGCCTTCCCTTCAGCATGTACAGCTTCCTCTCCTGGACTGAAATGACTTACTCTGATATCACTGCACACTGCGAGCTTCTCATAATGTGCATTAGAAGCTGCCACAAGTCAGAAAGAGGCTGTTCCTGGCTGGAGGACGCCCAGCCTGACTGTCCCTGGCCACTTCCATTCATTGGATTTCAGTTCTTTCAATCGTAGAGACTCAGCTTCATGTGAGTGTTGTCTAGGGTGGTTTGCACACGTAAATTTGTAAATTTGGAATTCGAAAACCCAAAAATTTGAAAATCTGAACTAATAACTAACTATTAAATTATAGATATTGGAATTTTCTTTCAAATTTGGCTGTTAGTGAATGTAACTTATACGAATTTATCCGAGGTTAATAATGCCGTATCTAAACAAATGGAACATAATGTATTAAGAATAATAAATAACAATAAAAATAAAAACTTTTATTATTATTATTTATTACTAATTAATTCCAGTCCATTCGTTTAGATGCAGCATTCGTTATTTCGGATAATTCATAACTTTGGATAAATTCGTATTCGTTACGTTCACTAACAGCCAAATTTGAAAGAAAATTCCAATAATTTAATAATTATAATTATTATATATATGTTTTATATATAATTATATCATTATAACTATAATAATTGAATAGCTAGTTATTATTAGTTAGTTACTCTTTTGAATTTTCGGACTTTCGTTCTTTCGAATTTTCGGATTTTCGAATTTACAAATTTACGAAATTATGAATATTCAAATTTTAGATTTTTCAAATTTACGAAATGCGATCATAATGAATGACTTTGAAAAAAAAAAAAAAAACAAATGAAACGAAAAGGAAAACAAACACATTTTTCAGCAGTGCACATGTCTACTAGGAATGCCCAATCCTCCAGACTGACATCCAGCCACCAAGACATTTTGATATTTGCATAACTCCTCCCACTGCTTGCATCAGCACTGATGGCTCTTGAGAGGAGTACTGAGACCGGGTGTGATGTTTTTAGGAACCTATGTGCAGCACCCTGCTGGTCCCTCCCACTAGCCGTGATCTGCCTGCATTGCATAGAAAAGCATAGAGACCCAGTGATGACATCATTGGGTTTAAAATAAGGTATGTCATGAAAACAGAAAGGTTTTTATTTAAAAATGTCATCAGCATGTTGAGCAAGTGGGAGGGAGGAACTAGGAAAGGCAAAGTGTAAGTAGATTAAACGTCAGCTTTAGATACAGAAAGGAGCATTCTCTGTCTTCTGTCCTCCTCGATTTTCCATTGTGTAAACGAGAAAAGCTGGCGCTCTCTGTCTCCACCATTGATTTTCTGGCACTTGGTATCTGCTCGGTCTCTTAGTTATAAAGCCCTTATTACATGTGGCGAGGATCCTTTTATTGATTCTGCGGGCCGCGCATTATTTGTGTACGAGGGAACGGGAGAGCCTGGGGAGAGGTCCCTCCGCTCGATGCACGCAACGCTTATCTTCTGATTAATAAGCACGGGCACGTCCCTCCAGCGCAGCATGTACACGATGACATGGAGAATCGGACAAGCCGGGAAATACTGCAGGGCTCGGGAGCGTTCAGACTGCTAATCTGTTTATATCACCTCCTTGTTCTCTTATTACTCAACAGATGCAATAAAGTCAGTCACACACCTTACAACCTAATTGTACAACAGGTTTGTACTGGTGGTCAGTGGGAAGAATACTCCTTACATTAGAGATCAGTGGGAAGAATGCTCCTTACATTAGAGATCAGTGGGAAGAATGTTCCTTACATTGGTGATCAGTGGGAAGAATGTTCCTTCCATTGGTGATCAATGGGAAGAATGTTCCTTCCATTGGTGATCAATGGGAAGAATGCTCCTTACATTGGTGGTCAGTGGGAAGAATGTTCCTTACATTGGTGGTCAGTGGGAATTATGCTCCCTACATTGGTGGTCAGTGGGAAGAATTCTCCTTACATTGGTGATCAATGGGAAGAATGCTCCCTACACTGGTGGTCAGTAGGAAGAATGTCCCTTACATTGGTGGTCAGTGGGAATTATGCTCCCTACATTGGTGGTCAGTGAGAAGAATGCTGCTTAAATTGGTGGTCAGTGGGAAGAATACTACTTACATTGGTGGTCAGTGGGAAGAATGCTCTGTATATTGGTGGTCAAGAATGCTCCTTACATTGGTGGTTAGTGGAAAGAATAAGAATGCCCTTTACATTGGCAGTCATTGGGAAGAATGCCCCTTACATTGGTGGTCAGTGTGAAGAATGCCCCTTACATTCGTGGTCAGTGTGAAGAATGCCCCTTACATTCGTGGTCAGTGGGAATAATAAGAATGCTCTTTACATTGGCGGTCAGTGGGAAGAATGCCCCTTACATTGGTGATCAGTGGGAAGAATGCTTCTTATATTGGTGATCAGTGGGAAGAATGCTCCTTACATTGGTGGTCAGTGGGAAGAATGCTTCTTACATTTGTGATCAGTGGGAATAATTGCCCCTTACATTGGTGGTCAGCGGGAAGAATGCCCCCATACAAATAGTTAAAAAGATCGTTGGTGTCAGTGGTTACTTATCTGAGAAGAAAAAACTGCTTGTTGCTCAAAGGAACCCCTTTGCAACCCATGGCAGAACCCTGGCTTGACAAAGGCTGGTATAAAGTGCCCTTGTCTTCCAGTGTTCCCAAAGAATGAATATAAAACTAAGCTAAAGCTGTATTGCCATGACCCACCTCATATTTGGCTCTCGAATATTTGGACAGAATCTCATTTTTGTCTCTTTATTCAAATAGATATGCTCAATAAATGCACAACAAGTTTACAAAAGGTTGCAATAAAATATAATGTTGCCATGTAATTATAAGTTCATGTGTCTTCTTCTTGTTTAGGTTGGAGAAATTAAGGCTCACGCCGCAGAGTGGAAAGCCAACGTGACTGCAGAATTCAGGGAGACCCGCAGGCGGCTGAGCGTAGAGATCCACGACAAACTCCAGAGAGCAGCCACCATAAGAAGCATGGAGCGCCGGAGACTCGGGCTAGACCAGAGAGCTCACTCCCTCGACATGCTTTCTCCAGAGAAGCGCTCAGTCTTTGCCGAATTAGAAAATGGGCGTTTCAAGGCCTCATCCCAAGAGAGCATTAACAACAAGCCTAACAACCTCCGACTCAAGGGGGTAGAGCAGTTCAACGCTTTACATGCTCAAGGCCTTTCGGAAGACAACATCGTCAACAGGTTTGGCTCAAACTCTTCCAAGCTGTCCAAGAGGAAAAACAAGGACCTGAAGAAAACCCTCCCAGAGGACGTACGGAAAATTTACGAGAACTTCCGGAAGTATTCTGTAGACGAAGAGAAAAAGGAGGATGACCCAGACCGGCTATCCACCTCGGACACGGCGACTCTCTCTGACTTCATTCAACACTCAATCATCGAGAACGGCTCAGTACCTTGTGAAACCAAAGACGAGGAGCACGAGAACAAAGCATTACTTGAAGAACGCAACTAACGGGGCACATTTAAGGATGATTGCTCTGTCATGGCACGACAAAGCTGTGGGCTGCAGTTTGGGAGTGACTATGAACTTCTCTTCACCATTCTGGAGCCCAAAGTTGGTCGGCACGTTGACAAAGCAGTGACCTTAGACCCCTTCTGTGCTGTAGGGGGTCAGCCGTCCATTCTCTTGCCTGCTCCTCCAGCACGGAAGGGGTTAACCCATCGCCCCGATGTAAAAACTTTTGTTCACGAAAAAAAAAATCCGACAACAATCGGTAACATTTAAAGGAGTTCTTGAGACATGTGCCTTATGCGGATTTTTTCAATTACTTGGAGCTCTGTAAACTGCATCGGTGGAAATATACTGTGCCATAAATGACTGCCAAAAAAATAAATAACTACAGAAAAACCTACAAAAATGAAACAAGGGATCGACAACTGGAATGATCACATCGTAAACCTCAGAAGATAGCAGTGTGGTCGGAATATTAAAGGAAATATTTAAAGGCCGACGCGTTTCACACTTTAATTCAAAGACAGTATGTGGGGTCTTCTGGGCTAATAGGAAGTAACACATATATGCATTTTTTTTTTGCGGCACATGGGTAGAATAAGGAACACACAAAGACGATATATCTCATCTTTCTAACCTCCAGATTGGGCCGGTTCTGTCCCGGCCATAATAACATCAGCAGCACACATCCAGAATAAATTCGCCATCAGCTTTTTAACAAAAAACAAGCACTGTGGCAGTTACCATTACCAATGAAAATACCATAAACTGTGACAGCATTACAATTTAGCTGTAGACTGCGGCATTTCAACGCCCCCCGATGAAATGGAAAGATGTCAGTTTTAAACAGAAAACAAGTGTTGACCGTGGTTCCTTGTTTTTTTTTTTATATATATCTTACAGACACTTTATATTTTCGGAAGAAATTTCAGCTCTCATTGCTGTATAAGATGGCAACAGAGGAGCGGCTTGCATGTGGTTCAAGGTCGCCCCGTGCCTGATAGGGCTGCAATAGACCCACGGCATAGAGACAATGGAGACATTTATGTACGATTCTCAGGGCTTTGTGTCCCTTCTGCAAAAGGATTGGACGGGCACCGTACTTAATCAACCCAAAAAAACACTCTCGAAAAAGTTGAAAGTGCACCAAGGTCAAAATGAAGGAGAGGGGGTGTGGAGGAGGGAATGATTCAAGTGCTCACCGCTTTGTGCCATTTTATTTTGTAACTTTTTTCAAAGTATTTTAAAGTTTTGATTTATTTGTTGCATTGCTTGATAGACCATTTGTTTTTTGCTTTTTTTTTTTTTTTTTTTTTTTTAAAACAGTGTTTCTTGACAATTTTTCTACAACTTCTAGGGCAACTTTGAAATCTCTGGATGGAGTTTTCTATCTGCACATATCTGTCTCCATGCCCTTTTTTTTTTTTTTTTTATTTATAATAAATAGATACATGTCAATGTTTTCGATTAACTATGGGGAAATATGGCCCTGGGCTGAGAAACTCTACTTTAAAATTCTCCAGAATTGCTAAACTAAACTTTCCCCAGGCAACTAAGTATTGAATGACCCCTGCTTTGTCTTAATAAGACTTCTTTGTGTACAATGCTCCTCTGGTCCCTGATGGCAATATTGAATATTGGTAAACTGATTTATTTAGATTGTTAAAAAAAAAAGAGCCCTGGGAATACATGGGAAATAATGATAGTGCAAAAGAAGAAAGCCTAAAATATGGCCATGGAAGACTTTTAAATGGGAAATCTGTATTTAGAGATATGCCGAGTAGGGATGCACCAGTATTTAGAGAGGGCTGCTGGCATCCTAAAAAATGGGATATGCCAAGTAGGGATGCATGGAGTGATTTTGGTGAAATTGATTTTCCAGCAAAATTACAGATTTTGTCTATGTCAAAATTTCCTTGACAATCGTCTCAAATTTTGAAATGCTTAGGGGAAATTTGAAAAAAAGAGATTGAAAAAAAAAAAAGAACAAATGGCTAACTCTAACCCTAATGCTAACCTTAACTCTAATGCTAACACTAATTTTAACCCTAAATTTAACCTTAATTCTAACACTAATTTTAATTTTAAAATTTTAATTTTAAGAGTGCTTTCACACCGGAAGCTGCCGAGTGTCGGCGGTAAAGCGGTGCTATTTTTAAGCGTCGATTTACAGTCGTTTAAGTGGTGCTGTTCGGCTACCAGCAAGGCAGTTTTAACTCCGCCCACAGAACGCAGCTGCAGCAGCAGTTTGCCGGCAGTATAATAGTGCTGCCCCATTGTTTTCAATGGGCAGGAGTGGTGGAGGAGCGGTCTATTCATCGCTCCTCCACCGCTGCAAAGAAGCTGCAGGCCGGACTTTTTGTGATGCCCTGCCAGCACAGCGCCCCAGTGTGAAAGCAGTTAGGATTTCACACTGGATTTACAGCTGAGACTTTTTTCAGGCGCTATTTGTAGCGCTGTAGGGCCTGAAAAACGCCTCCAGTGTGAAAGGGGTCTAACTCCAACCCTAATGTTAACCTTAACTCCCACCTTAATATTAATCTTAAATGTAATGCTTACCCTAACTCTAAACCTAATTAACAAAACTCTAACCCTAATGCTAACCCTAACACACTGGAATGCTCACTAATCACTAACCCTAACTCTAATGCTAACACTGTTTCCAACCCTTATGTTAACCGTAACGCTAACTCTAATGCTCTAATAACCCTAAGGCTATTATCACATTGGGGTGTTGTGGGTATCGGCGGTAAAGCGATGCTATTTTTACCAGCCCTTTTCGGGCTCTAGTGGGGTGCTTTTAACCCCCGCTAAGGGACGAAAAATGGTTAAATGCACCCACAATTGCCGGAACTTTGCCAGCACTTCGGCGCTGCCCATTGATTGTATACACCGCTCCTACAGCACCTCAAAGATGTGGCTTGCAGGCCTTATTTTGGTGTCCTGCCAGCACACCGCTCCAGTGTGAAAAACACTCGGGCTTTCAAACTGGAGTGAAAGGAGATGCTCTTTACAGGCGCTACGCAGGTGCTATTTTTAGTGCTATAGCGCCTGTAAAGTGCCTCAGTGTGAAAGCAGCCTAACCCTAATCCTAAAGGTAATTCAAATTTAACCCCAATGCTAGCCCTAACTCTAACCTAGAGCTGCACGATTAATCATTAAGAATTGAAACCGCAATTATTTTCCCTTCCCGATCTTTAAAACAGCTGCTTACAAGTTAAAATCAATATTTATTGCTAGAAAATTACTCAGAGCCCCCAAACATTATATATATATATATATATATATATATATATATTTTTTTTTAGCAGAGACCCTACAGAATAAAATGGTTGTTGTTGCAATATTTTATGTGACACTGTATTTGTGCAGCGGTCTTTTAAATTTAAAAAAAAAATACACTTTAATGAATAAAAAGAAAAAAAAAATGAAACAATAAAGTTAGCCCAATTTTTTTGTATAATGTGAAAGATGATGTTACGCTGCGAGAATCATGAGAGAATCCTAAGCTTAATTCTAAGCAAACAAAATCGTGATTCTCATTTTAGCCAAAATCGTGCAGCTCAATTCTAACCCTAAATCTAACTCTAATGCTATCCCTAACTCCAGCCCTAATATAATCCCTAACTCTAATCCTAATGCTACCCCTAATTCTAACCCTAAATCTAAACTCTAATGATAACCCTAACTCCAGCCCTAATGCTAACCCTAAGGTCCCTTTCACACTGGGGCGGTGGGTGCGTCGGAGGCTTTACCATCAATTTCGCGACGCTATTCGACCACTAGTAGGGTGCTTTTACCCCCGGCTAGCGGCTGAGAAAGGGTTAAAAACCAGCTGCGAAAGAGTTAAAGCCACCGCAAATTGCTGCTGCAGCAGCGCTATGCCAGCGGTATTGCTAACCCTAATGCTCCTCCAACTCTAACCCTAATTCTAACCCTAAATCTAACTCTAATGCTTACACTAACTGTCATGTAAACCCTAACTCCAGCCCTAATATAATCCCTAACTGTAATCCTAATGCTACCCCTAATTCTAACAGTAACTTTAACCCTAACACTAGTGCTAACCCAGCTCTAATGCTAACCCTGATCTAATCCTAATGCTCTTCCAACTCTAACCCTAATTCTAACCGTAAATCTAACTCTAATGCTAACTCTAACTTCAACCCTAATGTAAAACATAATTTTAGGTCTAATTCTAACCTTGACTTTAACCCTAATGCTAACCCTAACCCTAACTCTAATATTAATTTAACTCTAACCCTACTGCTAACCCTCACTCCAACTCTAACGCTAATTCTTCTTCGTTAACAAAGCCTCATATGATGATCATATCACTATTTTGATAAACAAAGGTAAGGGTTAGAGTTCCTCTGTTCTCCATTACCTTACATCATGTTTCAAGCTAAGAGAGGCCATTTTTTGGCACAAGAAAAGTTCCAGAATACTTACAAGGAGCTTCTGCAACCCCTGGGAGCCATGTAAAGCCCCATGTTGCCCTTAAAAGCCACCAAAAACTATCTTAAAATGTATGTAAACCCAAGAACAAGTTTGTAACATATTGCAGATAACTAGCGATTAGATGTGTTGACTTTTTTTCTTTTATTTTCACCTGGTGATCCTGCCAGTAACATGCTTCCTGTCTCATACGCAGGGGCGGACTGACCATTCAGCCACTGCCCGATGGCCCCTGGCCACTAGGGGGCCCCATCAGGGTTTCCAGCCTCAGTAAAACCAGGAACAATTTGTAAAAATCTGTGTTGTTTTTTTTTTACATCCGACTCTGAAATGTCCCTTACCGACATCCTTTTGGTCTAAAAATCCTGAGATTATAGCTGCCCCACTTCTCCAGTACCTTCTCAGCCAATAGAAACATGTCTGTGTATACTGTGTGTACATGTATGTGTATACTGTGTGATTGTATTATGTGTGTGTATACTGTGTGGCTCCACAATCTCTGATTGCCTGGGGGCCCCATAATCTCCTATTGCCCAGGGGCCCCACGAGTTGTCAGTCCGCCCCTGCTCATACTTATATCCCTCACTCACTGTACTCACCAAGGAGCAGTGTTGTCAACTTAGGCCAGGACTATGGACCATCTTCCCCTCACCCCTTTGTATAACAAAGGGGTGAGGTGTTCTGTAGGCCAAAGAAATAACTGAGATTAATCAATTTAACTGATAAGAGAGCAGCACAAGCAGAGGCACATGAATTTTTCATTTCACAAGATTTATGGCAGGATCAACTGGTAAGCAATGCACTCTTTAACAAAGCAAAAAGGAAGCAAATAAGTGGAGTTTCTTGCTAGGGTTTACATACACTTTAATTCTGTCTCCCCCATTCATGCCAATACATTTCTCTAAAATGGTGATTTTTAGCTGAAGGGTCAGGAGTTCTTGACACAATTTCGGCAAAACTAAAATTCTCTATTTTACTCATCTCTAATAACTAGCTGTCATGTTCATTCTTGACTTTCATAGTTTGTGTCATTCACTAACCTGGAAAGAAATATGCCAATACCGACCTTTTGATTTCCTTCAGGTGCGCATAATTTTTCCAGATTGGTAACTCAAAAAGTCTTGAAGCCAAGAGGTCAGCATGACAGCCAGAAAACTAGCATTTTCTGAAACAGATCAGATCTTATAATTATCTCATGGCAGATTTCCGTTGTGCGTGAAGGCTTAGATCATCTCCCGCTATTGGTTTACGGTGATGCGCACCTCACTGCTCAACAAGTTCTGTGGATTCTTGCCTAATTTTTTTAAACAATGTTTCCCTGAAAAAAAAAAAAATGATCTGAAAATTCTACTTTGATGCCCTAACCGCCCACAGTTACCATCTGGGTGAAATAATAGAATGCACATTATTTGACTTGTAGGTTGACTGTTGAAGGAATTCTGTGCTCTGCCCATTCAAAACAAAGTTCAACAGATCTCTAACCAGTAGCATATACTTTCTAATACTTCCCGGTATGGAAAAGCATGTTACTCATTCCATGTGACAGTGCTGGACCAATCACATGAGGAGTCCATAGCCCCATGTGAGTGCGTAACCCGGAAAAAGTATGGAAGCCAAGGGGTCAAAGCATGACAGCCAGGAAACTAGCACTTTCCGAAGCAGATCAGATCTCATAATTATCTCATGGCAGGTTTCCGTTGTGCGTGAAGGCTTAGATCACCTCCCGCTACTGGTTTACGGTGATGTGTACCTCACTTCTCAACAAGTTCCCATTATAATTTTTTGAAACAATGTTTCACTGAGAAAAAAAATAAAATTATCTGAAAATTCTACTCTCATGCCCTAACCACCCACAGTTACCATCTGGGTAAAAAATTGAACGCACATTACGACTTGTAGGTTGACCGTTGAAGGAATTCTGTGCTCTGCCCATTCAAAACTAAGTTCAACAGATCCCTAACCGGAAGCATATACTTGACTTTCTGATACTTCCCGGTATGGAGATGCATGTGACTCATTTCATGTAACCGTGCTGGGCCAATCTCATGGGGAGTCCATAGCCCCATGTAAGTCCATAACCCAGAAGAAGTATGCAGACCACCCACAGTTACCATCTGGGTAAAAAATTGAACACACATTACGACTTGTAGGTTGACCGTTAAAGGAATTCTGTGCTCTGCCCATTCAAAACTAAGTTCAACAGATCCCTAACCAGTAGCATATACTTGCCTTTCTTATACTTCCCGGTATGGAGAAGCATGTGACTTATTCCATGTGACAGTGCTGGGCCAATCGCATGGGGGAGTCCATAGCCCCATGTAAACTTCAATTCCAATGACACCCAATTTGATACAAAGTAACAGATCCTTAACCGGTAGCAATTACTTGCCTCTCTGATACTTCCCGGTATGGAGCAGCATGTGACTCATTTCATGTGGGAGTGGTGGACCAATCACGTCACATAAGGATTCCATAGCCCTGTGTAAGCTTCAATTCCAGTAACTCATAGTTTACACAAGACTTTTTCTTTGTTCCCAGTAGCTGAACTGAGAGTCGGGGGAATGAAAAGAAGGTAAGTAGGATGAGGAGGTCTACATTAAAGTGAATGTGTTGCATGGGCAAAGCATTGGCTAACTTTATGGTCCTCTTAGCTGCTTTCATTGTACCAGCTGCCTCAATGTGTCCAACCAAATCCGAACTTTCCTTAGCAGTTAGAACCAGAGGGGGTGGAGAAGGCTCATGCACATGGATGGTTTGTGGGCACAAATATGCTCTAGCATAAAAATGGTGCAGTTTTCTGCACCCAGGGCATGTACAGCCTGCTAAAGAAGTGACTGGCTGTAGGCGGCCATACTTGGGTAAACACTGATTGCATACATCCATTCAGTTGTATGTTGTATGCATCACCCACAGCTCTTTGGGGCATGGAAAATGGTGACATTTTTTAACTAGAGCAGTTTTGTGTTACAAACTGTTCATGAGTCCTTAAATGTGAACCTAGGCAGGTTTTCCTGGATGCAGCAGAGTAACAGGTTTGCCTTATCGCCCCCCCCCCCATTCCCAGCTGCACATACTCATGTTCCCTTTACTCGTCTGTTGCTCCGCTTACCTAACCGGACTGGAGAGTTTAGGCCCCAAGTCAGGACACCATGTGACAGCAATGGGTGCATGGAAAGTCAATCACCAAGCACCAGCCCTGTTACTTATGAGGAAGGGGAATGAATCGCATGCTCCCCCCATAGCTGAAAGTGCTGGATATGTCAATTAGCTCCTGGCAGCTAGGGGTGGAAGTGTAGATTAGTATGTGCAGTTGCGAATGGGAAAAGTAAGCTTTGCCTTGCATGGGTAAATCACAGATTCACTTTTACATGTGATGGATCTGTGAAACCACCTATAAGGATAATTGCTTTTGGAGGGTCCATTAATTTAATGCTCAGCGTTGTATTTTTAGTTGGGCTTCTGCAGGCTATCATGCAATGATCTCTTCATCCATTGAGAGCGCACAACAGACTGTGAGAGTTCACATTGCTAGCAATTAGGAGCTGCTTGAGCAGATTTCCCCAGCATGGCTTCCTTAAAGGGAAAATGTAGGGTATGTTCAGTGGGCACCTATGTTTTCTTAAGTAAGGCTTGTAAGGCTTACATTAAAGGGGACCTGTCATCAGATACACTATGTTATCAAAAGTATTGGGATGCCTGCCTTTACACACACATAATGGCATCCCAGTCTTAGTCCATAGGGTTCAATATTGAGTTGGCCCACCCTTTGCAACTATAACAGCTTCAACTGTTCTGGGAAGGCTGTACATAAGGTTTAGGGGTGTGTCTATGGGAATGTTTGACCATTCTTCCAGAAGACCATTTGTGAGGTCAGGCACTGATGTTGGACGAGAAGACTTGGCTTACAGTCTCTGCTCTAATTCATCCCAAAAGTGTTCTATCGGGTTGAGCTCAGGACTCTGTGCAGGCCAGTCAAGTTCCTCCACCCCAAACTTGCTCATTCATGTCTTTATGGACCTTGCTTTGTGCACTGGTGCACAGACGTGTTGGAACAGGTAGGGGCCATCCCCAAACTGTTCCCACAAAGATGGGAGCATGAAATTGTCCAAAATGTCTTGGTATGCTGATGCCTTAAGAGTTCCCTTCACTGAAACCAAGGGGCCAAGTCCAACCCCTGAAAACAACCCCCACACCGTAATCCCCCCTCCACCAAATGATTTGGACCAAATCCTTAACCAGTAGCATATACTTGCCTTTATGATACTTTCTGGTATGGAGAAGCATGTGACTCATTCCATGTGACAGTGCTGTATCAATCACTTCACATAGGAAGTCCATAGCCCTGTGTAAGCTTCAATTCCAGTAACTCATAGTTTACACAAGACTTTTTCTTGCACAAAGCAAGGTCAATAAAGACACGGGTGAGCGAGTTTGGGGTGAAGGAACTTGACTGACCTGCACGGAGTCCTGACCTCAACCCGATAGAATACCTTTGTGATGAATTAGAGCGGAGACTGCAAGCCAGGCCTTCTCATCCAACATCAATGCCTGACCTGATGTTGCACTTCTGGAAGAATGGTCAAACATTCCCATAGCCACACTCCTAAACCTTGTGGACAGCCTTCCCAGAAGAGTTGAAGCTGTTATAGCTGCAAAGGGTGGGCCAACTCAATATTGAACCCTATGGACTAAGACTAGGGTGCCATTAAAGTTCATGTGCGTGTAAAGGCAGGAGTCCCAATACTTTTGGTACTATAGTGTATATGCTTTGTGCAGCATGCTAAGTAATGAGCTTAGCTAGATCACAGTACCATCCCGCCTTTATCTGGTTTTCTATCCAGTAAAACAGCACCATCCTGTTCATGCACCATCCAAGATCATTCACCACCTATTTTCTAGTCTGAGATGCCAGCTCAGAGATGTCACATTGTTATAAATCCCAGAGTTCTCCTGTCTCCTGACACAGATCAGCCCCTAGTGCAGCATATCACCTTGTGACTTGCTACAAAGTTACAATGTTTCCGTCTGATGACTGGGGAGAGGAGACTGAGGAAATGCTTCCTCCTGCCTGCAGCAGACTGATTACATTATCTCAGCCTGGTCAAAGTGGGGGGACAGGGATGGGGGACTGAGGAAATGCTTTCTCCTGCTTGCAGCAGACATTACATTATCTCAGCCTTGTCAAAGTGGGGGGGGGGGGGGGGTAGACTGAGGAAATGCTTCCTCCTGCCTGCAGCAGACTGATTACATTATCTCAGCCTGGTCAAAGTGGGGGGGGGGGGGGGGGTAGACTGAGGAAATGCTTTCTCCTGCTTTCAGCAGACTGATGACATCATCTCAGCCTAGGCAAATTAATTGACTGAAGCTCAAGGGCAGCTTTTTAATGATGAAAGTGGGGTATTTTGTGAAAAAGTATACCATTGCTGCATACTGTGACATGTCAGAAATGTATTTATGCATTTATGCACACTTAAAAAAAGTTAGTGAAAGGTCCTCTTTAATATACTTTTTATATGTAGATTTCATATTTTTATATGCTTGCTTTATCACATTTTCATTATCATATCACAGGTACAGATTTCTATGTACACCACATCAGCCACTCTGCATTGTGTGTGTGTGTATATATATATATATATATATATATATATATATATATATATATACATATACAAGAAGATTGTTAACATTTCATGCATATAAACAATAAGGACTACAATTTCCTTTTAAATCTTAAAGCTCGCCTATACTTCTGTGCTTGAAAATGTATATATTTTTGACATGTATTTTTGAAGCTGAACTCCAGGAATTCAGCTACTTTGTAAAAACTGCAGCTGTGCAATGAGTAAGGCATACAAACAAGGTGCCCGCCGCTGTGGGCTTATCACTATTACTCACATCTGACAGAGTTATTATGCTCCAGGAAGATAACTTCCGCTGCTCACTGTGGTCTAAGCTCCTTTTAAGAGCAGAGTCACTGGAACTGCTATGCCCACCCCTATTCTCCTTCTGCCGATTCACAGAAGCCTTTGTATTATGTGAACTCCTTCACAAAATACAAAGGCTCCTGTGAATGGCCAACAGAGGGGAGGGGCAGGTATAGCTGCTCTGTGTGCTTCTCTCCTCTCTCAGTGGAGGTATTTCTTCAGGGAGTGCAATAAACCTGCCACATATAAGTAAAAGATATAAGTGCTGGAGTTGACATGCACCTAATTGGACTCAGCTCATAATGTGCCTGCGCTTTTGCAAATCTGCTGAATTCCTGGAATTCAGCTTTAAGGGTCTTTTATATTGCTGAGCAGTTTGGGCGCATTTCATGCACTTGGGTGCAGTTAACATTTTCTGCAGTTCCTAAGTAGAAGGGCAGGCCCTGCATCTTGGGTGCAACTGCATGCATTACAATATATGCAAGACCCACAAATGCTGTGTGCTATACATGATGAATTGAACACCCCTCTTAAACCAAGCGTTTGGAAAACTAAAGCACACCAAGGCCGCTGTAGAGGAATACAATAGTTCCATTACTCCTTTGAAGCACTTTTAGAAAGGTAGTTATGGGCCCCTAGCGTGCTTTCAGAAATGTATTTTTACCAGCAATACTTCAAATGTTATCTGGTTCACATGGAGCATATAAGGAAAAAATAATTCTGATTAAAAATTTAAAAATGTTATTGAAAGTGTTTTTTTAAAATTGCAATTAGCGAACAAAGAGATATCGTTGGGGGGTGGGGCGGGTTTGTTTTGTAATTTCTGTGCAGGGCCCACCAGGCTACGAGATGCAAAAAAAGAAAAAAAGTTGGCGATTGGTTTATTTTTTTACATGCTGATGGATGAAATGTCTGAGTATTTTATTGTGTGCATTATGATCAGACCTTCCTGTGTCTTGTCCCGCACTCTCCATGTCAAAGAACCATCTCATCTCATAGTCTGACTCACAAGCTTAAAGCTCCATTATTTACCATTAGCAATGCCAGCCAAAGAGCCACTCTTATCCTTCTACATTATTGAAGAAGAACTCTAGTCTAAGCAAAAACATTTCTATAGAGTCTCGTGTCAGAGATGCTTAGATCTCCAAATACACTTAGAGACGTAACTAGATCTCCTTCTTGAAAAAGCTGGTTGCCTGAATGCCAATGGATTTCAGTTTTTTTTTAGTTGTTCATCCAGAGAAGCCTTTCTTAACAACTTTCTTTAAAACAAGGAGGAACCCTTGAAATAACTTCCAGGTTTCAAGAAACCGGCACTAATACATTATTCTCAATAATGCCAGTGAAGTTATGAATGACACAATGATCATAATAATGATGGCCGAAAAAAAAAGCAGATGATGAAAATTTTAATTTTCCCGCAGGTGGTCAATGAAGGGTCCCCTTTCATTAATGGAAAAGGGTCCCCTTGTATTGGTGGTCATTGGAAAAAGGGTTCTTTTAAACTGGTGCTCAATAGGAAGAATTGTACTTACAGATAGCTAAAAAAATTATTGGCATAAGAGTGATGAATGTTCCTCACAATGGTGGTCAGTGAATTGCCCTGTTTCATTAGTGGTCAGTGAAGAAGGGCCTCCTTATATTGGTGGCAATCAGAAGAAAGATTCCATTACACTGGTGCTCAGTAGAAACAATTCTCTTTACAGATAGCTAAAAAGAACATTGGCATAAGTGTGCCGAATGTTCCTCACAATGGTGGTCAGGGAATTGCCCCCTTTCATTAGTGGCCAGTGGAGAAGGGTCCCCTTATATTGGTGGTCATTAGAAGAAGGGTTCCTTTATACTGGTGCTCAGTACGAAGAATTCCTCTTACAGATAGCTAAAAAGATCATTGACGTAAGTGTGAGGAATATTCTTCATAAAGCTGGTCAGTGAATTGCCCCATTCATTAGTGGTCAGCAGAGAAGGGTTCCCTTGCATTGGTGGTCTTTGGGAAAGGGCTCCTCTACACTGTTTCTAGGTGAATTATCCCTTTATTTAGTGGTCAGTGAAGAAGGGTTCCCTTGCATCGGTGGTCTTTGGGAAAGGTGTCCTCTAGATTGGTTCTTGGTGTATCCCCCCCCCCCCCTTTAATTAGTGTCTGGTCAAGGGAGAAGCGTTCCCTTGCAGTGGTGGCCTTTGGGAAAGGGTTTCTCTACACTGGTCCTTGGTGAATTTCCCCCTTTATTTAGTGGCAAATATACAAACTTTACCTCTGAAGGTACCAAGCTGGTTGGAGGCTGGAAGATTAAGTTTGTGTGCAATGAGGAGTGCCTTGGGTGAATAGTCATACACATGAAAGGTTTCATTTCAGACTTTATTGGTGATAAAAAGTGTACAACCAAACCATTTCAGGGGATTTGGGCTCCCTTTCTTCATGGCTCCTAATGATGATACTGGGCATTACTGTGGAACCACTTGGGGTGTTATTACGGCGTCTTTGAGTTAAGACAAACGGTTAGGGTTACTTCTATGTGCAAACGTTAAATTCTGCTGAACTCCTAGAAGTACTGAGTTGGATGCTGGTCTTTCAGGCTGGAAGCCCTTTGTGTTTGCGATGAAGAGCGCCTTGAGTGAGGATTCATATGTATGAAAGGTTTAGCTCCAGACTTTATTGGTGACTTTACAGAGCATACATCCAAAGAGTTTTGGGGGGGGGGGGGGTTGGGGTTCCCTTCTTCAGAGCTCTTAGTGATGATAATGGGCAATGCTGTGAAACCATTTATGGGAACACTTATGGGATGTTTGAGTTGAGACAAGATGCCATAGTTACTTCTGTGTGCAAACATTAAGCTCTGGTTAACACCTGGAGGTCCCAGCTGGGTGGAGGTCGCAAGATTTTGTGTGTATAAGCTGAGGACCACTTTAAGGAAGGAGTCATAATGCATGAAAAGTTTGGTTCCAGACTTTGCTGCTAAATGATACAAAGTTTACAGCCAAAGCGTTTCAGGATTTGGGGTCCCCGTCTTTAGAGCTCTTAGTGATATCACTAAATGTTCCTGCAGAACCACTTGCAAGGTCCATTTTCAGGGACTTGAAATAAGGCAAAGTGTCAGATTTACTCTCATATGGGAAACATCCAGTCTAGTCTGACCCTATTCAGTACTTCCGCAAACCCAAAGTTCTTTCAGAACTAAGGATTTAACTGGTAAAGGAATTTGGCACAGAAGTGTTGGATACCAATGGATACCAATGGTGATTATAGCTCTGCAGGAGAAGAAGGATTTGAGTCACTGCCCACTAGACTGGAAAAACACTAAGTACTATTTACCAACTTTGCGCACTAAAAAATCTCTTAGTCCATCTTGGGAGGGAGGAAGAGTGTGGCTACATTCCTACATACAGTGGGATCAAGACAGGGTGGCTACGCTCCTACATACAGTGGAACCAAGAGAGGGTGGCTACGCTCCTACATACAGTGGAACCAAGAGAGGGTGGCTATGCTCCTACATACAGTGGAACCAAGAGAGGGTGGCTACATTCTTACATACAGATAGACCAAGAGAGGGGGGCTATGTTCCTACAAACAGTGCGACCAGGATGGGTGCATTCCTTATAGTGGGACCAAGAGAGGGTGGCTATGTTCCTACATAAAGTGATACCTAGAGAGGGTTGGCTACGTTCCTACATACAGTGGGACCATGGAGAACATTCGTAGCCACCCTCTAACAGGAAGTCAGATCTCAGCAGCAAAAAAATACAAATAAAAGAAATTTGGAGATTTTGAGGAGGCTGAGCGCAATAGAGGTTTTTCTTTTTTTGTGTTAAGAATACATACTTGAACGGAATTTGTTTTTTAAACCAGGAGTTTAGTGTCACTTTAAGCCTTAATTCTTCATCTTTTGACTAGGGTCACTTTACAACTGGACTCCATAAAAGACACAAATAAATAAAAGGTATATTCAGTGTGAGTACCTGAATTTTACTTTGTATCTGCTTCTTGCATTCCCTGTACAGAGCTCAGAGTGGGATTGGAAGGGGTAGGATTGGGAGGCAATCAGGTGTGCTGCATGCAACATGCTGGTAGAAGGAGAGACTAGAGTGACATATGGATGACCTCATCAGTCTGCTGCTTCTTTTTCTTTGTACATCCAGCAGAGGGGGCACCCCGGTATTCCTTAATAGTGATGAGAATGGGTTCAGGTTTGGTTCCGAACTCTAGTTTGGCCAAACACAGAAATGACCTGTTATTATTGGGCCAATGAGTTGCTGGCAAGAAATTTCCCACCCAGCAGTTGGCATGCACAAAAGAGTGAAGATGCTTTTGACATCATTGATCTATTATGGGCACATGGCCTTATAGAGATAACTATGTCATGAGCATCCCTACCCTGCAGCTGTACATATACAGAGGGGTGCCTGCAGCTCATTGGCCCAAATACTGCCTATTACTGCTCAGCCTCCTGCCTCAGCTCATTGGCCCAGCTAACTTCTGGGTTCAAAGTAAAAGCCAAGCTCAACTCCATCCCTTAAAGTGGTTCTAAAGGCTCAAGGTTTTTCACCTTCATGCAATCTATAACACCTCTGTGCAGCAGCCCCCCCCCGCCAGCCCTCACTAATACTTACCTGCATCCCATCTTGCTTTAGCAATGTGCAGGAGAGCCTATTCACTCTGGGTACTCTCCCTCCTCATAGGCTCCTGTTGCTGTCAATCACAGCCAGTGAGCCAACGAGGAGAGAAAGGGGACGGGCCGAGCAGCTCAGCTCTGTGTCTGAATTAGACATGTGCACTGTCAAAAAATTTGTTTATTTTCGTTTTAGTTTCATTCGTTTTTTTGGAGGGTTTTTTTCCGGGTCATTCGTTATGATCGCAATTAGTAAATTCATACATTCGCACATTCATAAATTCGTACATTTGTAAATTATAAAATTTGTATATTCATAAATGCGTGCATTCGTAAATTAGAAAATTTGGAAATTCGAAAATCCGAAAACCCGAAAATTTGAAAATCTGAAATAGTTCCTAAATATTAAATTATAGGTATTGTAATTTCCTTTCAAATTTGGCTGTTGGTGAATGTAACTAATATGAATTTATCCGAAGTTACAAATTATCCGAAATAACAAATGCCGCATCTAAACAAATGGAATGGAACAAATTCAGAAATAATAATTAAAAAAATGTATTATTATTATTGTTATTTATTATTTTAATTCATTACATTCCATTCCTTTGGATAAGGCATTCGTTAATTCAGAAAATTCGTAACTTCAGATGAATTTGTATCTGTTACCTTCCCTAACAGCCAAATTTGAAAGGAAATTATAATACCTAAAATGTAATAGTTAGTAATAGCAAAGTTATTATTAGTTCAGATTTACGAATTTATGAATTTCCGGACTTCCGAATTGACTTATTTTACGAATGTACGAATTTACAAATGTGTGAATGTATGACTTTACGAATGTATGAAGTTACGAATGTGCAAATGCACGAATTTACAAGCTTTCGAATATTCAAATTTAAGAATAATCGGAAAAATTTCTTAAACGGGTTTTCATTAATTCGGACATTTCCGAATTAACTAATTAGTCGCAATTCGTTAAAAAACTAATTCGGAACTAAACGAATTGCACGTGTCTAGTCTGAATGGACACACAGAGCCGCAGCTTGGGAATTAGCCTGCTGGAGTGCCCCAATTGCAAGCTGTTTACTGTGGGGGGGGGCACTCAGCAGGAGGGAGGGGCCAGGTGTGATGGCGGGGGACCCGAGAATAGGAGGGTCAGGGCTGCTCTGTGCAAATACACTGCACAGAGCAGGTAAGTATAACATATTTGTTATTTAATAAAAAAAAGAAAGCCCTGTACTATCACTTTACTTGTGAGCGGTGTCATCTACCTAGCTGTGCTGTGCGACAGAGCTGTGCAAATCTTAGAACTGGATGGACAAAAGTACAAACCCTTTGACAGCTCCAATATACTGTATGTGTTTCAACTTTTAGCATCCCATGCTGCTGCCTTGGCTGGATACAGAAATGTGCGCACAACATTTCCAGATTATGACCCTGTTGACCTTTTCCTCTTGTCCATTCATTGATCACCCAACAAGGCTTGTCACCAATACCCTCCATCCAGTCACATCATCTTCTGTCACTGACCCATTTCACTTTACTTGGCTCAGTGTGTAAGAGCACAATGATTTTGCATATAAAAAAGTGGGGTTAGTAAAACAACTGAGGCACAGTTTGGTCAGATAGCACCCTACCACAAATGTCTAATGAACAGGGAGGTCTAGCGAAGTCTTCTCTTTTGAGAAGCAATTTCTCGTCTTCTGGACTTTGTCAGATGAAAAAAGACTGAAAATTTTGAAAAAACTTCTATGCAAAGTTTGCTTGTTTCGTAGCGTCTTGTCTGGTGTATCTCTTGGTCTGAGGATGACCGTTGTATGAGACCTCAAAGGTCCCCAAGGACCATCTGGACTCTTAAACGTCTCTTGAGTACCATCCAGTTGCTGTGAAAAAAAAATTGTCTAATCCTTACAGCCGTCTTGCTTCTTTTTTTCCTCCCATGATGAAGTCTCATCCTTTCAAGTCAGCGGAGAATGTCAATTTCTCGGTCAAGAACCAACAGAATCCAGCTGATTTTTTTTTTATACATTTCACCAGAGACCTTGATGTTAGTGTGACTTGTACATATCTGTCTGATTAACTCTTTTCAGTGGCCCGTCGCCGACCCCCATGGCCACCCCGGCAAAGGGAAGGTCCGGCTTTTTTTCTCTGTTTAAATGACCTGGTAAACTCGTCTGTTGTTCTTCACTCACTTGTGAAACAGGACACGTTCTACGTACAGGAACAAGGACTTGGAGCGGAGAGGCGCGGCTTTGTTGCACTAAATTGCTTTTGTATGGAACTGTATCAATGGGCACGCCAGTACCGGCGTGGTGTGGTGGATGGTGTACCGGATGATGAATGATAGAAAAAAAAATAATACAGTACAGTGTAACCAAATCGTAGTCCGAGTCTTCTGTTGTTACAACTCAAAGGATAACATTTCAATTTGTTTCATTAAACTTTTTTTTTTTTTTTTACTTTTTTTTTACCTTTTAAACTTGACCCCTTCACACCTAAGGGTAAAACAAATCCTAAAGTGGAACTTTAGTCAGAAATATAAGTCCTGCTAGATCACTTCAGGGCTGGCCCCTCTTGCAGGTATAGCTATGTAAACCATTAAAAATAAGTACCTAAACTCTTTAACAACTTCAGGTCTGGAAGATTTACCCCCCTCCCACCCCCATGACCAAGCCCTTTTTTTGCAATGTGGCACTGCGTTACTTTAACTGACCATTGTGCGGTCCTGCGGCGCTGTACCCAAATAACATCTTTGCCCTTTTTTTTCCCACAAATGGAGCTTTCTTTTCGTAGGTGTACAGAACCTCCCCGGATATGTCATTTCCAGCTCGTGTGATTGGCTCACTGATTTTCCCAGAAGTCTGCTCTAGACGTGTATGTTTCTTTCCATTTCAAAATTTCGGACAAAATTTTCATTGTTCAGAGATTTAGATGTATCTGCATTTCTAAATAACAATAGTAACACATTTTAATGACTCCAAAATAAATGATAACAAAAAATAATAATTTGAATTTGAAAATGAATTTGAATTTGAAAATGAATTTAACCTCAAAATGGAAACATATTGCAAAAATACAGACAAAAGTGAAATAATGATTCCAACTTAGGCTGCTTTAAAGAAAATAAAATAATAGAACAGAATAGAAATAAAAAGGATAGAATAGAATAGAATAGAACAGAACAGAGAGATAGAATAGAATATAAAATAATAGAATAGTATAAAACAATATAATAGAATATAAAATAAAATAAAGTAATAGAATAGAAAATAAAGGGATAGAATAGAACATAAAATAATAGTATATAAAATAAAGTAATAGAATAGAATAGGAAATAAAGGAATAAATTAGTATAAAACAATAAAATAGAATATAAAATGAAGCAATATAATAGGATACTATAGAATAGAATAAAACATAATAGAATATAAAATAATAGAAAAAAAGAGTAGATTAAAACATAATATAAATATAAAATAAAGGAATAGAATAGAATAAAATGAAATTGAATAGCAGATAAAAGAATAGAATAGAAAATAAAAGAATAGAATAAAAAAGAAACAACTAGAATAGAATAGAAAAAAATACAATGGAATAGAATAGAGTAGAAGATAGAAGAATAGAAAACAAAAAAATACAATATAATATAAGATAAAAGAATAGAAAAAAAAATACAAAGGGGTAGAATAGAATATAACATAAAAGAATAGAACAGAAAAGAATAGAATAGAACAAACTCACAGAAATAGAATAGACTATAAGATAAAAGAATAGAATATAAGATAAAATAATAGACTAGAAAAGAATAGAAAAAAATACAAAGGAATAGAATAGAATATAAGATAAAAGAACAGAAAAGAATAGAATAGAAAAAATACAAAGGAATAGAATAGATTATAAGATAAAAGAATACAATAGACTAGTAAAGAATAGAATAGAAAAAATACAAATAGAATAGAATAGAACAACATAGAACTAATATAGCCATCTTCTGAAATTCAAATTTCCTGCTTATGTGATTGGCTCACTGATTTTCCTAGAGGTCTGCACTAAGATGCAAGAATGCTTTTAGGCATCTTCAGAAAAAGAAATTTCACTTTTGATCAGCTACTCTCCAAGGGTTAAATACTTCTAAAGGGATTCAGTCCCTGCTCCTTTTCCATCAGAACACTGAGATCGCACCAGGTGATTATAATGAACCAGACCCTCCCATTCGGAGTTTGCACAGGACAGGCTGAATGTACATTGATCACCCAGAGGGGGTGTCCCCCCGCCCTTATTTTAGACCCAGTGATGTCATCCCTATGCTTCTCTTTGCAATGCCGGTGTTTCATCAGATTAGACGACCCGTCAGATTTTGAAACGGAAGTGACGTTCTGTCACCGCCATCTTGGTACCGCACTTGTCCGCTGAAAGGATACAGTGAGAAGGGGGCACCCACCGGCGTTGTTCATTTCACACTTCTTTTTACCACTAAACTGAGCTCATATAGTGAAATACAGTATTATATTATTGTAAAAGCAGCGGTGTTCGGTTTGATCAGCAAACCTGTGAGATCCGCAGGCTCGCTGCTGCTTTTACAATTCAACATCAAAACAGTCAGACGGATTTAAAACACTGAATGTCCCTATATAAGCTCTGTTTATTGTTTAAAATAAGTGTGAAATGCCAGACTCCGGGGGGTGTAACAAGATGTCCGCTCGCCCCCTTCTCACTGTACCCTTACTGTGGACGAGTGCGGGGTGTAGCAAGATGGCGGCGACGGAACTTCACTTTCATTACAAATCCTGACAGGTCACCAAATCTGATGAAATACTGGCAGATCATGGCTGGTGGGAGGGGCCGGCACGGTGCAGTGGGAGAAGTTATGCAAACATCAGAATGCCTTGATGATGAGTGGGTGTCAGTCTGGAGGAGTGGGCGTTCCTAGGCAGAGGCATGTGCATGCAGATCGCACTGGCTAACACCCCACATGTGACGCTGAGCCTCCATGATTGCAAGAACTGAAACCCAGTGAATAAAAGGGGCGGGCCAGGGACAGTCTAGATAGGGAGGAAAGGATTGGGTGATTCTGGTGTCCAGAGGAAAAAACCTGCCAGGGGATCTCACCTCCAAAAAAACTTTTTTTTTTGATTGTGAGCTAATCAGTCAGCTGCTGCTCCTTTCCCTGTCCAATCACACTCTGGGGGAGGGGCAAGACCTGTAAGTGTCACCTAACTGCAACAGAAAACAGTCAGGTCTATTGTCCTGCCAGGCAGTGCTGTACTGTGTGACAGAGCTGTATAAATCTCAGGACTGGATGGGCAGAAATACCTATCCTTTGGCGAGTAAAACATCATCCCATTTATGTGAATTTTACTGCTAGCCTGTTTAGCTTTAAATTCCATTTTGACCTCTTTTTATGCTAGCCACCCAGCTATAGATTTTCTCTTGTCATCCCGTAGGCTGAATGAGGAAAAATTGATGAAATAAATAGGACCTCCATTCATGCAGAGACTTTCCTATCGTATTTGTAAGGGATAGGATGCTGTCATTGTCTGGACAATAATTGTCTACCTGGCTCAGCCAATTTTATCTATTGACTTTTGCTGAGCAGGGTGATGCTTGCAGGTCCACTCATGGCTTGAATTTCAGAGGTTTCAGCACAAATCGGCTGACATCCGACCTGTATGTGGTCAGCTTGGGGCCCCATTCACACTAGACTGGAGTGTAGACGAGTGATTTTAAAGGGTTTTCTTTTTGGGTAATTGGTTGCACTTTTTTTACGCATGACTTTTAGTACGATAGCAGAGACATGCGTTTGTGGCCCCACGGACTATGGTTTCCACCTCATCCCTTTAAACCTGAACACATATTAATTACACAGGTTCTGTGGCTGATTAAGATGGAAATTAAACTCACTTGGTGCCTTATCTGCATTTAACCACTTCAGCCCAGTAAGGTTTGGCTGCTGAATGACCGGGCCAATTTGTGATTTCGGCACTGCGTCGCTTTAACTGACTATTGCGCGGTCATGCGACGTGGCTCCCAAACAAAATTGACGTCCTTCTTTTCATGGTATTTGATCACCTCACCTTATATTTTACGCTATGAACAAAAAAGCGACAATTTTGAGGGACAATTTTGAGCGACAAAAGAGCGACAATTTTGAAAAAAACACAATATTTTGTAAAACGAAGGAGAAAGAAAAGTGGGACTTTAAATGAAGCACACAGCAGTAAAGGAGAAAGTCAAGTGAATAAAAATGTTTTCATTTATTTGATAAAATCCATGATGTTAAAACACATTTTTGGCATCTGACCTCTAAAAATGCTTTGGGCATCAGGCCTCTATACAATAAACCATGGATTAAATTATACATAAATTACACAATAAATCATAATCCGATGTTCATATAAAGCACAGATGACAATAAATACGTATGTACACATTTCATGCTGTCGTTAGATCCAGAATGACCAAAGAAACCTTGGTAAATAATATTTAATTTTCTTTTAATTTTTGACAATATTTTGTACTTTATATACTTTGTAATAAATATCCTCATTATTTTTATTTTTTTTAAAGCAAATTTTTTCTCAGTTTAGGCCGATCTGTATTCTTCTACATATTTTTGGTAAATAAAAATCGCAATAAGCGTATATTGATTTGTTTGTGCAAAAGTTATAGCGTCTACAAAATAGAGGATATATTTACAGCATTTTTATTTATTTTTATTTTTTACTAGTAATGGTTGCGATCTGCGATTTTTTTTTTATCTGGACTGTGACATTATGGCAGACACATTGGACACTTTTGACGCATTTTTGGCACTGATTACTGTAAAAATGTCACTGGCAGGGAAGGGGTTAACACTAGGGGGTGATCAAGGAGTTAAATGTGTTCCCTAGGTCTGTTTCAAACTGTAGGGGGAGAGGACTGACCTAGAGGAAGTGGCGGATCGTGGTTCCTACCTATTAGCCCTTGTACACACGGTCAGACATTCTGCCAACCAAATCCATTGGATTTTCTCCGACTGATTTTGTAGGACGGATTGTGTCCGAAACTGTTGCATACACACGGTCGGACAAAGCTGTCGGAAAATCCGATTGTTCAGAACGTGATGACATTATTTCGTTACGACGGGACTACGTTCAGGCTAGTAGCCAATAGCTTTGGTGTAGGAATTTGATCTGAGCATGTGTGGCACTTTGTCCGATCAAAATTCTCTACACATGATCGGACCAGTTTGTTGGAAAATTGGGTCCGACGGATATTCCGACGGAAACAGTCCAATGCATACCACACACAGTCGGATTATCTGACAAAACGGTTCGATAGGATACATTCCGTCGGAATCTCCGACCGTGTGTACAAGGGCTTAGGAATACACGATCTGTCATTCTGAACAGAACAGGGATTTGTATGTTTACACACTTACGTCACTGTGCCGACCTGCCACCGTAAAATGACAGCGGCTGGTCGGCAAGAGGTTAATTAGCCTCAGAACCTATGTAATGCAAAGGTGTTCAGGTTTAAAGGGATGAGGTGGCAACTCTACCATAGACCTTTAGACCCCTTTCACACTGAAGGCGTTATTCAGGCCCTTTTGGCTTAAAATAGGGCTTATAAAGCACCTGAAAAACGCCTCCCCTGCAGTCCTAGTGTGAAAGCCAGACTGCTTTCACACTGGGGTGCTGCGCTGGCAGGACGTTAGAAAAAGTCCTGCAAGTAGCATCTTTGGGGGCGGTGGAGGAGTGGTGTACTGGGCACAGAAGTGCCTGCAAAGGGCTTCGGCAGTGGCGCTACACGGGTGCATTTAACCCTTTATTCAGCCCCTAGTGGGGTTAAAGGCGCTCTGCTAGAGGCCAAATAGCGCCGCTAAAACAATGGTAAAGTGTCACTAAAACTAGGGGCGTTTTACCGTCAACGTCCGCCCGTCCCAGTGTGAAAGCAGCCTTAACCAAATGCCGACCGACCTATATACATTTACAGCAGCAGGGTGGCCACTGTATCTGTGCTTGATTCTGCACTTCCAGATCTGGGGCGACCCGCTCTCACTGTGATTTGATACAGCGGGAGCAGGTCCGACGGCCTCCCTATGTAAACAAGGCGGATCACCGTTCTGTGACAAGGAAAGACAGAGATCCTGTGTTCCTGTTAAGCAGGAACATGGATATTTGCCTTCCCACCAAGGCCAGGACAAGGGGTGGGCAGGAGGGCGGCTGCCCTGGGCACTGTGGTATCATGTGAGGTGGGGGGGCACAAGGAGATTGGGGGGGTGATTTGTGTTGGAATGGGGAATTCGGGAGGTGGCAGGGGGTAAGTATTGTTCTTGGAGGGGAATGGTTTTGGGTGGGAGAGTGCTAAGAGTAGTGATTTAGGGGAATGTGTGTTGGGAGGGGGGATGGGGGGAAATTTGTGCTAGGAGTGGGGATTTGGAGGCAAATATTTGTGCTGTGAGGGGGGATTTCAGCAGGGAATAGATTTGTACTGGGAGGAGGGGGAATTTATGCTTAGGGGGTAAGCATGCAGATTCGTGCTCAGTGTTTTTGTTGGGGGATGTTTGCTGACACATAATGCTCATACATCTTGGGGGGGGGGGGCACAGTTTGGCATGTTTGCCTTAGGTTCTAGATGACCTTGTCCCACCACAGTAAAAGCACCTCCCCCACAGCACCTGAGGATCCTTAAGGAATTTAATCAAGTGATTGTCATGCCATTGTTCCTAATTTTTACGGTCTATTGACTGGAATGGTACCAGCAGATTGGACATTAACATCAATAGTATGCAAGCTCTTGGAGGGGATGATAAGCGACTATATACAAGATTTTAGTAATGGGAACGGTATAATTAGCAGTAATCAGCATGGATTCATGAAGAATCGTTCTTGCCAAGCCAATCTATTAACCTTCTATGAGGAGGTGAGTTGCCATCTAGATAAAGGAAGGCCCATAGAAAAAACATTTGACACAGTTCCCCATAAACGTTTACTGTACTAAATAAGGTCTGTTGGCATGGACCATAGGGTGAGTACATGGATTGAAAACTGGCTACAAGGGCGAAACTACGTAGAGGGTTCTTTACTGTAAGAAGGGTAAGGGTGTGGAATTCCCTTCCACAGGCGGTGGTCTCAGCAGGGGGAGCATTGATAATTTCAAGAAACTATTAGATAAGCACCTGAAAAACCGCAACATACAGGGATATACAATGTAACTGACATATAATAACACACATAGGTTGGACTTGATGGACTTGTGTCTTTTTTCAATCTTGCCTACTATGTAACTATGTAACAGTTAGCAAGCACTCCTAGGGAACACAGTTAACCCTTTGATTGCCCCTGATGTTAACCCCTTCCCTGCCAGTGTCAGTGCATATTTTTAGCACTGATCATTGTATTAATGTCACTGGTCCCCAAAAAGTGTCGGTTAGGTGTCCAATTTGTCTGCCGCAATATCGTAGTCCTGCTATAAGTCACTGATCACTGCCATAACTAGCAAAAAATTAAAAAAAATTATAAAAATTCCATAAATACTGTAGATCCCATTGTTAGTAGACGCTATAACTTTTGCGTAAACCAATCAATATACGCTTATTGGGATTTGTTTTACCAAAAATATGTAGCAGAATACATATTGGCCTAAATTGATGAAGACATTTTATTTTTGAATTTTTTTTATTGGATGCATTTTATAGCAGAAATAAAAAATATAGTTTTTTTTTTTTCAAAAATTCTAGTAGGTGTGAAAAGGGAATAGATGTTGACAAATCCATTCACAATACACCAGGAAAATTGTTTTGGGTTTTCACATCCAGGAAGGAATAAGGGGCAATGAATAAGGCAAAACAAGGACAAATGGGGAGAAATTAAGCCCGTGGAAAATTTAACTGAATCCCACAAGCGGAGAGAGTGAGTTAGACAAGAACCTAAGGTAGGTGGGCGGTGGATGGCTGGTAGCCAGGGCAGAGAGGAAACTGGTGTAGGATAGGAATCCACAAGATCAATAGTAGCCCACAATGGCAGTTGATGGGTTTCATGAATATGGGAAAGTGGGGCTGCCGTAAAACATGCTTGAAGATTGGGAACCGAAAGGCCGCCATTGATCTTGCAGGCATACAAAACCTGCTTATTAATTCTAGGTCGAATGGTTCCCCAGATGAATTTCAATAGTTTTCACTGTTATATACACAAAATATGTGATGGAATTGGAACCAGTAGAACTAAAAAACAATAAAGTAAGAATGGTCTCAGGGGTCTTCTTGTTAAAAAAAAAAAGAATGGTCTCAGGGTTACAGGTGGTGATCAAGATGGTCAGGGGTCTCCAAACTTTTCAGTATGAGGGCCACATTGTACATTGTACAAATAATTATGGGCCAAAAAAGTCTTATGAATGAAGAAGACCCCATGTTACATCTTGGAGTGCCCAGCAGAGTCCTCCCATAGATCCAAGAGTGTCTATCTAAGTTCACCCACCCCCCCCTTAAATCCAGGAGTGCCCAACAGAGCCCTCTCTTAGATCTATGAGTGCCCAGCAGACCCCCCTTAGATTCAGGAGTGCCCAACAGAGTCCGCACTTACATTGAGAAGTGCACAGGAGAGTCTCCCATTACACCCAGGAGTGCTCAGCAAAGTCATTCCTTACATCCAGGAGTGCTCAACAAAGTCACCCCTTACATAAGTGCTCAGCAAAGTCACCCCATGGGCCATAGTTTGGAGATTTCTTGTCCAGTTTATAGGGTTTACTAGGTTAAGGGTTAAAGCTGACTTTCACCCTCCCCACCTGCTTTCCATCATGACATTTAACTCTTCCGCCCCCACCCCCCACTCCTCTCTCACAATTGAAAATGTAAAAAAAAAAATGGTGCACTCTTTTTTAAGGAACACTTCCACACACTTCCTGGATTCTCACTGCTGTACATGTGTGTCATTCACTGGTCTGGCTGTCTCTTTCTGGTTCTTGCAGTCATCCCTCTGATGAAAGGCCATCATCTCATCAGGGGGCCTGCTAGAGGAGCCCAGAAGAGACAGCCGACTCCTGAGGATGTCAGAGAAGATGGCAGCTCAGAGCCAGATGAGCAGCAGTGGTAGGCCCTTACAGAACACCACTGCATTCATTGGGCATGTGAGTAAAAATGAAAAATAACAATAAAAATTAAAAATGTATGTATGATGAGGCCACAATGTAGTGCACTGGGAACAGGATTAGAGATTCTTTGGATTAATTCTGGAGTCTCTTCCACAGACATTGTAAAGAAGTAACAGGTGGGGAAAAATTGGTCCTCAGGTGTCGGAGGCACCTTCACACCGTAACCCTATAAAGGTACTCTTGATGAAAGCAAGAATTGACCTTGCTGTCAAAAATTTTATTGAGATGCACCTGTCAAACAGGCGTGAAAATATTGGTCTTTGGGTGTTAATCGCGCTCATGAAACCTACACCAAAAAAAGTAGTAAGCCAGTACACCATCTCCTCTGTGTGCTGTGGCTGGATAGCACGGTCAACATCACTAAAGAGTAAATGATGCCCTGCCTGAGGACTGACCATGTCCACCTTTGCCTGTGGACACATATGCTGCTGCCCCCCTCATAGTGCCATGGGAAAGTCTGCCTCTCCTTGTTGCCCTCCCAGACATGATGGGGAGGGGGGTGCTTATTAACAAAATGTACTAAAAATTTGGAAATGTGTAAGTAGATGCACTTTAATCAATGGAAAGTGGTGTTTGGTGCACTTTAGTACTCACTACACTGACACACCCCCCTTATACACTACAGTATACTGCACTAAAACATGTTAAACATGCAATAATGCACTGAAATATACTGCATTAAACGTGCAGTAACGCACTGAAATATATTGCGTTAAACGTGCAATAATGCACTTAAATATCCTGCATTAAACGTGCAGTAACACACTGAAATATACTGTATTAAAAGTGCACTAATGCACAGAAATATACTCTATTAAACGTGCAATAACGCACATAAATATACTGCGTTAAACGTGCACTAACACACTGAAAAATACTGTGTTATATGACAGGTAACGAACTGAAATAGACTGCTTTAAACAGCACATAACACACTGAAATATACGGTGTTAAATGGCCCATTACACACTGAAACATACTGTGTTATATGGCAAGTAACACACTGAAATATACTGCATTAAAGGTGCACTAACACACTGAAATATTCTGCGTTAAACGTGCACTAACGCACTGAACTATATGTGTACAAATGAATGATCACTACACTCACACTGACTAAACTATCACTATATGCACACTAAACTGATATTCTACACTGACAATAGAATCAGAATAGCACACTAACTCACTAGTAGCACTGAACAGAGCCTTGTTCTATCTCTCTCTAGGCCGATATAACACTATAAATGGTCACTATTGAAAGAATACTTTTATAGTGTGGTGCCAGGACTAAGTGCAATGAGCCATGATTGGATAGAGTAATCATTGCTTTCTCCAATCATGGTTCTGACAGTGCTCTGTGCCTTGATTTGGTAAAGCTTTTGTTGCTTCAACCAATCAGGGCATCCAATGCACTTTGTGGTAGAGCAGTCTATTGTGGTCATTCCACGGGCCGAACAAATGGTAAAACGCTCCGATAATTCAGGTGTTCTTCAAACAGGCGAACAGCCAATGCTCGGCCTGAATTTATGCTCGGGCCAAACTGTTCACCCATCCCTACTAGTGACTAATGGCATGATGTATGTTCTTTTTTCTTTAGCCCTGAGTTACACTTTAAGTCCAGATAGATAAACTGTATGAAACCAACCCAAAAGTAAATGAACAGACTTCCTGCTTCGATGGGCACCAAGCAGAGAGAAGAATCGAGATTAGAGTGTTGATTCTGCCCTTAGTGTGCTGGCGCCAGTGACACCCGGCCCTTTAAGGGGTCTATGATGCCAGGAGGTGGAGCGGGGTTTATGATCATGTGACATGATCGGAAAGCTCCCAATTCCTACTTTCTGTTAGCTGCTGGTAACTGTGCAAGGAGCATGCTCTCGGCACAGCTCTATTTACACAAATTCATGCAAATTTGCAACCGCTCTGCACGCAGGCCCCTCCCCACAGAGAGGCTGCATATTTCCGTGCATCAAGGGGTTAAGATTAGAGTATCTGGCCACGCCCACCAGTAGTGGGAGGGAAGATGACACCCATGGCTGAACTTTGCAGCTAAGGAACAAGTATGTCACCGGGAACCAGAACCACAGGAGTAAAAAAAAAAACAACTAAAATTTTCGAGCCCTGACATGACTAATAAATGATAGCAATGCAGACCAAAACTAGAAGAAATGTAATTTTTGGTAAAGAAAAGTAATTAAAAAAACCAACGTGTTTCAGGGGCAACACTGCTCCTCTTCCTCAGGGCTCAACGCAGGATAAAACTTGCACAGACTCAGAACCAGTATGGAACTCTCCATATGGAGTAGCAACTTGACCACAGTTGCTGAGCAGCAGTGGAGTCCATCCAAGTTTTATCCTGTGTTGAGCCCTGATGAAGTGGGAGTGGTGTTGCCCCAAAACGAGTTGGAATTTTAAAAATGACCTTTTTTACCAACATTTAAAATAATTTTTGTCTCTTTTTCTGGAGCCAGTGGCATACAATGGGTTGCCAGCACCCCTCTAATTCATGGACCATTAGCGCTGACCAAATCTCTTCCACAAGAGCTCCCCTGTGTGCTCGGCTTTCTCAACCACTCATAGTGGTCCTCTTCCACCCCTTGAGAGACTGGATGCTGAAGCCCAGCACACAGCACCCACCACTGGGGGGTCCAGTTGGGTAATCAGGCACAAGGCTGTAGCTCAGACTGCCCCCTGGGGAAGGGTTGATGGGAGTATGCGCTGATGAGTAGGCAGTGGGGCACCAGTCCTCCCTGAGGGGTCCATAGGGTTGGATCCAGGTTGAGGGACCTCACCTACCTCTACACTACCTACACCACCATCTCCAGAGTGTGCACTCCCTTTATTGTAACGCCCTCCCAACTATAGGACCTTTACAGAATGTACACCTCACAGCCAGATGAAGAATGGGTCAATCAAATATATTCATAAATTTGTAGCCAGAGCATTAAACCAAACAGTCCGCCCAGATACCGGGGGCTTTATAACAGACATTTCCTCTTCTTACCAGGAGATGCACCCCAATCCATGCACACGTCTGCCTGTGCACACCCACACCATGCACCCTCCTATATGAACACTCCCCACTCTATACCCCCACCCCCTCATTGTGCATCCCCACTTCCTTCATACCCTCATTGTGGACCCCACTCCCTTCATCCCCTCATTGTGAATCCCCACTCCCTTCATCTCCTCATTGTGCATCCCCACTCTCTTCATCTCCACATTGGGCACCCCGCTCCCTTCATCCCCTCATTGTGCATCCCCACTCCCTTCATCTCCTCATTGGGCACCCCACTCCCTTCATCCCCTCATTGTACATACCCACTCCCTTCATCCCCTCACTGTGCATCCTCACTCCCTTCATCCCCTCACTGTGTATCCTCACTCCCTTCATCCCCTCATTGTGCACCCCCACTCCCTTCATCCCCTCATTGGGCACCCCACTCCCTTTATCCCTTCATTGTGCATCCCCACTCCCTTCATCACCTCATTGTTCACCCCCTCTCCCTTCATCCCCTCATTGTGCATCCCCACTCCCTTTATTCCCTCATTGTGCACCCCCACTCCCTTCATACCCTCATTGTGAACCCTCTCTCCCTTCATCCCCTCATTGTGCACTCCCACTCCCTTCACCCCCTCTTTGTGCATCCCCACTTCCTTCATCCCCTCTTTGTGCATCCCCACTTCCTTCAGCCCCTCATTGTGCACCCCCACTTCCTACATCCACTCATTGTGCACACCTACTTTGTTCACACACTCATTATGCACCCCCACTCCCTTCATAACCTCAGTGTGCACCCCCCTCCCTACATCCCCTCATTGTGCACCCCTACTTCCTTCATACCCTCATTGTGCACCCCCACTCCCTTCATCCCCTCATTGTACACCCCTACTTCCTTCATACCCTCATTGTGCATCCTCACTCCCTTCATCCCCTCATTTAAAGTCTAAATTTGCACTAAAGTGTTTTTGGAACATGAAAGAGACGATTTATGGAAAAGTTCCCCTTTATATAACGCGATGACATGCTTCGCGTTTTCCTGTCTATCTTGCTCCTTTCTGTTATTTTTTACTAGATGACGTTCAGGTATAAAGCCCTCAGCCCAGCTTGCAGGGCTCATTACCTCCGGGGTCTGAGTCAGCATTACAGGAACGGAGAATCAATTGCAATAATTCTGTTCTTAAAAGTGCCTCTGGAAGATCAGATTTCCGAGAGATTTCCCGGCAGGCATCGCTCCACAGCTATAGAGGGCAACTGAACACAATCATCTCTTTAGTATAGAAGGAGTGAAGACTGACCCCGGAGAGCCCCTGTGCACATGGGCCACTTCAGTTTTTGATTTGCATTTAGTCCATCTTTTCTTTCTAAAAGCAGAAAGAAGACTGCGGCTCAATGACGGGCTTCATATATCTCCGCTTATGAATGTGAATGTCAGAATTATGGGTTTTATTTCATGATTTAAAAAATACATGTTGCAGTTTTTAATCTGACACTTCATAAAGTGTTGTCATTGGGAAGCAGGCAAAAAGAAAAGAAAAGATAAAATGGTGAGTTAACTATTCCAAATGCTATAAAGAAAAAAAACTGGTAGGCTTTAAAAATTCCAAATGCTTTCAAAAAATAAAAAAACAGGGGATTTAAAACAATTCCAAATATTACAAAAAATATGAATGGGTGGGTTTTAAACTATTCCAAACAACTATCCATAAAAAAGGTTAGTTTTAACCATCCCAGAAGCTATCTATATACAAAGAACAGTGGATTTTAACAATTGAAAATAATAAAAAACAAAACAAAAAACAAATAGTTAGGTTTTAAATATTCCAGGCGCTATCAATAAAAAATTTTGGATTTCAACCATTCCAATTGCTATGGATTGCAAAAGAAAACCAAAAGAAAAAAGAAAAAGGAAACGATAGTCTGTAACCATTCGAAATGCTATAAAAATAGATGGGTTGGCTCCATTCACACCTATGCAGTTTGCTTTTGAGTGTTTTTGCAGTGCTTTTTTCTGTGCTTTTCATGTTTGTTTTTTTTACTGTGATTTTGCAGCGATTTGCATTTTTTATGCATTTTTTGGGGTAGGGTTGGTTGTAGGGCAGATAAAAAAAAAATGCAAAACGTAAGTCCCACCAAAATCGCTGCAACATCGCGTTAAAAATGCACTGCATGCTTTTCGGGAGCTTCTCCATTGAAGCCTATTGAACCAAAAACACCCAAAAAAGCACCATTTTGCACTTTAAAAAAGTCCCGACACTTTCCAAAAATGCAGAGGCAGAAAAATGCATTGATGTGAACATATTCCATAGGAATCCATGTTAAAATATGTTCTGCATTTCTGCAAAAAGCATGAAAAAAATGCATTGGTGTTAATGGATCCAAAGCCATTCCAAACACTATCCATAAGAAAACTGGTGGATGTTCACCATTCCAAATGTTACCTAAAACTGGTGGGACTTAACAATTCAAAAAAAATGATGGCACATAAACATAAAATCGAAATGCTATCCATAAAAAAATGGCAGCTTTTAGCATTCCAATTACTATTTTTAAAATATTTTTTTATTATTATTTCAAAGGCTATTCAAAAAGAAAAAAATATAAACCTTTAAAAATGCTATAAAAACTAATCATTTCAAACACCGTCCGTTAAAAAAAAAAAACTGGTGGGTTTTTAATATTCTCTATACATAAAATTTCCAAATGCTATCCATAAAAAATTATGGAGAGTTTTAACAATTCCAAACTCTATACATAAAAAAATTAAAAATGCTATCCATAAACAATGTTTGATTTGAACCATTCCAATTGCCATAAATGAAAAGAAAAAAAAAACCTGATAGGCTGTAACCATTCCAAATGTTACAAAAACTGGTGTGATTTAACAATTCTAAAAAAAATGACAATACATAAAAAAATTCCAAATGCTATCCATAAACAAGGGCAACTTTTACCCATTCTATAAAGAAAAAAAAAACTGATGGGCTATAACTATTCTAACTAAAAAAAAAAAAAAAAAAAAAAGAAAATAGTGCATTTTAAACATGTCAAATGCTATCCACCTTCCAACCCCGTTAAAAAAAAAAAAAAAAAAAAATTAGGTTCTAACTATTTTATATTCTGTCCATTAAAAAAAGAAAAAAAAAACAAAATATTCACCATGTTGTCCAACTGAACCACACTATTGATACATTTTAATGGACAATCAGTAGAGCCGGGTCTTACAGTCAGAGAAGCAAGGCACTTTGAGAGAGGGAGAAAGGAATTTTTTTTTTGGCCAGTAGAAAGTGTAAAAAAAATAAAAGCCAGCAGCTACAAATACTGTTACTATTAGGGCACTGTCCAGGCATCCAGAAGTGTCCTCATCTGAGCCAATTCTTGAATCAGCTCTTGGGTTCTGCCTCCGCCATCTTGGCTAAGGGAAAAGCTTCCCTTTTTGGGCGGAGCTCTGCTTTAAGCAGATATTGTGCTTATAAAAATGTAAAAGATTCACTTTAACTTTGTTTTTTCATTTTTTAATCAGATTCTTTTTATTTTATTTTGCCATTTACAACACTTTAGACACATTGTACAGAATACACCCCCTAAAACAGTGATGGCGAACCTTTTCTCCCCAGATGTTTTGGAACTACATTTCCCATGATGCTCTTGCACTCTGCAGTGTAGTTGAGCATCATGGGAAATGTAGTTTCAAAACATCTAAAGTGCCAAGGTTTGCCATCACTGCCCTAAAACATCACAAATACTACATAAAAAAAAAAGAAAAAGAAAGAAACCCCAACCCCGCTGAACACCTTTTGGAGCATTAAGTAGTCCACTGGAAGAGCCTGCACAACTGCATAATTCATCTGTATTCTTTATTGTGAGACCAAGTTAGGAGGACATGCTGACGCGTTTCGGCAACAGCCTTGTTCACAACACCTTTGGAGCATAAAACCTACACAAAAAATGTAAAAGAAAACAATTAATGCTTGCTAAATAGAGTGGACTAAGCATGACCATAGGATATACCTCTTACTGAAAAAAATTAATAAAAAAAAAAAATGTATAAATAAATATATACATATATATATATATATATATATATATATATATATATATATATATATATATATTGTTTTTTTTTGTGTGTGTATATATATATATATATATATATATATACACACACACACACACACACACACACACACAAACAAAAACAATATATATATTAAATAGTGTACATACACAAACAAAATCAGATATATCCATATAGATATAGAGCAATGCTTATTTGTGCAGATCTATACCACTACTGGAGAGGAGTTTATTTACTAAAGGGAAATAGACTGTGCACTTTACAAGTTGCTCCAGAGCTTTGTAAATGAGCAGAAACTCTACTGACTTCCATCATTCAATCGTGTGCAATCAAAAATTCTTTTTTTTTTTTTCCTTGCACGCAATCTTTGCAAAGTGAAGGTTTACCCCATTTACGCTCTGGAGCAGCTGCACTTGCAGAGGGCAACTGCACTTTGCAAAGTCTGTTTACTTTTAGTAAATCAATCCCATAGCCGCAAGCCATTGTGACCAGATAGTCTCAAATTTCCTCATAGAGTTCCTTAACCACCTCAATACTGGGCACTTGTACCCCCCTTCCTGCCCAGGCCAATTTTCAGCCTTCATCACTGTCGCTGTTTAAATGACAACTGTGCAGTTATGCTACACTGTACCCAAACAGAATTTTTATAATTTTGTTCCCACAAATAGTGATGGACGAACTTCCGACGGGACGTTTCGCGAACGCGAAATGCGAACGGACCCAAACGTTCGCGAAACCGAACGTTCGCCGCGGGCCCCATTGACTTCAATGGGAGGCGAACTTTGCAAACCTTCATGTCGAATTTGCGGCCACGTGGTAATTATTAGGGGGTAAAACGTAGTCCCACCATCTGGACAATGACATAATACATGTATGAGGTGAATTTGGGATCGATAACTACAAGCATTTTTATTTTATTTGGGAAATTGTTCTAACAATTCAGGACTATGGAGCTAATGAAGGCAATGGAGGAGAGGGAAGGTCAGGGACCAGGGTAGGCAAAGAAGAGGGTGCAGGAGATGATCACCAGCAGCGTGACATACCGGAATGACACATGCACCGTGATAGAGGCATCTGACAGCAGCACCGTAATACAGAGCACTGACAGCAGCACCGTGACATACAGCGCTGACAGCAGCACCGTGACATACAGCGCTGACAGCAGCACCGTGACATACAGCGCTGACAGCAGCACCGTGACATACAGCGCTGACAGCAGCACCGTGACATACAGCGCTGACAGCAGCACCGTGACATACAGCGCTGACAGCAGCACCGTGACATACAGCGCTGACAGCAGCACCGTGACATACAGCGCTGACAGCAGCACCGTGACATACAGCGCTGACAGCAGCACCGTGACATACAGCGCTGACAGCAGCACCGTGACATACAGCACTGACAGCAGCACCGTAAGCAGCCCCAGGAGGAAGTCAGCACAGCACAGGGATGGTGTGATCCCCTCATAATAAGAACCCCCAGGAGGAAGTCAGCACAGCACAGGGATGGTGTGATCCCCTCATAATAAGAACCCCCAGGAGGAAGTCAGCACAGCACAGGGATAGTGTGATCCCTTCATAATAAGAACCCCCAGGAGGAAGTCAGCACAGCACAGGGATATCATAAGCAGCCCCAGTAGAAATATGACACCGCTCAACCTCTTCAAAGAGGAGGGTAGGGGCATATAGTACGGTGTGCTTTTTTGGGTCAAGGAAGTGAGCCAAATGAATTAAGAAGGTCTGTGTGCTTGATTAAAAAAATAGTTTATAGACATATACATGGTCTACTGGTCACATGTGTTGAATTCCTCCGAGATCCATGCCTCATTCATTTTTAGAAATGTGAGGTAGTTAACACTGTCGTGAGCTAGGCGAGTACGCTTATCGGTCACAATCCCCCCTGCTGCGCTGAACGTCCTTTCGGACAGGACACTGGATGAGGGGCAAGCCAACAGTTCGATTGCAAATTGGGCAAGCTCTGGCCAGAGGTCAAGCCTGCCCACCCAGTAGTCTAGGGGTTCATCACTCCTCAGAGCGTCCACATCGGCCGTTAACCCAATGTAGTCGGACACCTGACGGTCTAGGCGTTCCCTGATGCTGGATCCGGATGACACCTGTCGATGGGTCGGCTGAAAGAATGACCTCATATCCGAAGTCACCAACACATCTTCAAACCGGCCTCTTCTTGCAGGCGCTGTTGGATTGGTACCCGCAAATCCTTCTCTGGGAGTGGGAATTGCTCCTCTGCCAGCGCACGCAAAAGCAGAATGCAGCATTTCTCGAAGCAAGGCCTGGAAGTGCTGCATTCTGACAGCCCTCTGCGACGGCGGTAACATTTCCGCCATTTTGTGTTTGTACCGGGGGTCTAAGTACGTTGCCACCCAGTACTGGTCCTTGACCCTCATGCTTTTTATACGGGGGTCCCTATTAAAACACTGGAGCATGAAGGCCCCCATTTGCACTAAAGTGGAAGCGGTGTGGTGGCCTGGCTCCTGCTCATCATCCAGGATAATGTCGTCCTCTTCATTCTCCTCTCCCCATCCTCGCACAACAGGGATCCCAGAAAGGTTTAAAGCATGCTCTTCTTGCTCCTGCTCATCCGCCCCGGCACCATCCTCCTCTGACTCCTCATCAGACTCCTGTTGTTGACTTGTCTCAGATAGAGTAGCCCCCCCTGGGAATTCATCCAGCATTGCGACTTCCTCATCTTCCCGCTCCTGCTCCTCCACAGCCTGATCAATGACACGACGCAATGCACGCTCCAGAAAGAAGGCATAAGGTACCATGTCACTGATGGCGCCATGGCTGCGACTGACCAGTTTGGTGATCTCCTCAAATGGCCGCAGAAGTCTGCATGTGTCGCGCATGAGCAGCCACTGGCGCGGTGAAAAAAAACCCAGCTCCCCAGAACCGTTTCTTTCGCAGAGTTCATACAGGTAGACGTTAACTGCACGTTTCTGCTGGAGCAGCCTATCAAGCATATAGAAGGTTGAGTTCCATCGCGTCGGGCAATCGCAAATAAGACGTCTGACCGGCAGATGGTGTCGCCGCTGAATGTCAGCAAGGCGAGCCATGGCCGTGTAAGATCTTCTGAAATGGGCCGAGATTTTCCTTGCCTGCCGCAAGATGTCCTGGACCCCAGGGTATTTGACAAGGAATCGCTGCACGACCAAGTTTAAGACGTGTGCCATGCACGGCACGTGCGTGATTTTGCCCTGTTTCAATGCGCTAAGCAGATTGGCACCGTTGTCACACACCACTTTACCAACTGTCAAATTGAGCGGTGTTAGCCACTCATCTGCCTGTGAACGCAAAGCTGAAAGGAGTGCCGGGCCAGTGTGGCTCTTTGCTTCCAGGCACAACAGACGCAGCACGGCATGGCAACGTCTCACCTGGCATGTGGAATAGGTTCTGGGGAGCTTGGGCGGTGCAGTGGAAGAGACGCTAGCAGCGGAAAAGGAGGAGGCAGCTGAGGAGGAGAGGGAGGAGGATGGAGTAGGAGGAGGAGAAGAAGAGTCAGGCCTGCATGCAATCCGTGGCGGTAAAACCAAATCTACACGGGTGCCACGGGTTACATGCTTGACGGCCGTCAGAAGGTTCACCCAGTGGGCAGTAAAACTGATATACCTTCCCTGCCCGTGTTTGCTAGACCACGTGTCTGTGGTCAGATGTATCTTGGCACCGACACTGTGTGCCAGAGATACATTCACTTGCCGCTGAACATGGCCATATAGCTCTGGGATGCCCTTCTCTGAGAAATACTTCCTTCCTGGGACCTTCCATTGTGGTGTTCCAATGGCCACAAATTTGCGAAAGGCCTCCGAGTCCACCAGTTTATATGGCAGTAGTTGGCGGGCTATGAGTTCTGACAAGCCAGCCGCCAACCGTTGGGCAAGAGGGTTATCCGGCGTCATCATTTTTTTACGCTCAAACATTAGGCCCACGGAAGCCTGCCTTTTTGCAGAAAAATGTGAGCTTGGCGTGATGGAAGGTGGAGTGGAGGACAATTGTGAGGAGAGAGGAGAAGGAGAAGTAGAAGACGAGGCTGGACGGTGAGAGCCTGCAGTGTGGCTTTGTGTGTTCCGTTGCTCCCACTGGGCTCGGTGATGGCTGCTCATGTGCCTTCTTAAGGCGGTCGTCCCTAGGTGAGTATTGGGCTTACCGCGACTAACGCGTTGACTGCAAAGATTGCAGATGGCAACGCTATTGTCAGCAGCGGACACGTTAAAAAAAGCCCACACTGCGGAGCCATGTGCCGGTGTCCTGGGAGCGCCAGATGTGACCGTACATGGTCGATGACTCGCTCCTGATACATTTGCAGTCTGCTTTGTCCCTGCTGTGCAATGTAAGTCATTGCTGCTTCTCCTCCCTATCTGCTGGTCCATATCTCCCTCTGAACTCCCCTCCTCTTCCTCTCTTGTGGGCACCCACGTGACATCACTAGACACGTCATCATCAACGTCACCTTCCCCACCGCTATAAGTAGAGATCTCGGAGTAGGCAGCAACACCGGGGACCAACCTCCTCCTTGGGCTGATCTGGGTACTGGCGTCAGACTGCTGAGTAGCGCTTGTTGCTACCTCCTCTTCCTGATCCAATACCAAGAGTGGCTGCGCATCAGAAATGTCCTCTTGATATGGATCGGAAAATAATTCCAGTGACTCAAGCGGAAGGTATGTGGTGGTGGTGGTGGTGGTCGTGTTGTTGGTGGTAGTGTCTTTGGGGGTGCACATAGCAGAGAGTGAAGAAGAGGGTGCAGATCGAGAGGATGAGGAGGGTGCAGAAGAGTAAGGCTGAGCGAGCCACTCAACCAAGTCTGGTGCATCCTTTAAAGTAATTGAACGCACCTTCTGCAACTTCCCACTTTGGCTCAAGCCTGTTGCTCCTGCCCTACCCCTACCACCCCTGCGGAAGGGCCTGCCTCTTCCTCTGCCTGTCATTTTTTAAATGACCCTGTGACAAAACTCTTAGTCCCTATACCGATGAAGGACTGCTGCAGTATAGGGCAGCGGTCAGCAGTGGTGCACGTCAACCCTATCTATTGTGGACCGATAGCGGTCCTTACAGAACAGCAGACTGTACCGCACTCAAGCCTATGTACCGTAGCACCCTATACCAAGTTACCAGTCCTTATAAGAACTTTTGTGGACCAAGCAGGTTGTGTGTTAGTGATTAGCAGACTGTACGTCAGTCCCTATACCGCTGAAGGACTGCTGCAGTATAGGTGAGCGGTCAGCAGTGGTGCACGTCAACCCTATCTATTGTGGACCGATAGCGGTCCTTACAGAACAGCAGACTGTACCGCACTCAAGCCTATGTACCGTAGCACCCTATACCAAGTTACCAGTCCTTATAAGAACTTTTGTGGACCAAGCAGGTTGTGTATTAGTGTTTAGCAGACTGTACGTCAGTCCCTATACCGCTGAAGGACTGCTGCAGTATAGGGCAGCGGTCAGCAGTGGTGCACGTCAACCCTATCTATTGTGGACCGATAGCGGTCCTTACAGAACAGCAGACTGTACCGCAGTCAAGCCTATGTACCGTAGCACCCTATACCAAGTTACCAGTCCTTATAAGAACTTTTGTGGACCAAGCAGGTTGTGTGTTAGTGATTAGCAGACTGTACGTCAGTCCCTATACCGCTGAAGGACTGCTGCAGTATAGGTGAGCGGTCAGCAGTGGTGCACGTCAACCCTATCTATTGTGGACCGATAGCGGTCCTTACAGAACAGCAGACTGTACCGCACTCAAGCCTATGTACCGTAGCACCCTATACCAAGTTACCAGTCCTTATAAGAACTTTTGTGGACCAAGCAGGTTGTGTATTAGTGTTTAGCAGACTGTACGTCAGTCCCTATACCGCTGAAGGACTGCTGCAGTATAGGGCAGCGGTCAGCAGTGGTGCACGTCAACCCTATCTATTGTGGACCGATAGCGGTCCTTACAGAACAGCAGACTGTACCGCACTCAAGCCTATGTACCGTAGCACCCTATACCAAGTTACCAGTCCTTATAAGAACTTTTGTGGAACAAGCAGGTTGTGTGTTAGTGATTAGCAGACTGTACGTCAGTCCCTATACCGCTGAAGGACTGCTGCAGTATAGGTGAGCGGTCAGCAGTGGTGCACGTCAACCCTATCTATTGTGGACCTATAGCGGTCCTTACAGAACAGCAGACTGTACCGCACTCAAGCCTATGTACCGTAGCACCCTATACCAAGTTACCAGTCCTTATAAGAACTTTTGTGGACCAAGCAGGTTGTGTATTAGTGTTTAGCAGACTGTACGTCAGTCCCTATACCGCTGAAGGACTGCTGCAGTATAGGGCAGCGGTCAGCAGTGGTGCACGTCAACCCTATCTATTGTGGACCGATAGCGGTCCTTACAGAACAGCAGACTGTACCGCACTCAAGCCTATGTACCGTAGCACCCTATACCAAGTTACCAGTCCTTATAAGAACTTTTGTGGAACAAGCAGGTTGTGTGTTAGTGATTAGCAGACTGTACGTCAGTCCCTATACCGCTGAAGGACTGCTGCAGTATAGGTGAGCGGTCAGCAGTGGTGCACGTCAACCCTATCTATTGTGGACCTATAGCGGTCCTTACAGAACAGCAGACTGTACCGCACTCAAGCCTATGTACCGTAGCACCCTATACCAAGTTACCAGTCCTTATAAGAACTTTTGTGGACCAAGCAGGTTGTGTATTAGTGTTTAGCAGACTGTACGTCAGTCCCTATACCGCTGAAGGACTGCTGCAGTATAGGTGAGCGGTCAGCAGTGGTGCACGTCAACCCTATCTATTGTGGACCGATAGCGGTCCTTACAGAACAGCAGACTGTACCGCACTCAAGCCTATGTACCGTAGCACCCTATACCAAGTTACCAGTCCTTATAAGAACTTTTGTGGACCAAGCAGGTTGTGTATTAGTGTTTAGCAGACTGTACGTCAGTCCCTATACCGCTGAAGGACTGCTGCAGTATAGGGCAGCGGTCAGCAGTGGTGCACGTCAACCCTATCTATTGTGGACCGATAGCGGTCCTTACAGAACAGCAGACTGTACCGCACTCAAGCCTATGTACCGTAGCACCCTATACCAAGTTACCAGTCCTTATAAGAACTTTTGTGGAACAAGCAGGTTGTGTGTTAGTGATTAGCAGACTGTACGTCAGTCCCTATACCGCTGAAGGACTGCTGCAGTATAGGTGAGCGGTCAGCAGTGGTGCACGTCAACCCTATCTATTGTGGACCTATAGCGGTCCTTACAGAACAGCAGACTGTACCGCACTCAAGCCTATGTACCGTAGCACCCTATACCAAGTTACCAGTCCTTATAAGAACTTTTGTGGACCAAGCAGGTTGTGTATTAGTGTTTAGCAGACTGTACGTCAGTCCCTATACCGCTGAAGGACTGCTGCAGTATAGGTGAGCGGTCAGCAGTGGTGCACGTCAACCCTATCTATTGTGGACCGATAGCGGTCCTTACAGAACAGCAGACTGTACCGCACTCAAGCCTATGTACCGTAGCACCCTATACCAAGTTACCAGTCCTTATAAGAACTTTTGTGGACCAAGCAGGTTGTGTATTAGTGTTTAGCAGACTGTACGTCAGTCCCTATACCGCTGAAGGACTGCTGCAGTATAGGGCAGCGGTCAGCAGTGGTGCACGTCAACCCTATCTATTGTGGACCGATAGCGGTCCTTACAGAACAGCAGACTGTACCGCACTCAAGCCTATGTACCGTAGCACCCTATACCAAGTTACCAGTCCTTATAAGAACTTTTGTGGACCAAGCAGGTTGTGTATTAGTGTTTAGCAGACTGTACGTCAGTCCCTATACCGCTGAAGGACTGCTGCAGTATAGGGCAGCGGTCAGCAGTGGTGCACGTCAACCCTATCTATTGTGGACCGATAGCGGTCCTTACAGAACAGCAGACTGTACCGCACTCAAGCCTATGTACCGTAGCACCCTATACCAAGTTACCAGTCCTTATAAGAACTTTTGTGGAACAAGTGAGTTGTGAATGTTTAGCAGACTGCAGCAGAAGGGCAGCAGTCAAGTATAATATCCTTTCTATATTTGGAAGAAAGAATATTATACATGTACAAGCCTATTACTGTACCACTGATACCAGTCCTGAAAAGAACCTTTGTGGAACTAATAATAACAGCAAGTCTTTAAAATTACCCTCACTGCCTGACAACACTGCTTCCTTCCTGTCCCTATACAAATTGGCAAAAAAAGAGAACGATTAGTGGTTACTGGAACAGCTCTTTTGTGGACCTTGATAGTAACAGCTAATGATGATGATGATGATGATGATGATGAAAGACTAATCTGGCTGTCCCTGTAGCATACACCGTCCTTTCCCTTTCTCTAAACTAACAAAAGACACTCAGGCTGCTGCAAGAATCAGCAGCACAGCAAACCTATCAACACCTAACACCTATACCAGTCCTGAAAAGAACTTTTGTGTACCAAATAGCTAGTGGTTTATCTCTCCCTACTCCACACAGGAACCTGTCCCTATCGTAACAGAAGAAAGAATGTAAAATGGCCACCGGATCGGGTGTATTTATAGGTTAGGGGGAATGTACAAGTGTCCATGTGCTGTCATGTCTCAATTGGCTGTCCTGTATCACATGATAAACGTGTCACCAAAGGTTAAAGTTCTTGTATACATTAAACACGTAAGTCCGCCGCGGCGAACGACGGAAAAAGGCGTTCGAACGTGCGGACCGCGAATGTCGGAAATTCGCCGCGAAACGACCGCCGGGCGAACCGTTCGGCCATCACTACCCACAAATAGAGCTTTCTTTTGGTTGTATTTGATCACTGCTGGGTTTTTTTTTTTTTTTTGCTAAACAAATTAAAAAAGACCTAAAATTTAGTAAAAAAAAAAAAAAGTTTTTCTTTTGTTTCTGTTATAAAATTTTGTAAATAAGTAAGTTTTCTCCTTCACTGATGGGCACTGATAAGGCGGCACTTATAAGGCAGCACCGATGAGGTGGCACCAATGAACTGGCACTGATGGGCACTGAAGATGGGCACTGGTAGGTGGCACTGAAGGGTGGCACTGATATGCAGCACTGATGGGCATTGATAGGTAGCACTCATGGGCACTCATGGGTGGCACTGGTGGACACTGATGGGCACTGATAGGTGAAAATGATGAGCACTGAAAGGCTGCACTGATGGGTACTTATAAGTGGCATTGATAGGCGGCACTGCTGGGCACTGATATGTGGCACTGCTGGGCACTGATAGATGGCATTGTTAGGCATCACTGATAGCACTGGCAGACATTGGGGATGGGCACTGATTGGCAGCTGCCTGGGCACTGATTGGCAGCTGCCTGGGCACTGATTGGCATTTGCCTAGTGTTCTAGATTGGCATACCTGGTGGTCCAGTGTGGTGGCCATCCCTGGTGGTCCTGGGTGAGCATCCGAGGGGGGGCCGGGCTGATAAACAATCGGTCCAGCCCCCCCCCCCCCTGTCAGGAGAGCAGCTCTCCTCTACTCGCGTCTGTCAGATCAACGGCTCTTCCTGTTTACATCACGATCAGCCGTGATTGCACAACTGATCACGTGATAAAGAGCTTCTGTCGGGGTAGCGGTGTGTCAGACTGACACAATGCACCACCGATCGTCTCTATGCGCGCCCCCATGGGCACGTGAGATCGGTTGTTCTGGGAGGCAGTCACATGACGTCCACCCAGAACAAGAGCCACGCAGCCCAGCTGTTATTTGATGGCTGGCAGGCGAGAAGCGGTTAAGAAATATGTGTGTTTTTCAAAGGAAACGATCCTATTTAGGTCCAAAATCCAATCATATAAAGTAGGAGGGTAAGGAAAAGTCCGTTAAAGGGCAATCTGTCTATAGACCACAAAAAAGGGCACGCCTAATAGTATTCACGATAGGAGGAGTGTAGATAGAAGAATCATGATATTTCAGGTAGGCGTGTAAGTGGTTCAACCAAGATATAACATCCAAAAGCCCATGAAGAGTATCAACCACCTCCGCCCAATATCTCACTTTAAATTTGCCATACGAAATAGAGTTCTAGTTGGAAATGAACACACTGGGGTTGAATAACTAAAGGCAAGTAGACTGTGCACTCTGGAAGAGCAGTTGCTTCAGAGCATAGTAAATGAGGTAAGGCTTCACTTTGCAAAGAATACCCAATCATGTGCAAGGAAAAAAAAAAAAAAAACCTACACAGTTTAGGAGATATTCACTTTGCATGCAGCCGCTGAGGTCAGCAGAGTATGCGCTGTGAAGGTTGCCAGAAAGAAGTCTCCCACGCGCGTGACGACATCACGGCTCCGGCCAGTGGCGTAACTAGAACCTTCAGGGCCCGATGCAAGAAACCATGAAGGGCCCCCCTGGACCCGAGCCAGGGCCCTTCCCGCCGAGTCCGGCAGTGGAACTCCAGGGCGTGGTCACAGGTATGACCTTTGTGAGCCCTGTAGTTCCACCACTTGTATCAATAGTTTTTTTTAATTATTTTTATTTTATTTTTAGGTGCCCCATTGGGGGACTGTCCCTAGGCAGGATGGGGTCCCCATCCCCAGAAGAGATGAGGTCCTTTTCTCCAGGGCAGATGAAGTCACTGCCCCCAGGAGAGAAGGGGTCTCTGTCCCCAGGGGAGGTGGGGGTCCCTGTCCCCACGTCAGGGGGAGATGGAGGGGGTATGGAATGATGTGTGGGGGATGGGGTCCTCTCACTCACAATGACCAAGCTGTAGGCCATGCACTCATCCATGTTGGCCTGGGCTCCATCTAGTGTGCTGGACGGGCAATCAGCATATCTCCCAGAAAGACCTTTCATCATCTGTGTATGACGGGGGAGGAGGAGGGCTGACACACAAGCCTGCAATGTCCTCCGGGGAGCCGGCTCTCATAGGGCTGAACTGCATCTGTGTGCTTAAAGTTTGTTTATCCGGGAGAAGTATGTAGTGCAGGCCGGACTCGGGGGGGTACTCTGGCTGGGGAAAACAGACTCGGACTGAGCGGCAATGCATGGAGCAGGAGAGGGGTACTCTGAGGAGCCGGCTGAGGACACAGGTCATGCGGGGAATGCACAACTGAAGAGCAGCCAGTGCGATAGTTGAGCATGGAGCTCTGCCAGTCACCCTCCAGCCACCCGTGTGCAGGGTGCACTGGTACAACTAACTGGCTATGCTGCTGCTGGCCATATGTAGAGGGGGCTGCATGGGCCCCCTGCATCACAGGGCCCGGTTGCGGTCGCAACTGCTGCACCCCCTATAGTTACGCCCCTGGCTCCGGCCACTCACAGCACCACAGAGCCGCGAACCCGGAAGAAATGTCACCTCCCTCAGCATGGACTAGGAACAGCTGCCGACGCCTCATTCTAAGGTAAGTATTTCATAATGAGCTAGTATGCGGTGCATACTAGCTCATTATGCCTTGTGTCTTACAGGTTTAAAATAAATAAATAAATAATTTGTGTGGGTATACAACCGCTTTAAAGTAATGCAGTACTGTATCACAAAAGTGGCCTGGTTGATGAAGGGGTGTAAATCTTCCGGAGTTGAACTGCTTAGGAAGTGACATCTTTCCCCCTAATGAGAATTTAATCGAGATCTCTGGTCTCCAATCAGAGATATCGGAGAAGTGTGAGCAAGGGGACTATTACGGGGCACGTACATTTGTTACATCAAAGTGAGAAGAACCAATAATGCATAAAAATATAATTTATTAAAAATAAAAAAAATTACAGCTTGGGGTATATATCACAATTTCATAGGGGAGGGTGAGGTATTTTGACTAGTTTCGCTTCTCAACTTCTTCAGGAAATTACCTACATCTAAAGATACATCAATTTATTTATGAGTATATGAATGTACAAAGATCATCATGCAATAACAATAAATTTAACAAATCGATAAAGGAGACAATATTACAATACATAATGAAAGCGGGGTCTTACCTATCTGCCCTTGCCCCTGGACAGGCCAGAACCAGGTTGGGGGAAAGAAAGGCCTTACCCGGCGACTGGGAGGAGGATTAACCCTGACTGCCGATCTAAATCTGGACAAAAGTATTTATTCAGTTTGTTAAGGGATAAAAGGGATAATAAGAGGGAGGGAAAAACAGTTCCTATGAGTGAGTGAGGTGGTGAGAATCAAGTGCATTCCTTGCCGAACAACCATACTGGGATAAAAACCACTATAATAAAGACTAACCCCAGGGTTAGTGTAATCAGCATATCAAGCCAATCACCAATCATATCAGGAATCAGAAAACCCCTGTGAAGGCAAAATAGAGACCTTGGGGTGAATGTGAAAAGGTGGTGATGTCGTGATGAGAGTGAATGAAGTAAAATTGAAAGGAAGACTAAATGTGAAAAGAACGTGAAAAGAAAATATCCAGTCTATCTGAAAATATAGTTACCAATAAGATCGATTCATTTTTTACAGAGGGGGATCCCGGGGTATAAACACGGCTGGTCAAGATAAAATTGGGAACCCGCAAAGGCAACACAGAGCTCATCAGTGTGTGAAAATTGGACAACACTCCCGCTTGGAGCGATATTTGTAAATAGGGGCCAGCTATATAAAATTATAAAGTAACAATGCTCCAAGGTTAATAATATAAACAGAGAGCATCATCTATAAATTAAATAGAGGGTACCAGGTGTCCAAATATTTCACTCACTCACTGATCGTTTAGCGGCCAAGTGTGTCCCCAGGATCCGGTTGGCATACCGGGATATCGGTGAACCGCCATTTTATGCCCGCTCAACCCCGTCGTGACCTCCGCGCCTGACGTCAGCGGGGTCAGTGACTCGAACAGTGCGCACGCAAGGAACACTCCGCGCTCGCGCACTGAACACCAGGATGCTGGGACGGTAGCCGCGCATGGTCATTTCGCGCATGGGCCCGAACACTGCTCCCTACACTACTAGCTGGCCCGGATCGATGGGGGGACCCTTCCCGGCGACTGGTGTGATTCGGAGGGAGGTGTGACTGGTGGTCCACTATAGACGTTGGCCGTCTGTCTCCCCCCCTGTAATGTTTTTTATTTTTAATAAATTATATTTTTATGCATTATTGGTTCTTCTCACTTTGATGTAACAAATGTACGCGCCCCGTAATAGTCCCCTTGCTCACACTTCTCCGATATCTCTGATTGGAGACCAGAGATCTCGATTAAATTCTCAGTTTATCTAATTGGGATGAGGGTGCATATTGACACTTTATAACTCTTACTTATTTATGTGAGGCCACCCATTAGGCTCGGTACACAAAAGGGCGGCACGACTTGCAGCGCGACTCACAGACGCGAACTGCAAACGACTTCAGCGGCGACTTGCAAAACGACTTCTGTATAGAAGTCAATGCAAGTCGCCTGAAGTCGCCCCAAAAGTAGTACAGGAACCTGTTTTCTAAGTCGGAGCGACTTGAGTCGCTCCTATTAGAATGGTTCCGTTGTACAGAACGTAGCGTGACTTGTCAGGCGGCTAAGTCGCCTGGACAAGTCGCCCCTGTGTGAACGGAGCCTTACTTTCCCCCTAATGAAACATTGTTGCAGATTGTTCTCTTTATTTACGGATCAGACTTAGAGCCAATCATGTGAAGGAGGACAGACCCATATCGCCCAACTTTCTGAGATGGGAAGAGGGACACCTATTAGCAAAAGTATGTAGGCATAAGGCACACCCCCTGTCACGCCCCTTTAAAGGCAAATTATACAAAAAAATAATTGTTAAACTGACTGAAGGGCTTTTTTTAACCACTACTATTCCTTTCTATTGGCTTTTGAAATTTACAAAGATAGCAATTTACAAATTGGATAAAAGGTTTAGCTCTGGGAAATAGACATGTGCACTGCCAAAAACTTTTAGTTTTCGTTTCATTAATTTTGGGGGTTTTTTTTTGTTTTTCGGGTCATTCGTTATGATCGCAATTAGTAAATTTTTTCATTCATAAATGCGTACATTCGCACATTTGTACATTTGTAAATTAGAAAATGTGTATATTCGTACATTCATAAATTGGAAAATTCAGAAATTTGGACATCCGAAAATGAGAAAGTCTGAAATAGTAACTAACTATTAAATTATAGGTATTGTAATGTCCTTTCAAATGTGGCTGTTAGTGAGCGTAACTAATACAAATTTATCCGAAGTTACGAATTATCCGAAATAACGAATGCCGCATCTAAACAAATGGAACGGAACAAATTAATAATAAATAATAATAATCAAAAAGTTTTTATTATTATTATTGTTATTTATTATTATTAATTCATTACGTTCCATTCATTTGGATACGGCATTCACTATTTTGGATAATTCGTAACTTTGGATAAATTTCTATTTGTTATGTTCACTAACAGCCACATTTAAAAGGAAATTCCAATACCTATAATTTAATAGTTAGTAATAGTTAAGTTATTATTTGTTAATTATAATTTCCTAATTTCTTAATTCACTAATTTTATGAATGTACAAATTTAAGAATGTACGAGTTTACAAGTTTTCGAACATTTGAATTTACGAATATTCAGAAAAATTTGTTTAAACAGGTTTTCGTTAATTCTGATATTTCCGAATGAACAAATTTGTCGAAAGTTGTTAAAAAACTAATTCGGCACCAAACGAATTGCACTTGTCTACTGGAAAACAAAAAGTGCATTTTATATACAACTATATAGATCAGACCAAAATGAGGAACAAATGAGGAGGAAAGAGGGACAGAGGGACATTGTTCCAAATCAGGGACAGTCCCTCGAAATCAGGGACAGTCCCTCGAAATCAGGGACAGTTGGGAGGTATGCTGTCCTCTGATCTGATGTAACCACAGAATGACTCACTCTCATTGAGTGACGGCTGAGAAAAACAAGTCCTGAAGACATCAGTTTAATTATACATCTGTCAGGACCCGGGGCCCCGGAGCCCTTATCTCGCTGCCTGCTACCAAGGACAGGGAAATGTCCCTCTAACAGATGCTGAGGCTACATGAGCTCTCCATGTTCCAGCTGGTGGATTGCATTTCAGATGGTGGTTTTGCTGCACAAGTCATGTTTCCAACTAATCTGCCAGCTCCTAGGTTTGAATGTAGGCTTCTGCAGATAGACAGACTGGGGTGGATTTACTGAAGGCAAATAGACTGTGCACTCTGGAAGAGCAGTTGCTCCAGAGATTAGTAAATGAGCAGAAGCTCCGCTGACTTCCATCATCCAATCACATGCAAGAAAAAAATATTATTTTCCTGGCACATGATTGGCAATTCTTTCAAACATGGAAACTCATTATCACAGGTGGGTGGTCTGCATGCAAATACAACCTGCCCAAGAAAGCTTTTGATATAAGCATTTAGATTTGCAGTTATGGAAGCTCGACATGTAAAGGTAGGTGGTTTTTAGTCACATCCTCCATGTTCCCCTCCTTGTTGGATGCCAAGTGAGGGTCATGTGAGAGGCTTACCCTGAGGTGGGTTCTTCTGGGCTACACTAGACACCTTGTAGGTCACCTTACTGCACACATAGGGGGCCTTTGCTTTGTGTCTTCTTCATAAATGCCCTGGGACAAGGCTGGGGATATGTCTGCATTGTCTAGAGAACCACAAAGTCCCTGTTATGAGGCCACTGGGTCTTAATTAAAGTATGTAAGGGAAACAGAAAGATTGTATTCAAAAACGTCCTTCGATCCATCAGAAAACCATGCTCCCCACGTCCAGTGGTGGACCGTTCCTCATGCCCAGAGCCAGCCTATGAGCATGATGGCATCAGGAACAGTCAATTCACAAGACCGTTAATGTGTGGAGGGGCAGGAGTGGTGAGGACCGGTCTTGAGCTCAGAGGATCGGCAGTAAGTATATCTCCACTCTGCAATTCTCTATACAAAAAAAGAGCAGTTAACAAGATCCATAAAGACATGGATGAGTGAGTTTAGAACAATAGAACACCTTTTGAATGAATTAGAGTGGAGACTGCAGGCCAGGCCTTCTCATCCAACATCAGTGCCTAACCCTTACAAATGCGCTTCTGGAAGAATGGTCAAACATTCCCATAGACACACTCCTAAACCTTGTGGACTGCTTTTTCAGAATATTTGAAGCTGTTCTAGCTGCAAAGGGTGGGCCAACTCAATATTGAATCCTACTAAGACTGGATGCCATTAAAGTTCATGTGCGTGTAAAGGCAGGCGTCCCAATACTTTTGACAATATGATGTAGATACATTAGACCAATGTAGGTATGTACAGTATATTCCATGGGGGATCCCTCTAGAAGCTGGAAAACATTGTAGTAGACAACACTACTCCAGTGATCTCCACTAGCTTTCAGGTCCCATGCTGAGCGACTGCCCCGCTCCATTGTGAACACAAGAGGTGTCAGGGAATCCCTGTGAGACGTAGGGGCGGCCCGTCCATTAGGGGCGTCTGGGACACCACCCCCTCTCTCCAGGCCACTCCCATATGCAATGGATAGAGTCATGCGTAGCCTGAATCTATCTATGGCCGCCGCGGCTGCCTCCTATTCATGTGTTCAGCCCCTTTCAGGACACCGGGTACATGAATTACAGTGGCATTTTTTTGAAGCACCTGATTAGAGCCAGAGGGTCTAATAGGGTTCATAATAGGGTGGGCTCGGGTTGCAGAGAATGCGACCAGAGGCCACCCAGATGTGTTACAACAGCAAATGAATATTCACTGTTGAAACACTTATCCTCCATCAGAAGCGGGTGTGAGACCCATGTTTTCCGATTGGCAAAAAGGACAGGCAATCCTATTGGATGCCTAGGAGGAGGATCAAGCTAGGACATGCTGCGGCCGCCCAAAGGACACCCTGCCTGCCTTTTAACGTATTCTTACTGAAGACTTCCAGCTCTAAATGAATCACTGCCTATCTCTACATCTCATCTCTAACATGCAGTTTATTATTATTGAAGACACACGATGGCCCGGCACTCTACATAAGGCAGTCTCACTGTTTTGCTCTTTATGTTTGCAGAGTGGGTAGCGCTGCCTGTGAGCGTTCACATATCACAAAGCAGAATCTATATCATGACATTACAGAGTGTGAAGGTCTTCCCGCCTCCGTTAGTCATACAAAGGGCTGAACTGGCCGCCACTTCGCCTCCTGGTCCTTTGTCTCGGTGTCCTCTGCGACCTTGCACCTTCGTGCCGCAGTCTAGAGCTGTTATAGGAGTCATTAAAGTGCGTTATCAGCTATCACGATCGCAGGCCGACCTTTATTCAATGCTGAGCATCTCACCCGTATGCGTGAGAGACGGCGGCGATGAAATGAAGCCTCCGGTGGCTTGTAATCCTGCCCCTGAATTTTAATATGTCCTTGGCTAAATCATTTTATATCAGCGCTAAATAAGCATGGTTGAAAAGTCCCTCTCTGTGATAGAATGTGACAGTGGCATGCTGTTTAACAATAAATGTCATCTATATATCATCCAGGCACAGCCAGATCATGTAGGAACCCTCTCCGTCTATTATCCTTTATTGCTCTCCGCTGTGTATATCGTAGGATGGTGTAATGATACAAAGGATGGTTTTTGTATATATTTTATTTATGGTTAAAAAAAATTTGATTAGAAGAAAAACATTTTTGTATTCTTGTTTTGAGCCAGCAGATGGAGCATGAGGGTCCTTTTCCTGTCTCTCTCTTTTCTGTGTAAAGCCTGTTGTTTACAGACCTCAATAGCTCAAACTGAAATTTATAAAACAAATAATGAATCATGAAGGCAGTGACACATCCCTTATTGGCCAGCTGTGTGACAAGTTAAACCATACAAGCCACAGCCTTCAATAGGTCACTGTGTGCATTCCTATCACATTAGATCGGCATGTCGCAACTTTTTCCAAATTACTGCACCCTTTAAAATTATGCAAAATCTTTTGAAATGTAAAAAACTCAAATGCATGGCCACCTTGATGAAATTAACTTCACATCAAAAGCCCCCTTCATGTCAGAGGTCTTCCCCAATCATGTCAGAGCCCCCCTTCACATCAGAGACTTCCCATCACATCAGCAGCCCCATCATTTTATCACTGCCCCCCATCACTTCAGTGCTCCCTATCACATTGTAGCCCCTTCCATCATATCAGAGGCCCCCCTCATCATATCAGTGGTCCTCCCATATCTTCAGACCTCCCTATCACATTGTAGCCCCCATCAAATCTGAGACCCCCCCTGATCATTTCAGTGGTCCCCCATCACTTCAGAGCTCCCCAGCACATTGTAGCCCCCCCTCCAGCACATCAGTGGTTCCCCCATCACTTCAGACCTCCCTATCACATTTTAGCCCCCATCAAATCAGAGGCCCCCCTGATCATATCAGTGGTCCCCCCCATCACTTCAGAGCTCCCCATCACATTGTAGCCCCCCCATCACATCAGAGGTCCCCTTCACATCAGAGTCCCTGACAATCATATTAGAGCCTCTCCATCACACCATCACATCAGATGTCTCCCATCACATCAGAGTCAGAGTCCTTTCTATGAACCAGGGTCCCCCCCCCCCATCACATCAGATTTCCCCTTCAGAGTCTTTTATCACACCAGTGTCACCCCATAAGAGAGCCCCCCTCCCCCATCACAAAATCCCCTCTTCACATCAGACCTCTACCATTTGGCTCACCAGTAGTGGAGCAGATCTGGAGGATCCAGACTTCTATCCTTTCCTGAATGCTGTCCAGAGTCATGGATCAACATTATGCATTGCCAGGGTGTAGGCAGTCTGGCCACCAACACCATAGCAAGGAACAATACTGATGTGTGCTCCTTAGAGAGTGTCACTCACTGGTTCTTATGGTGCTCGTGACCAGCCTGCCTGAACAGTGGCAACTCATGACCCTGTTCCAGGGCAAACTGAGTCCCATGCTTGCAGCATCCCGGGGGAACCCAAACAGCACCCCAGGTTGCTGTTGCACCCCAGCTGAGAAACACTGCTTTAGATAATCCATAGTGTAAATACTGATTGCATATGGTTAAAACAGATAAAGGTTCATAGGATTATTATAAGCTACCCCCCAGTTTAAACAAATAAGCCCTAAAGCAGTATTTCATGCTCCAGCACTCCATTCCTCATCCTCCTCTGGTCCTGGTCACTAGTCCTCTTTCAAGCTGAATGATGATGGACTAGACTACCTTGGGACCCAGGGTGTCAAAAACACTCCCCTAGGGGGAGCATCATGACGTTGCCCTAGACTCATAGAAGAGTGATTTACGTCATTAGAAGAGAGTATAAAAACTAGAGTCACATGCATGACCAAACTGTTCCAGCACGGTTTAATTACAAAGAAAAGTTAAAAATAAATACTCACAAAAGTATAAAAAACACACATATATATGGAGGTTAGCTGAGGAAGAGGAAGGTCCTCCAAAACGTATCCTGTGACCCTGGACTCCAGGTGGACATCATCATCCAATGGTCATTGACACCGGGAACAAGGAAGCCGCGGCTTCACACATGCTTACTGGGCTGTCATAGCCATTTCCCCAATAGCAGCCAGTGGCGCAGAGATCCAGACGTTGTGCCTGTAGCAGCTGCACCCTTTTCGGACTCTGCTGTCTGCTTCCACCACAGGTTTACACTCTTCTGTAGACTCCCATATATATATATACAGTGCCTTGCGAAAGTATTCAGCCCTCTTGAACTTTTCAACCTTTTGCCACATTTCAGGCTTCAAACATAAAGATATAACATTTTTTTTTTTTTTTTTAAGAATCACCAACAAGTGGGACACAATTGTGAAGTGGAACGAAATCTATTGGATTTTTTAAACTTTTTTTAACTAGTAAAAAAATGAAAAGTGGGGCGTACAAAATTATTCGGCCCCCTTGCGTTAATACTTTGTAGAGCCACCTTTTGCTGCGATTACAGCTGCAAGTCGCTTGGGGTATGTCTCTTATCAGTTTTGCACATCGAGAGACTGAAATTCTTGCCCATTCTTCCTTGCAAAACAGCTCGAGCTCAGTGAGGTTGGATGGAGAGCGTTTGTGAACAGCAGTTTTCAGCTCTTTCCACAGATTCTGATTGGATTCAGGTCTGGACTTTGACTTGGCCATTCTAACACCTGGATACGTTTATTTGTGAACCATTCCTTTGTAGATTTTGCTGTATGTTTGGGATCATTGTCTTGTTGGAAGATAAATCTCCGTCCCAGTTTCAGGTCTTTTGCAGACTCCAACAGGTTTTCATCCAGAATGGTCCTGTATTTGGCTGCATCCATCTTCCCCTCAATTTTAACCATCTTCCCTGTCCCTGCTGAAGAAAAGCAGGCCCAAACCATGATGCTGCCACCACCATGTTTGACAGTGGGGATGGTGTGTTGAGGGTGATGAGCTGTGTTGCTTTTACGCCAAACATATCGTTTTGCATTGTGGGCAAAAAGTTAGATTTTGGTTTCATCTGACCAGAGCACCTTCTTCCACATGTTTGGTGTGTCTCCCAGGTGGCTTGTGGCAAACTTTAGACGAGACTTTTTATGGATATCTTTGAGAAATGGCTTTCTTCTTGCCACTCTTCCATAAAGGCCAGATTTGTTCAGTGTACGACTGATTGTTGTCCTATGGACAGACTCTCCCACCTCAGCTGTAGTTCTCTGCAGTTCATCCAGAGTGATCATGGGCCTCTTGGCTGCATCTCTGATCAGTCTTCTCCTTGTCTGAGCTGAAAGTTTAGAGGGACAGCCAGGTCTTGGTAGATTTGCAGTGGTCTGATACTCCTTCCATTTCAAAATGATCGCTTGCACAGTGCTCCTTGGGATGTTTAAAGCTTGGGAAATCTTTTTGTATCCAAATCCGGCTTTAAACTTCTCCACAACAGTATTACGGACTTGCCTGGTGTGTTCCTTGGTCTTCATGATGCTCTCTGCGCTTTCAACAGAACCCTGAGACTATCACAGAGCAGATGCATTTATACAGAGACTTGATTACACACAGGTGGATTCAATGTATCACCATCAGTCATTTAGGACAACATTGGATCATTCAGAGATCCTCGCTGAACTTCTGGAGTGAGTTTGCTGCACTGAAAGTAAAGGGGCCGAATAATTTTGCACGCACCACTTTTCAGTTTTTTATTTGCTAAAAAAGTTTAAATTATCCAATAGATTTCGTTCCACTTCACAATTGTGTCCCACTTGTTGGTGATTCTTCACAAAAAATTAAAATGTTATATCTTTATGTTTGAAGCCTGAAATGTGGCAAAAGGTTGAAAAGTTCAAGGGGGCCGAATACTTTCGCAAAGCACTGTATGTGTGTGTGTGTGTGTGTGTGTGTGTGTGGTTTTTGTACTTTTCTTTGTAATTAAACCTTCTTGGAACTTACTACACCAAAGTGGTCACGTTTGCTCACTCCCTTCCCCTTTCAATAGAATAGCACCAGTTTTGCAGCTCCCGAACTAAACAGGATGATGTCTGCGATGGACTCCGGACACCCTGTTGGGTATTTCCACCAAGAAGCTGCTTCCCATGTACTGGAACACGAGACCAATGGATCTGGCTATAGAAACCTCAAGGACTAGACAACACCAGTCTTGGAGTACACCAGTAAATGAACACTTTATTTTTAGAAACTCACTGAATTTATACAGCAAACCATCAGATAAGGACTACCTCCATTATCTCAGACAAAGGTCACCTTACACAGTAGAGCTAGTCCTATTATCATAACAATGACCTGCTTAGACAGTCCGGCTCCCCAGACTAACGTGCATAAGAAGTCACAAGCAATTAGTGACCAGCTCTGGATAACTTAACTACACAAAACACAGAGTTCTCCAGGCCATGGTTCTCCTGCAGCCCAAAGTCCGTGACAATGTCTTTTGACACACTGACTTACGAAGGTCGGTGCTCCCTGTGACTGTGTGTGCAGCCTGGTGCTGCCATCTCTTGGCGTGTTACATAACTAGCCTCTAAACTTTTTGATACTGCCTCGTATGTCTGAACTCTGGGAGCCATACCTTTATCACCTTCCCACAGGGAGAAAAGAATTAGGTAAAATGTTCATATCTTCTAACAGTAGCACTCTTTGGACCTCCTAAAGTGTATGGCTTCATTAAAACAGAGTTGTTTGCCTTAAATACAGGGGGGGGGGGGATTAATCAAGTTTAGTGAGAGGCTTAAGAACATTTCTGATTAGAGCTTGGTATTTTGGGGTCACATCCAGACCACATTGCTTCTTTCCTGAGTCTAGAGTGATGGCGAACCTTGGCACCCCAGATGTTTTGGAACTACATTTCCCATGATGCTCAACTACACTGCAGAGTGCATGAGCATCATGGGAAATGTAGTTCCAAAACATCTAGGGTGCCAAGGTTCACCATCACTGGTCTAGACTATACTGTGTTTCACTTCAAAAATCCCAGGCGCTCCTCGCCGTCCGCCGTTTGCCTGGAATCTGATGACACGCATTGTCTTCCTGGCTTGTGGGAAAGTAAAATAGGAAACTATCGATCTCACTAATGGAATGGATACACTATGAGGAAGTCATATGATTACCAAGTAGAAACAGAATCTGAGGACAATTTCCTCCTCGCTCACTTCTCGCCTGCAGAGATCACGCTTACTACAATTAACCACTTCAGAGCCAGCGGCAGGACACGCTCCTTCTCTAGGTGAGGTCCTGATACTACAATATCTTCAGGGTAAGGTCTCCAGGACAAGACCCAATGTAGTACTAGAGGACAAGAATCTGCTCAGGAATGGGAACTGTAAAGGATCATTTTGGTTTGCTTTTATCTATGGAGAGAGAAGGGAAGAAGAGAAGACAAAGGAGCAGGGGAGAGTAAAGCTGACCATACAGTACAATAGTAGATTATGGAACAAATGTTCGTACGAACATTTGCAAAAATGTATGGAAGAAAATTCCTAGTACATTTGATGAATGTCTTATGAAAGTATTTAAAAATGTAATATGCTCTTAACATACAATTTTGAAATGTACGGACTTTACCACATTCATGGTTAGAAATGTATTAGTTTAAAAAAAAAAAAAAAAAAAAAAAAGAAATGTATTAGTTGGAGAAAATTTTTTCAACCTGCTCCTTTGAATTTACTTGTCTCTATTGTCAAAAACAAACCGATTTGACCCCACTAACGATTACAAAATGAAACAAATGTTCTAAAAATAAAAAAATTCAACCAAAGTTTAATAGTGTATGGCCAGCTTTAGAAAGGGAGTAGAGGTGCAAAATGGAAAGAATGGGAAAGGAATGGAAGGTAAAGGAAAAGAAGGGGAGGGAAAAGTAAAGAAAGGAAGGAAGGAATGGAAGGGAAAGGAAAGAGATGGTGAGGGAAAGGAAGAAAGGAAAGAAACCAAAGGGAGCGCAAGGAAGAGAGGAAGGTAACACAAACAGAAGAGAGGAAATAAAAAAAAGGAAAGAAGGGAAAGGAAAGGTGAAAGACAAGAGAAGGATGGAAAGAAAAGAGGGGGTGGAAGAGAAGATAGGTAAAAGGAAAGGAAATAAAAGTAAAGAGGAAATAAAAGGAAAGAAGAAAGTAAATTAACGTGGGTGTAGGGGATAAAGTAGGGGGAGGGAAAATTAGGGAATGACAAGGGTAAAGCATAGGGCCAGAAAGGAAGGTTGGATATAGAAAAGAATAATGGTAAAGGGGAGGAAATGAAAGAGAAAAAAAAAAAAGCAAGAATAAAGGAAAAATAAGGGAAAGGGGAAAAAAGGAAAGGAGGGGCATTTTTTTACTGTTCAATCTTTTTATTGTTTTTTTTTTTGGATATTAAGGTACAGAAACAATAAAGGCTTGAAGGAAAATATAAGGATACAAAAAAAAACAAGATCAAAAGTAGTGTAAATAGTACAATCATCAGCTTATTCAGTGGCAGTACTGCATCAGCTTACACATATGGTAGATCGAGAATATAACAAGTTTAATCAAAGAACAAAGGTGGGGAGGAAAGCAGGAGATGAATAGCAAATAAAAGAAGAGGTGTGACATAGGAGATAGTGGAAGAAGTGGAATAGCAATATCAGGCCTGCACCCTTTCCTTTCCCTTCCTTTCCTTTCCCTTCCTTTCCTTTCCATTCCTTTCCTTTCCTTTCCCTTCCTTTACTTTCTTCTTTTACCTTTTTCCCTTTCCCCTTTTTTAGTTTCTTTTCAATTTTTCTGTTTCCCCTTTCCCTTCCTTGTTCCTTTTTCCTTTTCCTTTCTGTTTCCCCTTTTCCTTCCTTTCCTTTCCTTTCCCTTCCTTTACTTTCTTCTTTTGCCTTTTCCCCTTTCCCCATTTTCATTTCTTTTTAATTTTTCTGTTTTCCCTTTCCCTTCCTTGTTCCTTTTTCCTTTCCCTTTTCCTTTCCATTTTCCCTTTTCCCTCCTATTCATTTCCTTTCCCCTTTCCTTATCCCTTTCCTTTCCTTTCCTTTCCTTTCTCTTTCCTTTCCTTTCCTTTGCTTTGCTTTGCTTTGCTTTGCTTTGCTTTCCTTTCCTTTCCTTTCCTTTGCTTTCCTTTCCTTTCTTTTCCTTTCCTTTCTTTTTCCCTTTCCCTTTTCCTTTTCTTTCCTTTCCCCTTTTCCTTTTCTTTCCTTTCCCCTTTTCCTTTTCTTTCCTTTTCCCATTTCCTTCCTTTTGGTTTTCCCTCTCCCTTTCCCTAATAAGAAGTCAGGAGATCTTGATCAAAAATTGTGACGTCCACGGATGCCAAGTAGAGAGACATCTGTCCATTTTATCACAAGGCTTAGCCTCTATTTTATCAGGTAAGAGAACTGAATTGATCCTAGATTTGGCTAGATTGTAGATGTTCTCCAGGCTTTAGCAATTGTCTGGCTGCTGTAAAGACGTGTACTATCATTTTAATGCCTTGTTTGGCAATGCCTGGGGGTTTTAGATTTAGAAGGGCATGCTGGACCAAAAAAAGGGACTCACCTAGTTCTTAAATTATTTGGAAAACATCTTTCCAGAGTTTGTGTTCTGCAGGAAAGGTCCACCACATGGGGGAAAAAAAAGTTCCAACTTGTCCACAACCCTGAATATGCAATAGGTGGATTAATCTGAAACATAAGCAATTCTAGTTGGGACTGGGTACAGGCATACCCCACTTTTAAGTACACAATGGGGTTTATTTACTAAAGCTGGAAAGTGCAAAATCAGGCTCACTTCTGCACAGAAACCAATGAGCTTCTGACCTCAGCTTGTTCAATTAAGCTTTGGTAATAAAACCTGGAAGCTCATTGGTTTCTATGCAGAAGTGAGTGATTTTGCACTTTCCGGCTTTAGTAAATAATCCCCATTGTGTACTTAAAAGTTGTTAGAAAGTCCAATCGTGTGTACGCGGCATTACATATTTGATTTCAATCACGTATATCAGGGGAAGCTCACATCTTGTCCAACCATCACTATTGAGCTCCATTAGCCTAAAATGGCACCTAAGAGGGAGCCGAAAGTTGTTGCTTCTCTGTGGAGCTCTGATCCCTTCAGCTAAAGAAATGAGAAATGTTCTGCAGTCAAGGAACTCTAAATGATTGCATCGTGAAAGGTTTGTAATATTTGCGTGGTGTTTGGCAGCTCACACAGAATGTGGGGAAGGGTTATTATGGGGATTGGTGTCTTGTTCTCTGGATTATTGAATGGACATTGATTTGGATATAAGTCAAAGAGGAACATGAAATGTCTTTCCCTGGTGTTATGGAGCACATTTGGCGTCAAGGACATTGTTCCCATCTCGGCTCTTACTGTAATTTAATGAAACAGTAATAAAGGATCAGATTAATGCTGCCTGTATGACGGAGGACGGAGACACAAAGAAATGCATTAACCCTTTTTGTTTTGTAGACTAAGTCTGGGAAAAGGCTGCCATTTAGTCCATATATTTTCACTGTAACATTAATAGACTTAATTTTTTAACATTCCTATGCATATTTAAACCCTCCTCCATCCGATGTTGAAGGGAAGCAATCATGATGTTTCTTTCATCATTAACCACTTGAAGCCCAGTCTTATTCAGACACTTCTCTCCTATGTGTAAAAATCAGTATTTTGTTGCTAGATATTTACTTAGAACCCCCAAACATTATATACAGGTATATACTCTCCCCGGCCACTTTATTAGGTACACCTGTTCAATTGCTTGTTAACACAAATTGTTAATCAGCCAATCACATGGCAGTAACTCAATCCATTTAGGTATGTAGACATGCTGAAGATGACTTGCTGAAGTTCAAACCGAGTATCAGAATGGAGAAGAAAGGGGATTTAATTGACTTTGAACATGGCATGGTTGTTGGTACCACACGGGCTGGTCTGACTATTTCAATAACTGCTGATCTACTGGGATTTTCACACACAACCATCTCTCGGGTTTACAGAGAATGGTGGGGAAAAGAGAAAATATCCAGTGATCGGCAGTTGTGTGGAGGAAAACACCTTGTTGGTGTCAGAGGTCAGAGGAGAATGAGCAGACTGGTTCCAAATGAGAGAAAGGCAACAGTAACTCAAATAACCTCTCGTTACATCCAAGGTAAGCAGAATACCATCTCTGAACACACAAAACAACGAACCTTGGGCGGCACAGTGGTGTAGTGATTAGCACTCTCACCTAGCAGTAAAAAGGGTCGCTGATTCGAATCCCAATCCACGACACTACCTGCCTGGAGTTTGCATGTTCTCCCTGTGCCTGCGTGGGTTTCCTCCGGGTACTCCGGTTTCCTCCCACACTCCAAAGACATGCAGGTAGGTTAATTGGCTTCTGTCCAAAATTGGCCCTAGTATATGAATGGGGACCTTGGATTGTGGGCTCCTTGAGGGTAGGGAGCGATGTGAGTGTGCAATGTTCAGAGATAGGGGTAGACACTCACTCAGGTTGAAATGGATGGACTGGTGTCTTTATTCAACCTTACTAACTATGAAACTATGAAACCTTGAAGCAGATGGGCTAAGCACAGGGTGCCACTCCTGTCAGCTAAGAACAGGAAACTGAGGCTACAATTTGCACAGGCTCACCAAAATTGGACAATAGAAGATTGGAAAAACATTGCCTGGTCTGATGAGTCTGGATTTCAGCCGCAACATTCAGATGGTGGGGTCAGAATTTGGTGTAAACAGCATGAAAGCATGGATCCATCCTGCCTTGTATCACCGGTTCAGGTTGGTGGTATAATGGTGTGGGGGATATTATCTTGGCAAACTTTGGGCACCTTAGTACCAATTGAGCCTCATTTAAATGCAAATGCAACGGCCTACCTGAGTATTGTTGCTGACCATGTCCATCCCTTTATGACTACAGTGTCCTCATCTTCTGATGACTCCTTCCAGCAGGATAATGCCCCATGTCACAAAGCTCCAATCATCTCACCACTGGTTTCTTAAACATCACAATTAGGCGATCGTTGAAACATTTTTTTTTTGACACACGGCATTTGGCAGCTTTTTTTTTCCCCCAAATACAGTTTTATGGGAAATAATACACTTTGGTCAATTTTAACCACTTCAGCCCCGGACCATTTTGCTGGTCAAAGACCAGACCACTTTTTGCGATTCGGCACTGCGTCGCTTTAACTGACAATTGCGCGGTCGTGTGACGTCGCTCCCAAACAAAATTGACGTCCTTTTTTTCCCACAAATAGAGATTTCTTTTAGTGGTATTTGATCACCTCTGCGATTTTTATTTTTTGCGCTATAAACCAAAATAGAGCGACAATTTTGAAAAAAATCACATTTTTTTTGTTATAATAAATATCCCCCAAAAATATATAAAAAAAACATTTTTTTTCCTCAGTTTAGGCCGATACGTATTCTTCTACATATTTTTGGTAAAAAAAATCGCAATAAGCGATTATTGATTGGTTTGCGCAAAACTTATAGCGTTTACAAAATAGGGGATAGTTTTATGGCATTTTTATTATTATTTTTTTTTTACTAGTAATGGCGGCGATCAGCGATTTTTATTGTGACTGCGACATTATGGCGGACACATCGGACATTTTTGACACATTTTTGGGACCATTGTCATTTATACAGCAATCACTGCTATATAAATGCAGTGATTCCTGTGTAAATGACACTGGCAGTGAAGGGGTTAACCAGTGGGTGGCAGTGTAGTGGTTAAGTGTTCCTAGGGGTGTATTACTAACTCTTGGGGGCTGGGCTTTAATTTAGTGAACACTGATCTCTGCTCCAATCACATGGAGCAGAGATCAGCGTCACTAGTTGCTAGGCAGAATGGGGAAATGCTGTTTACATCAGCATTTCCTCATTCAGCCCCCCCGTGAGACGATCGTGGGTATGCCCGCGGCGATCGAGTCCGCGGTACCCACGACTGGACTCACGGGGGTCTCGACCGGCACGGCAGGGTGGCATTAAAGATTGGATGTACCTGTACGCTAATATGCCTGCCCGTGCCATTCTGCTGACGTACATCGGCGTGCACTGGTCGGGAACTGGTTAATGTAAAAAAAACAAAAAAAAAACAATATATAACCCAATTGTTGATAAGATATAAAAGATGATGTTACGCCAAGTAAATAGATACCTAACATACCACATGTTAAAATTGTGCACACTCATGGAATCTCCATAGACAATGCTTTAAAAACTTTTTACAGGTTACCAGTTTAGAGTTGCAAAGGAGGCTTGGAGCTAGAATTATTGCTCTTGCTGTAATGTTTGCGGTGATACCTCACGTGTGGTGCGAACGCCGTTTACATGTGCAACTTACGCATGCGCTTGCCTCAGTGTGTGAGCATGGGAGGTTGGGGGCATTAAAAAAATATATACTTTATTTAAAAAAAAATATTTTTACACTGTCCCTTTAATTTTTTATCACTTTTATTGCTATCACAATAAATTATATTATATCCCTTGTGATAGCAATAAAGCATGACAGGTCCTCTTTATGGAGACATCTGAGGTCTTTAAGACGCCAGATCTCTCTTCTATGCTTGAGAACATGAGATAAAAAAAAAAAAACATATTGATATAATGCTTTCAGAAAAAAATGGCTGTTTACTTTTTCCCTAACCGGAAGTGACAAAATGCTCATTGCTCTCCTAAACCATAGAGGTCATGACTCCCAACTTTCTGAGGTGGGAAGGAGGGACACCTATTAGCAAAAGTATCTAAGCATAGGACCCACCCCATGTCATGCCCCTTTGAAGGTGAATACAAAAAAAAATTGTTAATTAAACTTTTTTTAACCACTACTATTTCTTTATATTGGCTTTTAAAATTTACAAATGGAGCAATTTAGAAATTGGATGAAAGGTTTAGCACTGGGAAACACTTTTTTGAAAGATAAAAAGTGCATTTTATATACAACTATATAGATCAGACCAAAATGAGGGACAAATGAGGAGGAAAGAGGGACAGAGGGACATTGCTGCAAATCAGGGACATTCCCTCATAATCAGGGGCAGTTGGGAGGTATGATAGAGTTGATAGGGACTGTATGTATTATCATTGGCCGCAGCCATTGGATCGGATGCTGGACCCTCCGGTGGGATGGAAGAGCTGGGAAAAGCACCAGAGTGTGTTAGGTGGGGGGTGACTACTGATTATAATAGCAATCCAGCCGCTGATAAGTCACTAGGATCGCTTTTACAGTGTAAGCATCGCTGGCTGAAAAAAAAACAGTAGCGGAATTATGGCTGACTGCTGCAGCCATGGCCTCGGTATGCTTGAACACCATGACCTAAATTTACGTGACGGCAAGCGGTTACATTTCCATGGCAGACCATTGCGTCTATGGTCCTCAACTTTGCCCGTTTCTTTGTGTTTGAACACCACATCTTGGAACCCCAATCTGCTTTGAAATCCTTGCCTGGAGGAGACCTTGCTGATGCAGTATAACTACCTTGTGTCTTGTTGCTGTGCTCAGTCTTGCCATGGTGTATGACCTGTGACATGAATCTGTCTTCCACAACCTCACCTTATTAGCAGAGTTTGGCTGTTCCTCATCCAGTTTTAAGCCTCCTACACAGCTGTTTATGTTTCAGTTAATGACTGTGTTTCAACCTACAAATAAAATTGGATCATTATGGAATAATAGAAAATTGTATCAAATACTTACCGTAATTTTCCTTTCTTGATGCCAATCCATGGATATAGCTCCGCCCCTGTATCCACCCACAGGACTTGTCCAAATTGAGAAATGTTTGACAGAGTAACCTCCCCCATTCTCCATAAAAATATCAAGATCAAAAAAAGGAGGGTTTGTATGCTGCCATGGATTGGCATCAGGAAAGGAAAATCACGGTAAGTATTTGATTAAATTTTCCATTTTTCCTGATGTCAACATGGCAGCATACATATGATAATTAGGGATGAGCCGAACACCCCCCCCGGTTCGGTTCGCATCAGAACCTTCAAACGGACCTAAAATTCGTACGAACTTTAGAACCCTATTAAAGTCTATGGGATTCGAACGTTCTAAATCAAAAGTGCTAATTTTAAAGGGTAATATGCAAGATATGCAAGATATGCAACAGATAACACCAGCAATAAGGGGTATCTTCAGGTGTATACTGTGCTGGAGGCACACAACACCAACTTTAACTCCTACAGATGCCTGTATTAGAGAACACCAGCAATAAAGGGTAGATACAGGTGTATAATATGCTGGAGGCACACAACACCCACTAACTCCTGCAGATGCTTTAATTAGAGAAAAACAGCAATAAAGGGTAGATACAGGTGTATACTGTGCTGGAGGCACACAAAGCCACTTTAACTTTAAGATACCTGAGAAAAGAATGCACTGTCCCTGCCTATCTAGCTCTTTCCCTGCATGCCAGAACACACTACACAAGGCTGCCGCGCTGGCAGCCTTATATAGTGTGGGACGTGTACTAAACCCCCTGAGCTATAATTGGCCACAGGCATCCTGCCTGTGGCCAATTATGGCTCTCCTCCCTGCCGGCGCTGTTATTGGCCAAGCATGCGGGGTCACGGTGCATGCTTGGCCAATCATGAGCCAGCAATGCACTGCAATGGCATAGTGCATTGTGGGCCGTTCGCACGAATTTGCTGCGAACGGTCCACAAAGTTCTGAATTCGCGAACAGACGAACAGCCGATGTTCGAGTCGAACATGTGTTCAAGTCAAACAACAAGCTCATCCCTAATGATAATTAACGAGCTAAACAGGGAGGGCTAAAATGTATAATCAAACTTTATTACAATGGACATGAAAGCCTTGAGCGTCATTTAGTTGAAGTCCATTAATGTACGAGCCCCTGGATCTTCCCTGTAGCGTCTGAGGCAGGTGCACTGCGCCAATCAGCCTGATGCTTTGCAGATGTCTCCATAGGCCATTATTTTTCACAGGTGATTTGATCAGTTTCACTGCCTTAGCAATTACCACAGCCGTTTCATCTGAGGGAAATCCTGAAAACATGACCTGTTGGGGGGGGCCTGAGGACTGGATTTGAGAAACACTGCCATAGGCCAACACCCGAATTTAGAGATGTAAAAATGGACCTAGCCGAATGAGCTTGTATCACTTCTGGTGGCTCTTGCCTGGCCACACTATGTTTTCTGGATGACCTACACTCTCCAAGATGACAAGGTTTTGCTGTAGGTTCCTTCCTCTGAATTTGCCTGATGGAAACACAAATCGCCTTCTGGAGGATTTTACCTAGAAAGCTGCTTGAAGGCAGGCATTTTAGACACTTGGTACATCCAGTGTAGGTGAGGTACAGGCTCTGCTGGAAAGGATGGAACTGCCAATTTGTAAGAATGGGGGAGGTTGCTCTGTCAGACTTTTATTTATTATTTATTTCGACAGGTCCTGTGGGTGGATATTGGGGCGGAGCTATATCATATGTACAGCCGTGGCCACAAGGTTTGAGAATGACACAATATTAATTTTCACAAAGGTCTGCTGTCTCATTTTTTATGATGGCAATTTGCAGAATGTTATGAAGAGTGATTATATGAATTGCAATTAAAGTGGTTGTAAACCCTTACAAACCACTTTGACCTACATTTAAGCCTAGATTAAGGCTTACCTGTAGGTCGAAGAAATATCTCCCAAACCTATACGGTTTAGGAGATATTTGCCCGAAGACGGGCACCGCTGTCTACGGCGCATGCGCCATAGACAGCGGCGCGTAGGCGCACTGAGCCTGGCATCCTTGATGACGAAGATGCCGCGCAATGCCACGCGTCTCGGCTCCCGTGCGCATGCGCCGGAGTGAGGTCATCGCGGCTTCGCCGAATGACAGCGGCGGAGCTGCGAGACCCCACCGAGAAGATGGATGCGCCGGACTACAGGGGACAGCGGTGACTTCGCTGACTCCTGTGTCAGGTAAGTGATGCATAGTAGTTCATTATGCTTTGCCTTTGCAGGGAATGAAAGAGGAAGTAACCCCATCAGGGTTTACTTCCTCTTTAATTGCAAAATCCCTCTTTGCCATGAAAATAAAATTAATACCATAACAAAAAAATATTTCCACTGCATTTGTGAAGAAGGCTTCAGGACGCCCATGAAAGTCCAGAAAGCGCCAGGACCGTCTCCTACAGGTACCACCAGTGCAGAACTTGCTCAGGAATGGCAGCAGGCAGGTGTGAGGACATCGGCACGCACAGTGAGGAGAAGACTTTTGGAGGATGGTCTGGTGTCAAGAAGAACAACAAAGAAGCCACTTCTCTCCAGGAAAAACATAAGGGACAGACTGATACTCTGCAAAAGGTACAGAGATTGAACTGCTGAGGACTGGGGGAAAGTCATTTTCTCTGATGAATCCCCTTACCGATTGTTTGGGGCATCCAGTAAAATCCTTGTCCGAAGAAGAAAATTTGAGTGCTACCATCAGTCCTGTGTCATGCCATCAGTAAAGCATCTTGAGACCATTCATGGGTGGGCTTACTTCTCGGCCCAGGGAGTGGGCTCAGTCACTCACAACTTTGCCTAAGAACACAGCCATGAATAAAAAATGTTACAAAAACATCCTCCGAGAGCAACTTCTCCCAACCATCCAAGAACAATTTGGTGAGGAACAATGTATTTTCCAGCATGGTGGAGCACCTTGTAGGGATGAGCCGAGCACCCCCCATTTCGGTTCACAGCAGAACATGCGAACAGGCAAAACAATTGTTTCGAACACCATTAAAGTCTATGGGACACGAATGTGAAAAATCAAAAGTGCTAATTTTAAAGGCATATAAGGTCTGGTATGGATATTAAGGGGAACCCCGTACCCATTTTTTTTTAAATGGCATGGTGGTTCCCCAGGCTCTATATACTCTGAACAGCAGTATATATTCTTTACGGCCTGCCCTATATATTCTTCAGAAAATTGGGCCTTAGGTGTTGGTGGTACCAGAACACTGTAACCCCTCACAGATACTCGTGTTGGGCACAGGAACGGGTCCTGCTGTGAAATATTATATCATAAGTTGTAATTACATGCCCCTGATAAACAGGGGCAGAAAAACTGGGCCTTGGGTGGTGGTGGTGCCACAACACTGTAACCCCTCACAGATACTCGTGTTGGATGCGGGAACGGGTCCTGCTGTGAAACATGACTGCCAGTTTCTTGTCCTTCTGTGGCACCCCCTTTCTCTAGGCTCACGTTACTCCCTCCCTCAACCTGGGAACCAACATCGTAGCCTTCAAATCACTACGCATCCTCCAGCAGCATATAACCGACACTGTGGTCGAATAATTCTGGGGACTCCTCCGTGCATGATGGACGGGCTACGGAAGGAATGACTGTGGACAAGGAGCCGGTGGAATAGGCTGCTTTGGCAGCTGCATTGGAAGGCAAGCTACTCTGAGCCTGGGTGACAGAGGATGAGGAGGATGAAGACTGCTTTGTTATCCACTCCACCAACTCTTCTGCATGTTGTAAATTAATACAAATAGAAACAAATTTAAATACAATAGGGGTGCCTCATCCCTAATCCATGTGACTGCTGAGGCCCTGAGCCCACCCAGTTGTTGGACAATAGCGAATTAATATTCGCTATTATCTTCCTGATTCTCCTCCCGGTCCGTCCATTAAGGGGGAATTGGCGCCGCCCCCCCCATCCATGCATCCAGTGCCTTGTAGGGTGTCGGATGCATGAATTTCAATACGGGGGTGTTTTTTTGAAGCACCTGGTTAAAGCAAGAGGTTCTAATAGGCTTCAAAATAGATGGGAATATTATATGAGTAACACTGCTCCTCCTCTCAGCCAATCAGGAAGTGGGTCTTAAGACCCGTCACCCAATTGGCTGAAAGAACAGACAAAAATATCTGGGAACCACTATGGAACCATGGGGTGCCATGAATGAGTATATGGAACACAAAATAACAACATGACATTCACATTAAAATCTTCCTTTAGGTCATTGTTAGCATTGAAACTGGAAATGTGTAGGCGTTGAGAGAAGAAGGAAGGCATGTGTGATAGAAGAGAGTCACTGTCCCCAGACAGATAGTCAATGTCTGATGGATAGAATGTCAGATGGGGGATCTGAATGATGCTTTGGTGTTTGTATTTGGCATTTTTCATCTTGACAATTTCCTAGTCTAACGATCGCATGGAACAAGTCGCAGAAACCCCTTTGCAGCTGAAATTATTTGTTTCCAGTGTGATCAGAGCAAAAATATTCTGATTGTGAAGGGTAATAAAATGGTTTACAGTGGGTGTAGAAAAGAATCACCCCCCTTTAAAAGCTTGAAATGAAGACAGTCACAGTTTTTATTTTATCCAGCTGTATTTACTTATAACTTATAACATCCAAGTGAAAGATATAACACCAACAGGTCAGAAAGAAAAATCATAAAACAGAATCACTGAGTTGGAAAAATGATTACCCCCCTCCTATAAATGATTTGTAAACTCAATCAGGTGTAGCTAATCACCTTCTCAATGGCACACAAGGCCATTTGACTTTCAACTGTGATCGGCTGTGGTAATTTTGATTAGCGCAGCAGGAGAAGAGATTTCCTGGAACACTTCAGTCCCTAGTAGCACAACTGAAGCAAACAATCAACTACAGGTGGCAAGGCTCTGTCACCGCCGGGATCTCCCGAATAAAGTTGTGGACAGGCACAAGTCAGGAGATGGATACAAAAATATTTCAAATTGCTTTATCAATGCCTCGAAGCACAGTAAAATCTATTATTAAGAAGTGGAAGGAATTTGATACAACACAGACCCTCCCTGGATCAAGACATCTCTCCAAACTGGATGAAAGAGCCATTAGAAAACTGGTCAAAGAGGCCACCAAGAGGCCTACAGCATCTTTGAAGACTCTGTAAGAATTTATAACAAAGAGCGGTCATTGGGGGTTATTTACGAAGTAGTGTCTCTCTAAATCTAAGGGGTAGATCTGAAATGAGTGGAAGCTCTGCTGATTTTATCATCCAATCATGTGGGAGCTAAAATGTTGTTTTTTATTTTCCTTGCATGTCCCCCTTGGATCTACAGCGACTTTACTTCCAAGTACACTTGCAGTGCAAAGTGGATTTACCTTTCGTAAAATAACCCCCATTGTTTGCATGTGACAACAAGATCACAAATTCTCTACAAATGTGGCTTGTATGGGGTGCAAGAAAAAAGCCATTAATCAAGAAAGGCCACATGCACTCACCACTGAATTTTGCCAAAACGCACCTTGAAGATTCTGAGGCCTTGTGGAAAAAGGTACTCTGGTCAGATGGGACAAAAATTGAATGATTTGGCCTCAACATCAAATGATATGTCTGGTGGAAATCCAATACAGCTCACCATCCAAATAACACCACTCCTACAGTAAAGCATGGAAGTGGTAATATCCTGGTATGGGGGGAGGGGGGGGATATCCTGTTATGGGGGGGGGGGGTAATATCCTGGTATGGGGGTGTTTCTCTGCATCAGGGACTGGAGCGCTTGTCAGGATAGAAGGAAATAGGGATGGGTCAAAATACTGTCAAATTCTGCTGCCCTCTGCCAGAAAGTTGTCAATGGAAAGAAGGTTTACCTTCCAACATGACAATGACCCAAAGCACACAGCAACAATGAGCACACAGTGGTTGGAGGAGAAAAAGTTGAATGCCCACAAACGGTCACCATCAAATATAACTTGAGCACTCCTGCAAAGAAGAGTAGGGAAATATTGCAAAGTCTAGATGTGCAAAGTTAGTAGAGACAAATCCCAACAGATTAAAGTTTGGAATTAAATCAAAAGGTGGTTAAACAAAATACTGACACCAGGGGGGGGGTGATCCTTTTTTCAACTCAGGGATTCTTTTTTTTCTGACATGTTGGTGTTATATCTTTCACTTGGATGTTAAAAGTTGCACTGAGTAAATACAGCTGGATAAAACATTATTTTTCAGGCTGCAATGCAACAAAATGTGATTATTTTAAAGGCAGTGATTCTTTTCTATACCCGATGTAAGTATGTCTTCAGTCCTGAAGGCCCGAAATAACAGATCTTTTAGAAGGATCAACAGGAATTAAAACAGAAGGGACTCAGAGGAACAAACACTGCTGTTTTAATGCACTGTGGTATAGTCAGAGCGATATAATTGTATACAAAATAGTGTGTGATTGTGGTGAGTCATTAGAGTGTAAATTTTTGTTTAATAAAAACCTTGCAAGCATACAGCTTATTATTAAAACTTTTTTACATATATACAAAAATAAATAAAAAAGAATATACAGGTATACATAAATAAACAAAAACAAACAGGCTTACATTAGCATATAACTAAAAAGCAAACATATTTTTGACAAAAAGCACAAATAGAACTATATACAAAGAAACATAATTGTGTTACTAATGCAAAAATAAAGCCCTAACCTTTACCTAAACACCCCATCAGGCTAAGAAACGATTACACATGTAACCCATGCATGCAGCATTTTTCCAAAAATCGTATCATATCAAAAGGGCACATGAAAGGACAGAAAGAAAGCCGCACACCCAGAGACTGACAGACAGCAGTTACGGAGACAAGACATTCAAAAACATCAGAGGAAAAAAAAAATACTGGCCTTGGCCACCCATTGGCCTCGGAAGGTAGGTTACAGACCTCTTAACGAGATTCAGTTTGTTCCTCCATAACAGTTGGAAGAAACAGTTCTCGATTCTCCAACAACAAGACTACCTTCTCTGCCTCCTCTGTCCCAGAGATGAAAACAGACACATCATCAGCATAGGCCACGACCCTCAAAGGAGGCTCACCAGGAATGCCCAAAGGCACCCTGCACAAAGGTCCGCTCTCTAATCTCCGGATGAAGGGATCGATTGAGAACGTGTATAGCAGAGGACTCAGAGGACACCCCTGATGCACTCCCAAGACAACCTCAAAGGGCCGTCCAATCCAACCACTCACAAGCATGAAGCTTTCAGTCCCTCTGTACAAGGTCTTCAGCCAATCGATTAAGCCCCCCTCCAGGCCATACTTGCCAAAAAGCAGACATAGGTACTCATGATTGACCCAATCAAAAGCTTTAGCCTGATCCAATGCCAGCAAGTATTTACTCCAGCCTGCATCCCTGCACCGCTCCAAGGCCTCCACCCCAGCTAACACAGCTGAAAAAGGGCTTCTACCCTGAACCGAACAGTGCTGGTGGCGATTGCCCTCTACAGATGGTAAACGCCAGAAAATTATTTTTGCCAGTATCTTTCTATCAACATTTAGAAGACTAATGGACTGCCAATTCTCAATGCTCTAAGAATCTTTACCCTTTGACAGAAGAATCACTGCAGATTGTCGCATGGAGGGGGAGAGCGACCCCTCTCTCAGGTAGCCATTAAAAACCTCTACCAAATATGGGGCCAGAGTAACCTTAAAGTACTTATAAAACTCGGCTGTCAGTCCATCTGGCCTGGGCGACTTCTTAATGGCAAGCTTATCAATAGCCTTAACCACCTCATCTGCAGTGATGTCTTTTGTCAAACTCACAAGAGAACTTCCATTTCCCAGTCCTGGACTAGAATCCAGAAAACTTGACATGCCTGCCAGATCAAGGTCTCTCCTGCCCAGGAGATCAGCATAATATGACCTGGTGGTTTCCAGGACCTCCAACTTTGACTTTATCAGGGAACCTGTACTGTTAACCAGGCCTACAACTGACTTAACTGCTCTACTTTATTTGCAATTCTGGTAAGGGTCGGGTGAGTGAAAACTCCCATAATCCCCTTTAGTACCAAAGAGGCATGCCTGTCTTATTGACACTCCCTGAGCAAGAATTTAACCTCAGAGATCATCACCGGATCTCCATTATTCGATACAAGCCTATCAAGCTTCCTCCGCAGACGCTGATAGGTGACACACTTATCAAGCTGTTTATTTCTTCCTATGGGCTTGACACACTGGTGCAGAGAAGGCGGAGTTCCCCTTTTTAAAAATAAAAAAACTACCTATTCTACTCTGACTATTACCTCGCTGAAAAGTGAATCCTGTGTCATCTGGGCAGCAATGAATGTGCACATCAACCAGACCTGCCTCTTTAGCTATTTTGTTTAAAAAAAAGCCGTTACAGTCCAGCCTGGCTCTGGTACCTTGTCCTTAGTCCTAGTGATGGTGTTGAAATCACCACTGAAGACAACTTGCTGGGCAGTAAAAAGAAAAGGCTTGATTTTCATAAAGAGGTATTTCCTGTCCCTCTTTGTCTGTGACCCATAGATGTTGATCAGGCTCAGGACCTGCCCCCCCCCCCCCCCATGGAGACGTCTAAGACCATGCATTTCCCCATTTCTACCTCAATAATCTGCCAACAGGTTACCATGCCAGAAAAAAGGACAACTCCAGTGTAAGGCTCGGCCGCAAGAGACCAAAAGGAGGGGCTGCGCCTCCACTCCTTCTTCTGAATATCAGCCAAACTTGACAACTGATTTTATGCTGGCGACATTAATGGTCACCACCTTCAGTGGAGTGGGGACTGCCATCAGGATGATTGAGGTATATGTTTCTTAGCCTGCTTACCCCCTCCCTACCTGGAGACCCTACACGCTTCCCTTGTGTTTCCTCCTCCATAGAAATCACTGACTGTTCAAGAGCACTGGCATCCTTCCTCTCCACCTCTTACCCCTTTTCCTTTTAACAATTCCATATCCTCATTCGACAATCTCAACAGCAGAACCCCCTCCCCTGCCCCCAGGACATCCTGAGCCAAAATCCCCCACATCATTCACCCCAATATCCACATCTCTCACCCCTATTTCCACATCATTCACCATGCATTCTGCATCAGCCACTCTCTTTCCCACCTCCCTCCCACCATCATCCAATCCATCACTCACTTTACCCCTCAGTGTCTGCTGACCTCCAGCCGTACTTCTGCCACGCCGAGGAAGAGGGGTTGGCACAACCATATACGCTGTACCAGAATGCTCCACTGCCACACTGACATTACAGCCGGCCTCACAGACACAGATTCTGACCAGACAGAGACATTAGGATCCCCTGGTACAACCTCCGTCAACCCAGATTCTTCCCTATCCACATGGAAGATCTCTTCCACCAGCTCTTATTGTGCAAAGCCTCAGGGCACTGCCTTTAAGGGTGACCAACCTTATCACACAAGTTACATTTAATGATCTTACAGTCCCTCGCCAGGTGCCCCATTTCCTGACACAAAGAAAACTTCTGTTCTGTACAGGAAGATGAGAAATGTCCATTGGCTTCACATTTATGGCCCAGCTTAGGTTGGCCAGAGTAGAAGATGGTAAGCCTATTTCTATAACTAAAGGTAGAGGAGGGCAAATGCACATTCCCACACACTTTCAACCTCATTGACACTAAACACCCACCCATCAAGATTCCTCTATCATCCACAATCTTTTTTAGGGAACATAACGTTTCACCGAGCCTCCTCAACCAGACACATAAATCCTTGGGGGTATAGACTAATTCCTTGTCAGGATAGTCACATTCTTTATCAAGGGCTGTCGTGAGATTTTCTTAGGAACAATCCCCTTCTAGTCTGGCTGGCCCCGCCCCCTATACACATGATCAAACCGCTCCCCAAAACATATCCAGTGATTCTGGATGAGTGAATGATAAATCATATTCATAAGAACCTGCCGGACTGATAAGGGCATAAATATCCTCTGCCTTAAATCCCATGGCTAGAATCCTATCCACAACCACCTTCTTGATAGTTGGAATACCTCCTCCTTCCTACCTGAGCTGTACCACATTACTGCGTTTAATAGAAGAAGGTGCGTTAGGTGAAAGTCTCACAACTGACTCCCTTCCACCAGCAGCAGCATGACTTTGTCCCTACACAGCCTTAGCATAGTTCCTAACTAGGACAGATGACACATTAACTGGATGCATAGGAAGATTAACTAGCTGCAAAGGAACTTCTGAAATCAGGCTTAGCAAATTACACACCACCTAAACCTCCCTCATCCCCTCCAGCAGAGCAGTCCTGCTCACCATAGACCCAGAAGTACCACAATTACCAGAATTGCCGATCTTGGGTAAAGTCTTCTGTTTAGATAAACACTGTCTTAGCATTCATACAGCACTCCTGCTCTACAGTTTCAGCATTCATACGGCACTCCTACTCTGCAGTCTCAGTGTTCATATGGCACTCCTTCTCTGCAGTTTCAGCGTTCATATTGCACCCCTGCTCTGCAATTTCAGCATTCATACAGCACTCCTGCTCTGCAGTCTTAGTGTCAATGTGGGACTCATTCATTCCCTGTTGATTGCAAGGATCAATTGACAGATGCATTCTCTTTGTCTGTAGCAGTAATTACAAGAAAGTCCTCCACACACTGAGAGAGATTTTCAGCAAGCACTCCTTTACCAAGATCTTCATCTGATGAGCCGCTGCCACTCAAGGGAGATTTCATTTCTGTAATGTCCTGCAGCAATCTGCCATTTTCCTCAACCTCCTCCTGAAATGACCCAGGCTGCTGGGGAGGGAGGGGTGCAGATACTGGCTCAGGTGTGACAGATCCTGAGCCGGGTAGTACTGGGGCCATCATGTGAAGCCACTTACTTACCTCCTATCCATACTGCCGCTGTTGCTCTGGCATCCACCCTCTGGATGCCAGAGCATCCAGAGAGTGGTACTCACACAGGCACTCTCCTTCATCTGTTTGAATCTCTGCTTATTCTCATACTTCTCCTTGAACATACCGCTGCTCTCCTTCAGAAAAGCAACCAACTTCCTCTGCCTCCCCCAGAGACTTCAGCTTGGAGCCTTCCCTTTTACTGCTCCCGATCTTACTGTGCAGATATTTATTTTTCCTGAAACCTGCTTTCAGAACAGCAAGCTTCTGTTCCTCCTTAGTAATGCTGCAAAGTCTGTTCACCACACTATCCTGGAAGGCTGGTAAGGACTCCCCTTGGATAGGGACAAGCCTAGGATCCATTAGAGTTTGAGCACATGGTGTAGACCTCAGTGCCTCTGGAGAGCCTCCACCTTCGTCTTCCCCAGCATGGTCCATGCCTGTAGTAGAGGCCCCAGGCTTGATTTTTCTCCCAGCTGACACCAAAGCAGAGGGAGCCAGCAGCACCTTTCAAAACAGCACCGCCTGGTGGAATAGCTCCTCTGGTGCAGAGACTGGTGTGAATGGCTCTGTGTTCTCTGTACAGCACTGCAGTATATATCAGAGCTTTATAAATGTGAGTATACAGTTAATAATAATAATGTGTGACTGTGGTGGGTCATTAGAGTGTAAGCTCATGTAGTGCAGAGACTAATGTGACTGTCTCAGTGATATCCAGCACTACAGAATATGTCAGAGCTATATGAATGTATAATAATAGTATATGGCAGTGGTGGGGATATTAGAGTGTAAGCTCCTCTTGTACAGACTGAAGTGAATGACTGATCTTTGTAGAGCACTGCAGTATAGAGTGTAAGCTCTTCTGGCGCAGAGACTGATGTGACTGTCTCAGTGTTCTCCAGCACTACGGAATATGTCAGAGCTATATGAATGTATAATACTAGTGTATGCCTGTGGTGGGGAAATTAGAGTGTAAGCTCCCCCAGATACAGACTGATGTGAATGGCTAAGTGATCTTTTTTAGACCTTAGCAGTATAGAGTGTAAGCTCCTCTGGTGCAGTGTCTAAGGTCAGCCCTCGCAGCCCCAGTAGTTTTTGTCCTGACCAAATTACTTTGACTGAATTGAGTTCCTTTCAGGCTCATATATATTGTCAAGAAAACTCTAAAAAGATCGCACGTTTCCATTATGACCTCAGCTGTGAAAACTTTAGAATAGGTTGTACATTATCCCGCCGGGATCCCTGAAATGGCCGGACTGATGTGTATTGATTCATGTTAACCACCGGAATGTATGCAAATCCTCGGCTCTCATACAAAGCCTAAATGCCCAAAAAAGCAGCACTCAGCATAATTACGCATTGTACCACCAACAAACCAGCATTCTGCTGCCTGATTGTAGCTCCATTCTATGGGACCTGAAACATTTTCCCTCCGATGAATAAAGCTGTTTGTGCACATGGGCCTGACGAAGGGCAACAGCCCCCCAGAGACCGAACGCACTGACGTCAACTCCGCATTTTGAGACAGCCGCAATACTTATGGCAAATTACTCCAATTTATATTGTTTCTTTTCAGAGCCTTCCAGAACGCGGCATCAAACTGAGAGAACGCACTCAGCATGGGCCGGATCATTGTAAACGTGCCAAACAAAATTAAAGCCAGGCATGTTACTAGCCCCAGGAGAGAAAAGTTTATGGCAGAGGGCAGAAACATAGGTAAAGTAGAACTAAAGGCAAAACTTTTTTTTTTCCCTGCAATATGTGCCCCATTGGGGAGATTTTCCTTCATTTCCTGTCTCATAGTCAAAACAGGAAGTGAGAGACAATTCCCCCAAAGTGAGGGAATCCCTGAATAGTGCCCCATTGGAAGGTTTCCCGTATTTTCCTGTTCTGTTGACCTTCTAAAATTTTGAACTTTCTTTTTTCATACACATTTTATAAATTTTTCGGAATGTTTTTTTTTTTTACAAAAACAGACAAATATATAACATGTTAAAAAGAAGGAATGCAATATCTATATTACAATTACACTTTAAGCATCAATATATCAATCATGGGATATTATATTTTACAACAATACAATAATAAAAAAAAAATCTTACTATCTATAGCTATATCTACAGTATATACACTATATGGTCAAAAGTATTGAGACACCACCCCAAGCGGGCTCATCCATGTCTTTATGGACCTTGCTTTGTGCACTGGTCCAAATCATTTGGTGGAGGGGGGATTATGGTGTGGGGCTGTTTTTCAGGGGTTGGGCTTGGCCCCTTCGCTCCGGTGAAGGGAACTCTTAAGGCATCAGCCTACCAGGACATTTCAGGCAATTTCATGCTCCCAACTTTGTGGGAACAGTTTGGGGATGGCCCCTTCCTGTTCCAACATGACTGCGCACCAGTACACAAAGCAAGGTCCATAAAGACATGGATGAGCAAGTTTGGGGTGGAGGAACTTGACTGGCCTGCACAAAATCCTGACCTCAACCCGATAGAACACCTTTGGGATGAATTAGTGCGGAGACTGCGAGCCAGGTCTTCTCATCCAACATCAGTGCCTGACCTCATTAATGCGATTCTAGAAGAATGGTCAAACATTCCCATAGACACACTCCTAAATCTTGTGGACGGCCTTCCCAGAAGAGTTGAAGCTGTTATAGCTGCAAAGGGTGAGCCAACTCAATACTGAACCCTACGGACTAAGACTGGGATGCCATTAAAGTTCATCTGTGTAAAGGCAGGTGTCCCAATACTTTTACTTTTGTCAATAATATATATATATATATATATATATCTACAGTGCCTTGAAAAAGTATTCATAGCCCTTGAAATTGTCCACATTTTGTCATGTTACAATTAAAAAAGTAAATGTATTTCATTGGAATTTTATGTGATAGCGTCCAACACTACTTGGCACATAATTGTGAAATGGAAGGAAAATGATAAATGGTTTTCAAAATGTTTTACAAATAAATATGTGAAAAGTGTGGGGGGCATTTGTATGGCGTTCCCCTGAGTCAATACTTTGTAGAACCTCTTTTCACTGCAATTACAGCTGCAAGTCTTTTTGGGGATGTCTCTACCAACTTTGCACATCTAGAGAGGGAAATTTTTGCTCCTTCTTCTTTGCAAAAAGAGCAATTTTCAAGTCTTGCCACAGATTCTCAATTGGATTCAGGTCTGAACTTTGACAGAGCCATTCTAACACATGAATGTGCTTTGATCTAAACCATTCCATTGTAGCTCTGGCTGTATGTTTAGAGTCTTTGTCCTGCTGGAAGGTGAACCTCCGCCCCAATGTCAAGTCTTTTGCAGACTCTAACAGGTTTTCTTCTAAGATTATCCAGTATTTGGCCCCATCTACCTTCAAGCCAACTCTGACCGGCTTCCCTGTTCCTGCTGAAGAAAAGCATCCCTACAACATGATGCTGCCACCACCATGTTTCACGGTGGGGATGGTGTGTTCAGGGTGATGTGCAATGTTAGTTTTCCACCACACATAGTGTTTTGCTTTTAGGCCAAAAAGGTAATATTTTGGTCTCATCTGACCAGAGCACCTTCTTCCACATGTTTGCTGTGTCCTCCACATGGCTTCTCGCAAACTGCAAATGGGACTTCTTATAACTTTCTATCAACAATGTCTTTCTTCTTATCACTCTTTCATAAAGGTCAGATTTGTGGAGATCACATCTAATAGTTGTCCTGTGGACAGATTCTCCCACCTGAGTGTGGATCTCTGCAGTTCCTCCGGAATTACCATGGACCTCTTGGCTCTTCTCTGATGAATGCTCTCCTTGCCCGGCCTGTCAGTTTAGGTGGACGGCCATGTCTTGGTAGGTTTGCAGTTGTGCCATACTCTTTCCATTTTCAGATGATGGATTGAACAGAGCTCTGTGAGAAGTTCAAAGCTTAAGATATTTTTTATAACCTAACCCTGCTTTAAACTTCTCCACAACTTTATCCCTGACCTAAGAAACCTCTGAGGGCTTCACAGAACAGCTGTATTTATACTGAGATGAAATTACACACAGGTGGACTCTATTTACAAATTAGGTGACTTCTGAAGGCAATTGGTTCCACTAGATTTTAGTTAGGGGTATCAGGAGTAAAGGGGGCTGAATACAAATGCCCCCCCCCACACTTTTCATATATTTATGTGTAAAAAAGATTGAAAACCATTTATCATTCTCCTTCCACCTCACAATTATGTGCCATTTTGTGTTGGTCTATCACATAAATTCCCAATAAAACACATTTACGTTTTTGGTTGTAACATGCAGTGTTAATTTTGGCAGCAAATTTCAATTTAGTTTTAGTCTCAATCTTTTGACTAAAAGGGCATTTTAGTTTTGGTCCCATTTTAGTCTTCCGCAATTGTTTTAGTTTTAGTCGTATTTAGTCAACTAAATCTCCAGTACATTTTAATCGACTAAAATCAGTTTAGTCTACTAAAACTAATTTTAGTAATTTAAAATCTAATGGGTGTAGTTAAATTGTAATGCATTATTTAACCACTTCAATACAGGGCATTTTCACCCCCTTTCTGCCCAGGCCAGTTTTCAGCTTTCAGCACTGTAACATTTTGAATTACAATTGCGCGGTCATGTAACACTGTACCCATATGATTTTTCCCCACATATAGTGCTTTCTTTTGGTGGTATTTGATCACCTCTGCAGTTTTTATTTTTTTTACGCTATAAACAAAAATGAGTGACAATTTTGAAAAAAACACAATATTTTTTACTTTTTTACTAAAAAGAAAATAATAATAATAATAATTTTTTGCTCAGTTTAGGTCGATATATATTCTTCTACATATTTTTGGTAAAATAAAAATAACAATAAGCGTCTACAAAATAGGGCATAGATTTATGGCATTTTTATTATTATTATTTTTTTTTTTACTAGTAATAGCGGTGATCTGCGATTTTTGTCATGACTGTGATATTGCGGAAGTGGAAACCTGAAGTTGGTTCACGAGTGTAAAACTTTTTTCAAGGCACTGTATATATAGATATACGGTATGTATACATGATTATCCCAGCCTTTTACCACCATACTCATAGCTTCCCACTAACCCTGATTTCGAGAGACTGTCGCGACTGGGTTCTGGCATTCTGCCACCATTGGGGGGGGACCCCAAGATGGCAGGAAGGTGGTCTGCTCCATAATAAAAGGTCCCACAATGGAAGTAAAGGGCCCCAGGATCAGTGGCAAGAACCCCGGTTGGAGGCCAGGGGGGGACCTCCATGGTTTCTTGCACCGGGGTCTGAAAGGTTCTAGTTACGCCTCTGCTCCCACCCAGGTGTTTATCACTGGTTATGTACCCTCTGGGTGTACTTTCTCTCACTTAATGTCTCAGTGAAGCCTCTACAGTGGAACCTTGGATTACGAGCATAATCCGTACTAGGAGAATGCTTGTAATCCAAAGCACTTGCTTATTAAAACGAGTTTCCCCATAGAAGTCAATGGAAATTAAAGGGGTTGTAAAGTAAAAATTTTTATTTTTTTAAAATAACAAACATGTCATACTTACCTCCACTGTGCAGCTCGTTTTGCACAGAGTGGCCCCGAACCTGCTCTTCTGGGGTCCCTCGGCGGCTGTCTCTGCTTCCTCCCGCAGGTGCTTCTCACGTTAATGCGAGCTCCCTCGCATTGGTGAGAAGCACTGCGGGCGCGCTCCCGTGATACAGCCGGCGGCTATAGCCGCTCGCTGTGTCACAAGGCCCCGCCCCCCGGCGCGCTGCGTCATTGGATGTGATTGACAGCAGCGCGAGCCAATGGCTGCGCTGCTTTCAATCCATCCACTCCAGCCAATCAGCGGCCAGGCTGAGCGGCGAAGAGGACTGCGGGGGCGAGCGCGGGATTTTCGAGGGGTCAGGTAAGTAAAACGGGGGGACTGGGGGCGCCGGCAGTGTGAGATGTTTTTTCACCTTAATGCATAGAATGCATTAAGGTGAAAAAACATTTACCTTTACAACCCCTTTTTTCCGCATTGACTTCTATTGCCTGCAGTACTGCATGTGGCCAGAGGTGGGGGGAGGGCGCCAGAGAGCCTCGGAAATACTTGAGCACAGCTTGGTTGAACTCAGAAAGGTGATACTTGGAATCACTTGGAAACACTAGGAAACACTCCGTTCCCGAGTATTTCCAAGTGATTCCAAGTATTTCCGAATGGCTCAGGACCGTTCCGACTGTCACCTGCACCCCGGCACCTCTGGTCAAATGCGGTACTGCACACCCCGTGAGCTTGAATTCTGCTCGTTTTGCAAGACAACACTCTCAAACCGAGTTAAAATAAAAAAAAAAAAAGTTGCTCATCTTTCAAAACGCTCGTTAACCACATTACTCGTTAACCAAGGTTCCACTGTATTATCATGCATATTTTTTTTTATATAAGCAATATATAAAAAATAAATAAAAAATAAAAAGGCTTTTGAATAGGACTTTTTTTTATCAGGTAATGTATAAAAATAATAATAAAAAAAAAAAAAATAGAAAAAAAGATATATATTTTCGGCCCTCCAATAAGACTTTTATCAGGCAATGGTTTTATTTACAATGTAGACAAAGCTCTTCACATCTGAACGTTTTTGGAAACTGAATTTGAATTCCCCTTAACAGTTTTATATTGGGACCCAGTTATTTGAGGTTAAAGTGCCCCTACCCCTACCCCAGGGCCGCCATATCTCAGAACATCCCATATGCCGCCTGGAATTTTCAAACACATCAATACGAACAATGGGGAACGACGCATCGTTACACCGCAGGCAAGAATTCATTTATCAGCGATAAGTAGCGGCAACGGATCTCACCCAGGGTCATAAATCACATCTCAGCCAGCCTGTCACTTTCTAGAGAACGAGATAGACGGAAAAAAAAAAAAAAAAACAGCCAATTATTAAATGCAGATAACTGTGTGTCAGAAAAATGATACTTCTGAGAACTGGGCGCTATTATCTTAGCAAGGGTCTGTAACTGGTGCAAGTCTGACCCCTAGTGGTTGGTTTATTACCTACTTCCTTCCATCCAATAAACTTTACCAATGTTTCCACCAAAAAATGTATCAATTCTTCTGAATTATTATTATACAGGATTTATATATCTCACATTATAAGGCCAAGTTACCTACCAGCACGCCCTTGGAGTGTAAGAGGAAACCGACACAAGCACAGGAAGAGCATGCAAACTCCATGCAGATAGTGTCCAAACTGGGATTGGACCGCAGGGTTGCAAAGCGGAAGTGCCGACCACTAAACCACTGCCATATCATGGCTCATCTTTACATTAATATTATTATGATCATCACCATCGATTATTAAATCACAGTAGAAAAAAAAAGGCTTCCCAATGGTAGTCTGGTCTGTTGCTTACAGGATATTTTTTTATTATATTTATATTTTATTATTTATATGTTATTATAAATAAATGTTTATTAAATTGAATGTATATTATGTTTTATAGAATATTATCATGTATCGTCTGATGCTGGAAATTTTTTATTATATGTATTAATATATTTTTTATGAATATATTTTTATTATAATGAGTTTATATTATGTTTTCTAAAATAATATCATGTATGGTCTGATACTAAAGATTTTTATTATAGTGAATGTATATTATGTTTTATAAAATATTATCATGTAAGTATAGTTGTGGTCTGATGCTGGAGATTTTCATTATATTTATAATGTATTATTTGTATTTTATTATAATTATATTATAATTATATTTTTATTATAATGAATGTATATTATGTTTTATAAAATATTATCATGTATGGTCTGATGCTGGAGAGTTTTCTTATATTTATGTTTTATTATAATAATTTTTTATCCTAATGAATGCATATTATATTTTATACAATATTATCATGTATATATAGTCATTGTCTAATGCTGTAGATTATTATTATATTTACATTGCATTATTTATATTTTATTCTAAATATATTTTTAGCATTATGAATGTATACTATCTATTATAAAATATTATCATGTATGAATGTATAGTCGTGGCCTGATGCTGGATTTTTAAATATTTATATTTTATTATTTATATAAATTATTTTATTTTATTATAAATATATTTTTTATCACAATGAATGTATATTATGTTTTATTCAATGTTATTACGGTATGTATGTGTAATCATGGTCTGATTCTGGAAATTTTTATTGTATTTACATTTTATTATTTATATTTTGTTCTAAATATTTTTTTAGCATTATGAATGTATACTATCTATTATAAAATATTATCATGCATGAATGTATAGTCGTGGCCTGATGCTGGATATTTTATATATTTATATTTTATTATTTATATAAATTATTTTATTTCATTAGAAATATGTTTTTATCATAATGAATGTATATTATGTTTTATTTAATGTCATGTATGCATAGTCATGGTCTGATGTTTGTAATTTTTTTATTATATTTATATTTTATCATTTATATTTATCATTTCTGTGTTATTATAAATATATTTTTTATAATGAATGTATATTATGCTTTATAAATATGATCATGTATCTGTTATAGTCATGGTCTGATGCTGGAAATTTGTATTATATTTATATTTTATTATTTTTAATAAGTCTTTTTATTTATTTATTATATTATTTATATTATTATATTTTATTTTATATTTATAAAATATTACCATGAATGTATAGTCATAGTATGATGCTGAAAATTGTTATTATATTAATATTTTATTATTATTATTATTATTTATATTTATTTATTTATTAAATTGTACAAATGTTAAGTATAATTAGCTAACTTAAAGGTACCTCATCCATATAAATTACCATCTACCAAAAACTCTATATTGCAGACTTTACTGGTACTAGAGAGAGACGGTCACAAACGTATTTAAAAAAAATATGTATTTATTACAAACTCACAAGAAATTTTTTAAAAACATTGGAAATTGATACTCTAGTGCAATGTAGGCCAATTTAATGAAATTCCACCAATTGTCCTTGCTGTGTGATCGATCGTTGGCTCCTTTGATCACACAGCAAGAACTATTGGTGGCAATTCATTAAAATGGTTTACATTGCACTAAAGCGGGTGTCACTAAATGGTGGACCGCAGGAACCCAGTAGGCACCTGAGGCTCGATGACGGGGCGGATGTGAGAGAGGTGAGGGGAGGGGCCTGACTACGGCGTCCTCGTGGGAGATGGAGGAGGCCCCGAGGAGTGAGCCGGAGGTGAGCACAGTGAGAGGGTGCTCTTCCCCGGCGTAAAGGATCGATCAGCCGCACTGACTCTCAGCTCCGTCCCCCCCCCCCCCCCCCCTGAGCATCGAGAACGGCGTGCGGCAGATTAGTGGCGGTTCCGCCCGGAAAAACTCCCGCTCTGGCGCGAGCAGGACGGGAGTGTGTGGGGGAGTAGCGGCGCGAGCGGTGGGACCAGGGGACGAGATCAAGACAGACGGGAGGAAGGACTCTCTCCTGGAGGCAGTGGCGCTCACTCCGGAACCCCAGCGAACCCTCTACGACACCCGGTCTCCTCTGTAAGAGGAGGGGAAAATAAGGTCAGATTGTTCCTTATGGCTTATGTCTCAGATGGGATGATTCAGATGTGATTGAACGTGTCAGCAGATAAATGCAACATCAGACGGACAGTGGTATGTTCTGAGAGAAGGGATATTGCTGAAGTCTGTAAGCCTGTAAGGGAATAAGTGGCAATCCGGGCAATGTAGATCCCGTTCCTGGGAAGGACGGTGGGGTAAACATATGAGAGACTGGCCTTATGCACCTGTTTGCACCTGTTTGAAACCTCGCCTTGCTTGTCTGTTCTAACTGTGCTTATTAGCTCCAGTATCTTCCCCTCCTGCTCTCTTTTTCCCACGGTGTGCAAAGTGACTTAAAGGGACGGTATCATATTATACAGTTCATTTTCAAATGAGAGTTATAATAATTATGGTAGACAAAGTCTGCAAACTCGAAGGTTAACATTGAAATTATAAAAGCAGGTTCCAGAGTAGGAACCATCAGAACAAGAATATAGAACTGGAAAAGAGAAGGAGGTTCCTGTTTGAAAAAGGGGGAAAGAGGGAAGAAAAAAAAAAAAAAAAAAGAGGAAAAAAGGGGAAAAAAAGAGAAAAAATCGGGACTCAGGAATCTGGGCTTAAAGTACATTGGGAGGAGGACTTTTCTAACCATTTCCCCCGTTATGGTGGCCTAATAATACTGCAAAGGTGGAATAAGAGTAATTAAAAGGACAGTGCCTGATATTAGGAAAGCTACCCTAACCACGACCTTTGAAGTTTAAAACTGGAGGTAGCGGGGTAACAGTAAAAGAGAAACCCCCAATAAGAGAAGCGCTGGGAAGGAGGTCCCTGGGAAACCCTGGGGAAAAGAAAGATAAAGGAGAACATGAAGGGGAAAAACACGAGAACGAACGAGCCCAAAAACCCAAGGGAGAGTTTGAATTCCAGCTCAATACAAAAATATTTAAAGGAAACAAGTCAAAAAAGCCCGGGTTTCGAGGGAAATCAAAGAGGGGGGAGAGAGCGGAGAAAGGAAGTTGGAAAACCGGAGGGGGCAAGGGGAGACTCTTCGGGAGAAGAGGTGGATCAGGAGAGTGGAAGAAGGCGAGAAGGGATCCCCTCTCAGATACCCACAAAGGGGGAAATGCAGGAAATGTTCCTAAAATTAGAAAATATAATTAAAGCCGAGATTTTAACTGTAAGGAAAGACATGGGGCACTTACTGAAGCGAGTAGAAGAAATGGAGGATCAAACAGGAAGACAGGCCAGGGAGATACAGGAATTAAAAATACAAGTAAAGAAATCGCAGGAAGCGCATAGAGAGATCCGATATAAGATGGAGGAACAGGAAAATCAAAACCGAAGACAAAATTTGAGAATTAGATCATTGCCGGAGCAACAGGGAGAAGAACTGGGTACAAAAATTGGAAAGATATTTAATCCCTTACTGGGAAAAGAAGAGGGGTCAGAGCTAAAACTAGAACGTGCGCTCAGAATAAGGAAACCCCAAGGGCTGAGGGAAGAAATCCCGAGGGATGTAATAATAAAATTCCAGCAATACGAAGATAAGGCGAAGATTTGGAGTAAGCTTAGAGGCCTGGCCCCGATTCAATATGAAGGAGTAAAGTTACAGATTTTTCAGGACTTGGCACCAGGAACTCTGGCTCGCAGAAGAAGACTAAAGCCTTTATTGGATCAATTGAGAAGTGTAAACGTGAAATATAGTTGGGGTTACCCGGCAGCGCTTTTAGTGCAGAAGGAGGGGATGACATTCAAGCTCAAAACCTTGGATGAAATTGAGGACTTCTGTAATAAAATAGGAATTCCACTTCCTCTGATCCCATTAGACCCCTGGGATGTGTAATGACTGAGAGGCCCAGGAAGGGGGAATCGCAGGCAGCTTAATAGAGGCATAATCGTGTTTTATCATGTTTTTATTCTTTTTTTTTTTTTTTTCCTCCTTTTCCGGTGTCTTTCCTGTGTCTCCCGATGTGTTTGGTTCTTGATCGGGGGGTGGGGGGAGGGGGGGGGGAGGTGCGGCTGAGGGGGAAGGAGGGGGATTGGGGCCTAGGGGGAGGTGGGTGGAGAGGGGACGTAGTCAAGGTCATACCCTGGGAGATTTGGCTTGCAGAGGGAGTAATACTCACTATGCAAAGCAGAGGCCCGGAATGGGCTGGGTGGGTGGGTAGGGGGGGGAGGGTAGGTGGGGGAGGGGGGGGTAAGGGGGGGGGAAATGTTCCTGGGGGGGTACTAGGGTATACTAAAAGGTTCAGAGTATTTGTTCCCAGAGAAGGATTGGATGGCTGAGATAAAATTCTTGTCATACAATGTAAAGGGCCTGAACTCGCCTGATAAGAGATTTAAGCTTTTAAAAGAACTTCAACAATATAAAGCAGAAATAATTTTTTTACAAGAGACGCACTTAACACAAGACACAAATGTGAAATTGTACTCCGTGAACTATCCAACCTGGATCTATGGAGATTCACCAATTAGAAGGGCAAAGGGGGTGGCTATTGGGTTCGAGAAGGGTATTAAATATGAGGTGTGCGATAGGCTGACCGACCCAGAGGGGCGATATCTATTTTTGAACGGGAAAATAGGAGATAGAAAGATCACTCTAGCTAACATATACTGCCCAAATAAAAACCCAGAGAGATATATGATACAAACAATGAGGAGACTAGAGGAGTTTAAGAAAGGAGAGGTAATAGTGGCAGGGGACATTAATTTTTGTTTGGATCCAGCAGCTGATAGTACGTCCGGTGCAAGGGGGAGGAATGTGAGAAATATAAAAAAAGTAAAACTTCAGTTGAGGCGTTGCCAACTGATAGATGTATGGAGGATACAGCATGAAAAAATAAAAGATTACACGTTTTTTTCCCCAGTGCACGGGACGTATACCAGGCTGGACTATATGTTGGTCGAACATAGGTTACTGGAGTGGGTCTCGGAAACAAAAATAGAGATAGCCACTTTCTCAGATCATTCCCCAGTGGTAATGAAGTTGAAGATACCCGGGATACAAAGACGCCCTTTTTCTTGGAGGTTAAATGAGGAGCTTCTTTGGGATAAGAAAACAGCGGAAATTATACAGAAAGAGATAGAATTTTACTTTGAGACAAATAGTACGGAGGGGGTGTCGGGAGCGGCCCTATGGGAGGGTCATAAAGCTTACATCAGGGGCGTCCTCATATCTATGGGTACCAGGAAAAAAAAGGAAAGAAAAGAAGAAAAGGAGAAATTAATGAGAGAGATTTATAGTCTGGAACAGAGGCACAAAATGCAAGGGGGCCAACAACAAGAGACCTTTCACAGATTGATCAATAAGAGAGAGGAACTTAAAGATATTTATGAGGAAGAAACTAGAAGGACGTTTCTAGGTAGAGCTAGAGAAAGGTATTATGGGGAAAATAAAATAGGAAAAAATCTAGTAAGACAAGTGAAAAATAAAAAAGGGGTCAACTTCATCGATAAAATAAAGGATAAGAATGGTAAAACGGTATACACCTCTAGGGAAATAGCAGAAGTATTCAAACAATATTACGAAGCCTTGTATAATGTGGAAAAGAGAGGGGAACAGGGAAAAGGGCAAAGGGAAAAAATGAAAGAATTTATATGTAAAGCCAAAATGCCCCGCCTGACAGATGGGGAAAGGGAAGACATGGAGAGTCCCATTACTGAAGAAGAAATCTACGAGGCATTAAAGGAGACAGCTTCAGGGAAAAGCCCGGGCTCAGATGGGTTCGTAATCTCGTACTACAAAAAATTTAAGGAACTTTTAGTCCCCCATTTATGTAAATATATCAACGGATTAGGTACTGAGTATGATATGGGGAGGGAAACATTGCGGGCCGCGATCACTTTAATCCCGAAAGAGGAGAAAGACCAAACACTTTGTGGTAACTATAGGCCGATCGCGCTGCTAAATACAGACGTGAAATTATACGCTAAAGTAATAGCAGCAAGATTAAAAAGAAATATGACAAAACTGATACATCCGGACCAAGTCGGGTTTATCCCGGAGAGAGAGGGCAGGGACAATGGAATAAGGGCCGTGCTCCTCATCCAAGCTTTAAAAGACAGTGGGTCCCCAGGCCTATTCCTGTCAATCGATGCCGAAAAAGCATTTGACAGGGTAGACTGGGGACTCATGTTAGAAACACTAGAAGAGATGGGGGTGGGCCCGAGGATGTTATACTGGATCAAGGCGCTATATAAAAACCCACAAGCGACGGTCAAGGTCAACGGAGAATCTTCTTCTTTGTTGCAAATGAGCAACGGGACTAGACAGGGATGTCCATTGTCGCCCCTACTGTTCGCGATATCACTAGAACCTTTGCTGGCTGCGATTCGTAATAATCCAGACATTAAAGGGATTAGAATAGGGGAAGAGGAACACAAATTAGCCGCTTATGCGGATGATGTGCTCTTCTTCATTACAAATCCCAGGATAACGATCCCGAATCTGTTAAAGATAATAGATGAGTTTGGACAGATCTCTAACCTAAAAATTAACCTTGGAAAGTCAGAGGTTTTAAATATAAATATCTGTAAACAAGAAGAGGAGAGACTATGTGCGCAATTCTTTTTTCCCTGGCGTAAAGAAATTAAATATCTGGGGGTCCTCTTGTCGAACAACGTAAGAAAATTATATTTAAAAAACTATATACCTTTACTAGAGGAAATCAAGAGCGAAATAAATAAAATCTCAGCGAGTCCTCTTTCGTGGTTAGGTCGGATAAACGTGGTAAAAATGATCTTAGTCCCGAAGATAATATATAAATTTCAAATGATGCCCATAGCACTCCCTGCGACCTATTTTTCAGTTTTAAAGAAGATAATATCAAAGTTTATATGGCAAAATAAAAAACCGAGAATCTCGTATGCGGTACTAAGAGGAGGGAAAGATCAAGGTGGAGTGGCAGCCCCGGATATAAAAAGATATTATAACGCTGTAGTACTGTCACGGGTGGTAGAGTGGGCGAAAGAGGGAAATGATAAAAGATGGGTAGGTATAGAAAGCACGCTTTCACAAACACAATTAGGAAGAATAATTTGGAATCCGCCACAATTCAGGACACTGGGCTTAAACACTCACAAGATTACACGACAAGTCTTTAAACTATGGGATCAATTACACACGCAAAAAAAGTGGAGGTATAACTCACCGTTGATTTTTCTGAAAGATAATAACTATTTCCCACCAGGACAACGAGAAATAGGGGGGAACTGGATATTAAAAGACAATGCACAATTAAAAGATATCTTAGTAGAAGATAACTTAAACACGTTCCAAGCACTAAGAGAAGACACAGAATTGATGAGGATTGATGAATGGCGGTACCTCCAGTTAAGAACCTTTGTTTTAAAGTTACCCCATCCCCTCCGGAGTAAAGAAGAGTTAAGACCCTTTGAACAATTGTGTCAGAAGGACAAAACAACTAAAAAAAGAAAAAATATTGGTTCGATATATAAAATAATCTCAGAGGGGGACGAGCTGGAGGAACCGACATTTCTTAAAAAGTGGGAAAAAGAATTGGGGGTTCAATGTAATATTCAAATTAGAAAGAAAATATTAACTTTAATTCACTTTGCGGGGGGAGGGAGTAAAATGATAGAAACAAATTACAAATGTATAGCAAGATGGTATGCTACCCCTGACAAACTAAGTAGGTTTAGAAACGATCAATCACCGGAGTGCTGGCGAGGTTGTAAATCTATCGGGAGTATGGGCCATATATGGTGGGATTGCCCCAAAATTAAAGAATTCTGGAAGAAGATAATTGAATTAGTAAAGGTGGTAACGGGAAAAGTGGTCAGAGAAGACCCATGGATGGTGTTATTCCATGGGACAGAAGAGACAATTAACCAATACAAAGCATCATTAGTCCCTATATTATTAGACATCGCAAAAAATCTCATCCCGAGAAAATGGCGAGAGAAAGAAAGCCCCAAAATCCAAGATTGGATTCGTCAGGTTACCAAAATTCAACATATGGAAAGTGGGGAGGGTGGAGAGGAGGAACCAGCCATAAAGGAGGAGAGGGATCGGAAATGGGATCTCTGGGAGAAATTTAAAAAATCATGGCGATATGTGGAGGAAATAACGCAGGAATAACTACGGGAAAGGTAAACTGGAAGTGAGGATTTAAGTAGAACTCTGAGGAAAAGTAACCAGGAACAGGGAGGTGGGAGGGAGGGGGCAGAAAAGAGTATAAAGGGACAAAGAGAAGAGGAGGCACAAACGAGAGTAGATATTCGATGTATCGTCTTAGGATACGGGATGCTTACCTCTTCTCTTTCTACCCATAACGAGTGTGAAAAAGAGAGGGAAGGGGGGGGGGGTGGGGAGTAAATAAAGTGAAGAACTTGGGCGAAGGATGATAAGGGATAAATTTAAAGGGAAAGTTAGAGATGACTCGATGACGTTCCCTTTCTTGGTTTTTTTTTGTGTTTTTTTTTGTTTAAATGTATAAATGAATAAAGTCTTTGAACGATAAGGTTTACTAATAGGAAGAGCTACAATGATGTGAAGTTAAGACGAGGCAAACTAAAATGAACGCCAAGGTGATTGGCACCTCGCTGATAAATTCGCTGAAGTAGCAAAAAAAAAAAAAATAAATAAAATGGTGGACCGCGGTCTGGTTCCGGCCCCAGTGTCCGGTTCTGCCCGGACCGCAGCCTCGCCAAGTAGTTTCCTGTGTGTCCTCTCCCTGTCACCGGTGTCACATCACATTCAGCTACCCTTCACATTTTGCTACCTGCTGTAGTGCGCATACGCGACGCCGCCATATGCGTTCCAGCACGGGGCCCCTTTGCTCGCCACGCTTTGGGCATGGCCTTGCTTCGCTCGGCATTATTATAATCTAACTCTATCTCCACTTGAATGTTGGGGCTTGAACCTGGACTCAGGGGTGGAATGCATATGCGGCGTCGCACATGCACAGTACAGCGGGTAGCCAAATGTGATAGGTCGCCATATGTGACGAAAAACACCGGCTCACCCTCCTGCCTGCCTGCTTGCCGATGCTGCTATATACACAGCATGGCAGGCGCGGCACGCCTGTGCCTTCTCCAATATCATTGCACTGCCCCCTCCCTACACTGCTGTCTTATTCACACAAAACATGAAGTGCAGCCACTCTGGACAAAGGGCGGGACTTTTTAAGTTAAGAAGTGAATGATTGGTTGCTAGACAGCGGGGCAGTCTCAGCAATAAATCACTCACTTTTAACGTGAAAAGTCCCGCCAGTTGTCCAGAGCGGCCGCACTTCATGTCTTGTGTGAATAATGTGAATAATGTAGGGTTCTGGGGGGGGGGGGGGTGCTGTGTTGTAAAGGACAGGGGTTTTATATTGAGAGAGGACTGTGATTGGGGGGATCAGTCTGTTATGGGTGTCAGCCTGTTATGGGGGGTCAGTCTGCGATGGGGGTCAGTCTGTAATGAAGAGAGCTCAGTCTGAGATGGGGGGTCAGTCCGCAATGGGGGGTCAGTCTGTGATGGGGGACAGTCTGTGATGGGGGTCAGTCTGTGATGGGGGACAGTTTGTGATGGGGGCCAGTCTGCGATGGGGGGTCAGTCTGCGATGGGGGGGGTCAGTCTGCGATAGGGAGAGCTCAGCCTGCGATGTGGGGTCAGTCTGCAATAGGGGGCCAGTCTGTGATGGGGTCAGTCTGCGATGGGGGGTCAGTCTGTGATGGGGGAGAGCTCAGTCTGCGATGGGTTGGACAGTCTGTGATGGAGAGAGCTCAGTCTGCTATGGGGGGGGGGTCAGTCTGTGATGGGGGGTCAGTCTGTGATGAGGAGGGTTCAGTCTGCAATGGGGGGTCAGTCTGTGATGGGGGGCCAGTCTGTGATGGGGGTCCAGTCTGTGATGGGGGGTCAGTCTGCGATGGGGGGTCAGTCTGCCATGGGGGGGTCAGTCTGCTATGGGGGGACAGTCTGTGATGGGGGTCAGTCTCTGATGGGGAGAGCTCAGTCTGCGATGGGGGCCGGTCTGTGATGGGGGGTCAGTCTGTGATGGGGAGAGTTAAGTCTGCAATGGGGGGTTAGTCTGTGATGAGGGGTCAGTCTGCGATGGGGGGCCAGTCTGCCATGGGGAAGGGTCAGTCTGCGATGGGGGGGCCAGTCTGTGATGGTGGGGGGGTTCAGCCCGTGATTGGGGGTCTGTCTGTGATGGGGGATCAGTCTGTGATGGGGGTCTGTGATTTGGGGGGTCATTCTGTGATGGGATCTGTGATGGGTCAGGTTAGTCTGTGATGGGGTCTGTTATTTTGGGGGGGGACAGTCTGTGATGGGTCAGTCTGTGATAGGAGGGTCTGTGATGGGGGTCAGTCTGTATTGGGGGGGGTCTGTGGTGGGGGTTTAGTGATGAGGGGGGGCTGAGGACACTGATGTAAAAGGGGGTCTGTGATGTGATTTGAAAGGGGGGGACTGAAGACACTGATGTAAAAGTGGGTCTGTGATTTCTGCACTAGAAAAACACAGATCTCTGCAAGGGCAATAGAAAACAATTGTTTTCTATGTGTCCTGCTCACACTGCAACAGCACCCCTGTGTGCTGAGCAGTGTGGTGCAAAATGCATACTGTTTCTATGCACCGCCACTGAGCTATGGTGCATAAAAATGAATTCAATGTATTTTGACATTTCAGTGGAGGATATCATGAGGAGTGATAGCACCAATATGACATTTGGACCTCCGCTGGAAGAAAAATTTTCCGACCGGACCACCGTGAATTTTCAGTAGCCCTGCACTAGAGTATTAATTCCTACATTTTTAACATTTTTATTATGATTTTGGAATAAATACATATTTTTTCAATACATCTGTGAATGTCTCCCTCTATAATTAATTAAATTATTTAAATTATTTACACTATTATATTTTATGATAAATATATTTTTATTATAATGAATGTGTACTATGCTTCAGAAAATCTAGTATGTATAAACAAATCAATCCGCAAACACTTTAAAATATTTTTTTTTTAACTTAATATTTTTATTTTTTAAAGTAGGACAAAAACATTACTTCAGTCATACAAAAAAAATTCCAAAATGTGTTTATATATTTATACACACACACACACACACACACACACACACACACACACACACACACACACACACACACACACACACACACACACACACACACACACACACACACACACACACACACACACACACACGTCTTATATATATATTTGTATGTATATATTTATTTATATATATCAATTCCCGTTCAATGTATACTTTTATCCCTCACATGACTTGGTGAGATTTTAGTCATCTGGAATTCGGTACTAGCCGGGGATTCCACCTGCGGAAGAAAGCAGGGCAGCATGGCCCTGGCATCGGCTCTCCCGATCTCACTGACAAAGCAGTAAAGCAACGGGTCAGCCACACAGTTGACGCTCGATAACGCCAAGGTGAGTTTATAGAACTTAAATATTTTCCTGGCAAAGTGGCAATTTCCTGGCTCATAGAAGCCCCGGAGGAACAAGACTACATGGTAAGGTGTGAAACTCACCAAAAACGTCACTACAATGACAAGAAGTAAATGTTTAATTTTGCGCTTGTCCTTGGTTGCTGTGGCTTGGTTTAGGTTCACCGCGACATAAATCCTATGGTAGCACACCACCATGATCAGCAGCGGCAAAAAATGCCCAACGCAGACGTTGAAAATACTGAAAGTCGCTTGCCATGGATCCATGGGGAATCTGTCATAACACAAGATGTCCCCTGTGTCATTATGAGTCCCACGTTCAATGATGATGATGACGTTTGACGCAGACTGTATAGTCCACACCAACAAACAGACCAGTACCGCCACTCTCCTTGTCCGAAGATGGCGATATTGCAAAGGATAGACCACGGCGAGGTAACGGTCCAGGGAGATGCAAGTCAGGAAGCCGGCGCTGCTGTACAGATTGGTGTGCATCATGAACGCACTCAACCGGCAAACCCATTCAGAAAAACGCCAGCTGTCGTGGTTGAGGCTAAAGTCGACCCACAAAGGTAAAGTTAAGGTGTAGAAGATGTCCGCAAAGGAAAGGTTGAATAAATAGATCCCTAATTCATTTTTCTTCTTCACTTGTAAATAGGAGACGTACAGCGAGATCAGATTGGCGGGAATGCTGACCACGATCACGGTGATATAAATGGTCGGGAATAACACTTTATCGAAACCGTGATCCACGGTGCAATTATTAGAGGTGTTGTTTCCAGGTGACATTATATAACAACACAATTACCTCACTAGTCTTTCCCTTGACTAATCATATTACTTCGAGTGACGGTTTATTGACGATATCTTTTTCGGTTGAGTGACTCATGCATGCCAGAGTTGTGCTGAGCAGATCTGAAGTCTAGATATTAAAACAAAAAAAACAAAAAAAGAAAAGTTAAACACAATAAAAAAACTGTCAATGTTTTCTACTGATAAAAGCAAAGGCAGTAAGCAAACAAAATAATTAAAAGAAAAAAAAAACAAACTCATTATGGTTTTATCATGGTTTCTGGTTATGCAAATAATAATGAAAAAAGTGCAATTACGGAAAAGTGATTACATAGTATTTGTCTCTTTCTCTAGACATGACTAAGTTTGGCTTTGTGCTCTGCAGCTGCATGGAGAACGATAACTATAATTTTAGTCAGCGCGATTATTTTACCCAGATTGCTCAAAACTGTCATTAGCAATTTTTTTTTTTTTAACGAAAGCAAAACAAAACCAAGAATCCAAAATTCTAATTGTTTCTTTTTTTTTTTTTTTCCTTCATAAATGTAATTTTTGCTGTAGCACATCCTACAGCAAGAATGAAAAAAATATTGTGTAAAGTCCCCGCCAAAATGCATACCAGACCCCTTCCTCTTTGAGTCTGGTGTGGTTTTTAACCACTTCCCTACCAGGACACTTCCCTCCTATATTTTAAAAAATACATATTGTTTGCTAGAAAATTATTTCCAACCCCCAAACATTATATTTCTTTTTTTTCGTTTAGCAGAGGCCCTGTAGCATAAAGTGATGGGTTTTGCAATTTTTTATGTCATACGTTTTTTTGCACAGCGGTTTTTCAAGCGCAATTATTTTGGAAAAAATACACTTTCATGAATTTTATTACACACAAACGCAATATAATGCCCAATGCTGAGTAAATAGATACCTAACATGTTACTTTTTTTGCTAGAAAATGAACCCCCAAACATTGTATATAAAAAAATTTTTTACCCGAGGCTCTTGAGAATAAAGTGGTGGGGTTTTCAATTTTTTTATATCAAACAGTATTTGCACATCAGTTTTTCAACGCAATTTGTTTGGAAAAAATACACTTTCATGAATTTTATTGCACACAAACACAAATGCCCAATTATTTTGTAGAATTAGATGTTATGATGAGTAAATAGATACCTAACATGTAAAAATTTTTGCTAGAAAATGACTTAGAACCCCTAAACATTATATTAAATTTTTTTTTATATATAGCAGAGGCCCTGTAGAATAAAGTGGTGGGTTTAGCAATTTTTTTATATCATATGGTATTTGCGCAGCAGTTTATCAAACACAATTGTTTTGGAAAAAATACACATTCATGAATTTTATTATTATTTCTCCTCACTATTGCAGCTGAGTGCACCTTTTTGTATTGTTTGAAAAAAAAAAGAACATAAAAAATTGGAAAAAGAACTGACCCCCCCTCCCCCCACCCCCCCCCCAATCCATAGCAGACCCGCCCTTTTGTGTCTTGTACAGATTTTAAGAGGCACCTCATGGCAATTTTTTTTTTTTTTTAAACTGAACTTAAAAAATTCAGAAATCCGAACATTTGGAAATTCTAAAATTTTTAATTCTGATAATCGAAAATTAGGCAATTCGAAAACAAGAAAGAAAATACAAAAATCAGAAATTTTGAAATGATAACTAACTAACTAATAATAACTAACTATTAAATTATAGGTATTGGAATTTTCCTTTTAAACAAATACAAATTTATCTAAAGTTACGAATTATCTGAAATAATCAATGCTGCATCTAAACAAATCTAAACATGCATCTAAACAAATGGAAGGTAACTAATTAATAATAAAAAATAATAATAATAATAAAAAAAAAAAAAAAAAGTTCCATTTGTTTAGATGCAGCATTCGTTATTTTGGATAATTTGTAACTTCAGATAAATTCGTATTCATATTCACTAACAGCCAAATTTGAAAGGAAGTTCCAATACCTATAATTTAATACCCCATACACACGACTGGACATTCTAACCACAAAATCCATCTGATTTTTTCCGACGGATTTTGGACAAAACTTGTGTTGCATACACACGGTCGCACAAAGTTGACGGAAAATCCGATCGTTCTGAATGAGGTGACGTTAAACACGTACATCGGGACTATAAACGGGCCAGTAGCCAATAGTTTTCCTCTCTTTGTTTATTCTGAGCATGCGTGGCACTTTGTCCGTCTGAATTTTCTACACACGATCAGAATTTATGCAATCGGATTTTGTTGTCGGAAAATTTTAGATCCTGCTCTCAAACTTTGTGCGTCGGAAAATCCGATGGAAAAAGTCCGATGGAGCCCACACATGGTCGGATTTTAGAACAACATGATCCGATCGCACATTTTCCATCGGAAAATCTGGCCGTGTGTATGGGGCATAATCGTTTTGTTATAGTTAAGTTATTATTACTTAGTTATTATTTAAGATTTTCAAATGTTCGTTCTTATTTTCTGATTTTTGTTCTTTTGAATTTTCGTCTTTTCATTCTTATTTTCCGATTTTTGAATTTGCTAATTTTCGGATTTTCGCATTTCAAATTTCTGAATTTCAGGATTTTCGAATTTCCGAAATTAAAATTTTTCGAATATTAGAATTTCCGAATATTTGGAAAAATGTGTTAAATGGGTTTTCGTTAATTTGGATATTTCCAAATTAACTAATTTGTTGAAACTAGTTAAAAAATGAAACGAATTGCAAAAGTCTACATCGCACTGTACCAGGGGAATTGCCTATGGCTGTGGCACATTCCCGTTCATTTGAATTGGTTTTGCTCGGCAGGGTGCCGAATGCAATATGCAGTTTTGGCATGGCGTGGGTACAGCCCTGAGCGGCTGCATGCCCACCTTTAACCGGGGTGGTCAGGGCACATATAAAACGCAGCTTGGCTGTCGGAATCTACTACCCTCTGGCCACCTGTGTGATTGAGACCCATTAGTGATGACAACATGTTTTGTCCCCCCACAGGGTGATAAGATCAGGTCAGGCAATCAATATAAACTAAAAAGCAGAAAAGTGAAAACAACTACAAACTTTACCAGAATGTTGGGCAACAGCAAACAAGGCTCAGCTCATATCTGTCCTGGGGCTGTTGTGGGTTAAAGGAAAAGTTTATATTTTAAATATTTTAATTACCTAACAGTCCTGAAAACAAATCACAAAATCCACTTATCACAAGGAAAACCGGAGATTGAGCATTCCAGGTGAGAGATCATCAGATTTCTATCTTTTACAAACAGTTTAACCACTTGACCTCTGGAAAGTTTACCCCCCCTTCATGACCAGGCCATTTCACTGCATTGCTTTAAGTGACAATTGCGCAGTCATGCAACGCTGTATATAAATGAAATTTGAATAATTTTATTCCCCACAAATAGAGCCTTTTTTAAGTTAACTTTTTTTTGGTGGTATTTGATCAATCCCGGTGGATTTTTACATTTTGAACTATAAACAAAAAAAATTAAAAAAAAAAAAAAAATGTTTTAATTGCTTGTTATAAACTTTTGCAAACAGGTCATTTTTATCCTTCACTAATGTGCGCTGAGGAGGCGACACTGATGGGCACTGATAACCCTCCCTCCTAATTGGCTCCCGCTGCTGTCAATCAAACCCAGTGAGCCAATGAGGAGAGAGAGGGGGTGAGGCCAAGCCGCGGCTCCATGTCTGAGTGGACACACAGAGTGGCGGCTCGGCTCGGGTGCCCCCATAGCAAGCTGCTTGCTGAGGGGGCACTCGACAGGAGGGAGGGGCCAGGAGTGCCGGCGAGGGACCCAAGAAGAGGAGGATCCGGGCTGCTCTGTACAAAACTACTGCACAGAGCAGGTAATTATGACGTGTTTGTTATTTTTAAACAAAAAAAATACTTTATTTTTTTAAATGTGTGCCTTACCAGTGTTTATGAGTGTACTGTGTGGTGCTTTCACTAAGGGATACGTCATTTTTTTTCCCCCTGCTTTGCAGGGAAACAAAAACCAGCACAACCCGCTGTCAAATCCATAGGAAATCAATTAAATCGATGAGAGTTGAAACGGTCAAATCAAAAATGCCAGTTGGGTGTACAAAAAATGGGCATGGGGTGGTGGACACTGCCCTGGCAAATATTTATCATTGCAAAAAAATAAAAAAGAATTCCATGCAGCTTTAAGCAGCGATTTTTTTTTTTTTTTTTTAGCACTGACATTTACAAAGGAAAAAAAGTTTTGAAATCGCAGGCAAACGTCATCGACAGAGTCTCAGGGGTGCTTACAACGATCAGCTTTTATTTATTCATGTAAAAAGCTTTATCCCAAAAGGAAAAAAAACGGTTTGCTGTAACTGATTATAAAGTGGGAGCTGGAGTTTGCCTTCAATTTGTTAGTGTATTTAACTCTGCTAATACATCTAACACACCCCCCCCCCCCCAGACTGACAATGCTGCTGTCTGCTGTGCCTCCTGTGCTTCTTCATCCAGAGTTGAGTCTCAGTAATACAAGAGGTGTGTTACTGGTCAGATTACCAGGTGAGAACAGAGGGGGGAAATTTTTATGTAAAATAAAACAAATAACAAAAAATATATATAAATTGTGGACAGTGTCAGTGTTTTTTTTTTTTTTATTTCATTTTTTATTATTTTTACTTTTAGATATTTATTTATTACAATATTTCCTTTTTTTTTAATCAATCCTGTTGGGGGGGGGGGGGGGGGGGGGAGCTTTGGTGAAATGTCATGGGTCTAAACATCTTCCCTTTGAGACAGGGAAAGGGACTGAGGACACAGATTCCCCAGTCCCTTTATCAGCAGCCTTCACTGAAAATGAAAGGGCAGAAGACAGGGGGTGGAGGTGCACAGAGGGGGACCGGAGTTACACAAGAAGGGGGTGGGGGAAGGATTGGAGGAGTGCATGGAAGAAGACACAGAGGGGGACGAGGGGGGGGGGGGGCAGGGGATCACACGGACGACACAGTGGAGGACCAGAGGAGGACACAGAGGAGGACCGGAGGATAACATGGAGGACACAGTGGAGGACCGGAGGAGAACACAGAGGAGGACCGGAGGAGAACACGGAAGACACAGACGGGGACCATAGGAGGAGGGGGGGGGGCGGAGGAACACATGGAGGCCGGAGGAACACATGGAGGACACAGAGGAGGTCTGGAGGAGGACAGGGGGGGGACCGGAGGAGCACACGGAGGACACAGAGGAAGACCAGGGGGACCGGAGGACCAGAGGAGGACGGGGGGACTGGAGGAGCACACGGAGGACACAGAGGAGGACGGGGGGGACCAGAGGACACAGAGGAGGACAGGAGGGTCCCAGAGGAGCACATGGAGGACACAGAGGGAGACCAGAGGAGGATGGAGGGGACCAGAGGAGCACATGGAGGACACAGAGGAGGACCGGAGGAGGACAGGAGGGGACTGGAGGTGAACATGGAGGACACAGAGGGGGATTGGAGGAGGACGGGGGGGGGGGGACCGGAGGAGAACATGGAGGACACAGACGGGTACCAGATGCTTTATTGAAATCTATACAGGGAAATAGTTTTTTGTAACTCCCCCCACCGTTGCACTGATCACCCCTGACTGTGTCCAGGTATCGAGTGAAGCATCCAAGCATTTGCATGAGTACAAGTACTCAAGTGCTCGGTATCGGCACCAAAACCGATACTAGTAATGATATGGGTGCAGCCCCAGATTTTACAGGGGAACCTCTTGAAAAAAAAATCATGAGGTCCCCCAATAAACCATTCTAGACCCTGAATCCAAGCATTCAGCCTGGCTAACCATGAAAAGGGGGCATCCTCTTCCTGAACCATACCAGACCACATGCCCCCCACATGGGGGGGGTGTCTTGGCAGGGGGGTGGGGGGGGGGAGCGGGTGATGCTAACAATGCACCTTGTCCCTGTCCCTATGTTGATGAGGACAAGGTCCTCTTTTCCACAACTCTGGCCCAGTGGATGTGGGGGTCTGTGGGTGGGGTGGGGGGCTTATCAGAATCTGGATGTCCACCTTTAATAATAATTTAATTGTGTCATCCTGCGAGGCAGATTGGGCAGATTGGGCAGATCGAGCAGATTGGGCAGATTGGGCAGATCGAGCAGATTGGGCAGCACAGTGGTGTAGTGGTTAGCACTCTCACCTAGCAGTAAGAAGGTCGCTGGTTCAAATCCCAACCACGACACTACCTGCCTGGAGTTTGCATGTTCTCTCTGTGCCTGCGTGGGTTTCCTCTGAGTACTCCGGTTTCCTCCCACACTCTAAAGACATGCAGGTAGGTTAATTGGCTTCTGTCCAAAATTGGTCCTAGTATATGAATGGGGACCTTGAGTTGTGGGCTCCTTGAGGGTAGGGGCCGATGTGAGTGTACAATGTACAGGGATAGGGACAATTGTGGACACTCACTCAGGTTGAACTGGATGTACTGGTGTCTTTATTCAACCTTACAAACTATGAGATCCATGTCAATCATGATGCCCACAGACCGAAAATGGGCCAAAAAAGAAAAAATGACACTGCTGAGACATGTTCCACCCATTTGGTTGTCACCTGCTAAATAGAAAGTCCAGTGGATGACAATTCTAAATCTCCCAGGAATACAGCACACAAAACCTCAAATGAAACAATGTTGCTATTTGCTAAACATATAATACAAAATAGCAAAATAAAGTGCTACAAACTAAACAGTGCTGTATCTTGTGCTCTTACCACAAATGGGCATAGATTAGAGAACACCAGTAGATGACAACTGTTATATACAAGGGGCAGAGTCACCTAGTGACATCATTGATTTTATATATATATATATATATAAAAAATTAATGATGTTGCTGGGATCCAGCCCCCTTGCTTACATGCCCAGGGATTTCCAGCCATGTAAGTAAATGGGGCCAGTGACATCACTGATTGTGCCGGCGTCCATAACAACCATTGGCAGCAGGGGGCTGCCATCGACAATAATGGTAGTAATACCCAGGCCCAGACTGGCCATTTTCCGGATGGGCCGGGGCCGCATGTGCTGGCAGGAGCGGCCTGAGGTGGGCAGCACCCGCGGTTCGGATGGTACTGACACAGGCTGTGTTTGCCACTCACCTCCTGCTGTGTGGCCATGCCTGCCCCCGGCTCTCCCACCGGCAGTGTCATCCTGTTGGGGGGACAGAATTAGCTGGACAGGTGGGACTGTGCAGGGGAGGCAGAGATTGAGGGGGGAGCACTGTGGTTGGCAAGGGGGGGGCTCTTTGGTGGGGGGCTGGGATTTCTGGAGGTGCTGTTGGGGGCACTGTGGTGTAGGGTGGGCTCCACTTTGGGTTGCCCCCTCATCCCTTTAAAACTGAACACATATGAATTACACAGGTTCTGTGGCTGATTAAGGTGGTAATTAAACTCACTTGGTGTCTTATCTGCATTAAATTATCATCGGAACCGGTGTAATTCATATGTGTTCAGGTTTAAAGGGATGAAGTGGCACTGTGGGGGGGGGGGGGGCTGTAATCATTGCGGTGCCCCTTGACAGTGCAGTTCCCCTTGTGTTGCAGTGCTCCTTTGCATTGCAGTACAAGGGACTGGCTCCATGAGTGTTCTATCATCGTCTAGCCCTCCCCCCCCCATTCCTGGAAGATGGAACTGGCTTTCGAGAATGCCGGGCCTGTTTTTTCCCCCCGGTAATACCGCTATTATACGTGATATTTATCTGCCGCCAAAAACAGTTAAATATTCAGACATCCTTCAACTGATTCCCAACAGTTTTGAGAGGAGTACAGGGGCAGGGTGCCCTGCTGGCCCCTCCAACCAACCATGATCTGCCTGCATTGTCTAGAGAAGCAAAGAGACCCAGTGATGACTAGACATGTGCACAACAACAAAAATTGTTTTGTTGTGTTTCTTTACGTTTCCGTTGATTCGTAATAATTTGTAATTTCGTAAGACGCAAGTTTTTATATTCAGACTCGTTTGTATTTTTGCAACAGTTATAATTTCGGTGATATGGAATGATTTGCTATGCCCCGTGCAAGGTCGGATTTTCCGATGGAAATTGTTCGATGGGAGCCTTTTGTCGGAAATCCCGACCGTGTGTAGGCGCCATCAGACAGTTTCCATCGGAATTTCCGTTGCATAAAATTTGAGATCTGGATCTCAAATTTTCCGACAACAAAATCCGTTCGCGCAAATTCCGACCGTGTGTACACAATTCCGACGCACAAAGATCCACACATGCTCGGAATCAAGCAAAAGAGCAGCACTGGCTATTGAACTTCATTTTTCTCGGCTCGTCCTACGTGTTGTACATCACCGCGTTCTTGACGTTTGGAATTTCCGACCAACTTTAGACAAGTTTGAGCCAACATTCGTCGGAAAAAAAACATGGATTTTGATGTCGGAATGTCTGATCGTGTGTACGAGGCATAATTCCGTTTAATTTTCTTTGATTCAAAATTCATAATTTTGTTAGATAATTATTTTAGTTTATTCGGTACACTACTCGTAATTTAGTCATTGTTATTTTTGTGAGATTGCCATCAGATTATCCATTGATTTGTACTTTCGTAGGAAATAAAGAATAATAATCCTATCCTTGCTTTTCTAATAAGTCCTGTACTTACTCTACTCCCTCCGTCACGAGACCCGAGTCTCCTCCTCAACTAAATCTAAAAAGATTCAGGAATGCAGTGTGACTCAGACACAAAAGGGATAAGCTGATTGGCTAAAGATATTAAGTAAGATACATCACTCACTAATACTCTGCGCATTTGAAAGAACGATTTGAGAACACAAAATTACGAACATACGAATGAAAATATGAACATCCGAAATTACGAACATACATATTAAGTAGGGCTGTGGAAATTAAAGATTAATTCCTCTTTTAATCGATTAATTTTTTTGATCGATCAAAATTATTTTGATCGGTTCTCACCTCTCCGCCGGCTTCCATGTCTTCAGGGAGTTCCATCGGAGATCCGGTGACGTCATGGACATCGACGTCAATGGAGTCTGGTGACGTTAAAGTTCTGATTGAACGTAACGCGTACGGGGAAGGAGCTACGCATGAAGTCACCCGCTGCTGCCCTATGGAACTAACACGATTGTCGGCTTTACATGCTGTGTTTTTATCATCTTTATGCGAGTAGTTTGTGTTTGAACACAAAAATTAAATCTTATAGCGGTGAGCACTTAGATCTTTTCTTTCTACCCATGACCTGCCGTCCTTGCTGAGATCTAAGGAGACGTGAGAGACGTTTATGGTCCGTGTTAACCCTTTTGATAATCGCTTGCATGACCACCTGTTTGCACAGGGGTCCATGCCATAAGGTGAGAGTGATTAGTTAGACCGGAGGTGGAGGGATTGTCACGTTACAGTGGGAAAAAAATGACTTACGTCAGTGCTACAGTTTGAATTTAAAACGTATTTGTGTGAACTGTGAAGTTAAGTCATGGATTGTGGAAACGAAACTAGTGTCGGGTGATTGTATATAGTATATACCATATTTACCACTGACTAATGCAGAGTTGCAATGCAAGGAGATCAGCTAAAAGTAGTTGGATCTGTATGTGCGTCATAAGTAATCAAAATTAGTCGATTAATCAATTTAAAAAAAAAATTGATTAATCAAACACAAAAATTTTAATCAGTAACAGCCCTAATATTAAAGTGGTTGTATACTCATTTTTTTAACTTTTACCTACAGGAAAGCCTATAATAAGGCTTACCTGTAGGTAAAAAAATATCTCCTAAGCCTGTACGGTTTAGGAGATATTCCCCTCGGTATGCACCGCTGACTGCAGCGGCGCATGCGCACAAGGGGATTCTTGGCTGAAAGTCCGGCAGTGGCCGGCCCGGCCGGGATGAAATCTCCCGCGCGCATGCGCGGGAGTGACGATATCGCGGCTCCGGCCACTCACAGCGCCGGAGCGGCGATACCTGGAAGAAACGCAGAGGGAGCATGTCAGCTCCCTCGGAGTGGATCGGGCCAGATGTCGGGGCCTCGTTCTAAGGTAAGTATTTCATAATGAGCTAGTATGCGGTGCATACTAGCTCATTATGCCTTTTGCTTTGCAGGTGGTACAAAAAAAATAAAAAATTAGCGGGTTTACTACCGCTTTAAGATACATTTACACTGTCCATTCAAAACAACGATTTGAGAACACAAACAAACGAAATTACAAACAGATGAAGAAATAAAATTATGAACACACGAATGAAAATATGAACACATGAAATTACTAACAGACAAAGCATTGAAAATACCAAATGGTTTTACAGAAATGAGCATGTTGGTTCTGTTCAGGAAAGGAGCGTTTGATGTCTTTAATTTACACTGCAACGCTCTGCATTGCTGGCTGCAGTAGGGGTCAGCGTGGTGTGTGATTCAGTGAATCACACGGCTCCCTTTTTTTAAAAATAATTATTGCTAGGAGTACAAAATGTTCACTTCATTCACTGCAATTAAAATGCAGCATGTCTGCATTACCGCAGCACTAGGCTGCATAGCCGTGTGAATGGGACACATAGGACATAGATGTTTCTTGTGTGTCCCTGCGGTGACAGAGCTTTTTACAATGTAGTAGAACGTCTGTCACGGCATATAGTGTGAATCTGATAGTGTGTACGGGGCTTTAGCCCTGAGGGTTTGCTGGTACCAATAACACACAAATATTGGATAATAATAGATAAGGAAGTGTCCTTCCTTATCTATTACATCTACCCACACTGTTCTGCAATAGGACAAGTGATGAGAAGTTTACAACAAACTGATAGTTCACATTTTACGTAAACTCCCATAATACTTACAGAAGGCCCTTCAACTCCGTGACACTCATTGAAATCCTGTGTTTCACTTCTCATAATCTCACAATTCAAAGTGGTTGACACACAGGAAGTCACACAAGGAGGCAAAAGGGAACTGATCAACACGGATACCCAAAACCACACACTAAAATATGACCTCCAGCTTTCCTCAAGTCTTGTACAGTTATACTGGCTTCTCATCTGTACTGAAATGGCTTACTCTGATTTTACTGCACACTGTGAGCTTCTCCAGGGGAAAAGGGAAGACAAAATAGAAGCAGAATAAACAGCCTTTAAATGTAATATAGTAACTATTTTATCTTTGTCAGCAGGATGATCACGTCTTATAGCCACTATCGAGCTTCTACTGATTGGTCCCCTGACACAAACAAACATTTTCCACAGTTAGTTCTGGACAAGTTAGCCAACTTTTGTATCCTCCAATTCAATTTGATCACCCCTTTTCTTTTGCACATTGTATGCTTTCATTCATAATTACATTTGGTCCTTTTGAAACAAACCAGCTTGTTTTATTTGGTTCAAAGGATGCTCCATTCCTTGTCACTCTTTTGGAAATGTCCAGTAGCAGTAAGAGGGTCAAAATCCCTGTGAACTTGGTTCACATTGGCTTACATTGAGTTCTGGTTAAGCCTGCATGTCAGAAGAGTCAATATGAGTAGACTATATGTTCCCCCATCTTGTCATTTCCTGATTGCCATAACTGCCGGATGTCCCTCATGACCCAGATGAAGGCTTCCTTTGAACATAAGGATGCAGTTTTCATAAAAAATGAATTGCCCTCCAATGGCGAGTTCCTTCAATGCCTTTGGGCAACCTGGTGCACACTGACTCCATGTCCCAAGATGAATACATATTTGTAGATATGTCAAATTCTACTGATAAAGCTCTCTTCGTGGCCCATGGTGCAATGGCACGGGGAATTCCATTAGCAGCAAGGAAGCAAAAATACTGTATTCCTTAGGCAAGGTGTGAATGGGGGCTGAGGCTTGGGATAATATTGAAAGTTCATCTTCAGTTTTTGTTGGTCTAGATTGGCATTTCGAAGACCAAGAACCTGCTGCTCGACTTTGGTGGAAGGTGTAGAGAAAGGAGAGTAGATCAACTGCAATGGCTTGTGATGTGTCACATTTCCATAAGCAAGTTTATAGAAAAGATATGTGTAAATTTTTTTTAGCCTAGTTGGGGGGTCTGTCCATGTCTGAGAAGCTCTCCTATGATAATGAATGCCTCTCATGGCCCAGCTGAAGGCTTTCTTTGAACATAAGGACGCAGTTTCATGAAAAATGAAATACCTTCCAATGGCAAGTTTCTTCTATACCCTCCAGTAACCTGGAGCACATTGATTCCATGTCTTAAATTGAATACATTTCTGTAGCTATGCCAGTTCAAAACTATTCATAAAGCTCTATCCATGGCCCGTCGTAATATGGCATGGGGAATAGCCAGGGCCGACTTTAAAGCGGAGGTCCACCCTAAAGTGGACCTTCCGCTCATCGGAACCCTCCCTCCCTCCGGCGCCACAATTGGCACCTTTCAGGGGGGAGGGGGGTGCAGATACCTGTACAGTACAGGTATTCTGCACCCACTTCCGGGATAGCTCTCTGCGGAAAGGGGCGTAGATTACGCCCCTTTCCGCAAGTGCCCGTCCCTTTCCGCAAGTGCCCCACTGCCTGCTGGGAAACACACAGATTCCAGAGGCAGCGGGGACCGTCCTTATTGCGCAGCGCGATTCACGCATGCGCAGTAGGGAACCGGGAAATGAAGCCGAAAGGCTCCATTTCCTGATTCCCATACCCAAGATGGCGGCAGCAGCACCTTACAGACAATCTAGAGATCGGCTTCGGGTGCCGACATCGCGGGCACACTGGACAGGTAAGTGTCACTATTTTAAAAGTCAGCAGCTGCAGTATTTGTAGCTGCTGGCTTTAAAAAAAAAAAAAAAACGCGGAGTCCCGGTGGACTCCCGCTTTAATATTGATTGGACCCTGGGCAAAAATTTTCCTGCCCCCCCCTCCCCCCCCCCCCCCCCCCCCATGCAGTTTCACTCTCCACCTGCTCTGAGACATACAATAAATAGCAGCTAGACTTAAAATCAGTTTACTGTATCAGATCAGGCAGCAATTGCCAGCAGTTACAACACATCATTACTGCTTACTGACTGGTTGCTAAAGGTTACAGCATACTTTACGGCTTACTGATTAGTTGTTAGAGGTTACAGCAGCTAATGATTTCTGCTTGTTAATTGGTTGCTAGAGATTACTGTACAGTAATACTGCTCACTGATTGGTTGCTAGAGGTTACAGCACATCATCTCCTCACTGTGGGGGAGCATGATATACATATGAATGCCACCTTTATTTACATATCAATGTCACTGGCCGCAGCTATTTACTTGTTAGTAATGTTGACGCTATTTACATATGAATTCCGGTTATTTACATGTAAACACAGGCTCTGCAGATGAGTCATCTGTACACAACAATAGGGCAGAGCTGGGCAGCATTAGTAACATCATTTCACACTGAGATATCGGGACACAGCACAGGACTAAAACTTCAAAGGACAAGGGAATTTAAACTGGGATAGTTGGCAAGTATGAGGCAGCTGCTTTGGGCCCCACAACAATGACAGGGCCCAGGGAAGCTGCCCCATTTGCCCTGCCTTAAAGACGGCCCTGGGAACAGCATTAGCAGCAACAAAGTAAACATATTCCTCTGCTATGGGGTGATTTGTGGCTGAACACTGGAATGATCTCAAAAGTTCATATGCCGCTTTTGTAGGTCAAGGTTGGTATTTTAAAGAACAAGAACCTTTCCTTAAACTTTGCCGGAAGTTGTAGAGCAAGGAAAGTAGGTCGCCTGCAATGTCTAGTGTTGTGTTACAATTTTGAAAGCAAGACCATAGAAAAGATATGTGTGAAATGTTTCACATCCTCAAACAACTGCTAATGTCTCATTTCCGTCTAGATGTGGGGTCTATCCACATCTGAAGAGCTCTTCTGCCATAATAAATGTTCTTCGTGGGCTAAATGAAGGCTTTCTTTGTACATAAAGATGCAGTTTCATGAAAAATAAAATGCCTTCCAATGGCGAGTTCTTTCCATACCCTCTGGTAACCTGAAGTACTTTGATTCCATGTCTTAAATTGAATACATTTCTGTAGCTATGACATGTTCAAACCTATTCATAAGGCTCTCTCCATGGCCCATGGTGTCATGGCATGGGGAACTGCATTAGCAGCAAGGAAGCAAACATATTTCTTTTTCCATGATGTGATTTAAGGCTGAATCTTAAAAGTTTATCTGCTGTCTTTGTAGGTCTTGGTTGGTATTTTGAAGTCCAAGAACCTCTCCTTCAACTTTGCTGAAAGGTGTAGAGCAAAGAGAGTAAATTACTGCCAATGGCTGGTGATGTTTTTTTACAATTTTGAAAGAAAATCCATAGAAAAGATATGAAATGCTTCACATCCCCAAACAGCAGATAAAATCTCTTTTAAGTCCAGGTGTGGGGTCTATCCACATCTGAAGAGCTCTGCCCTCATAATGAATGTCCCTTATAGCCCAGCTGAAGGCTTTTCTTGAACATAACGATGACGTTTCAGGAAAAAATGAAATGCCGTCCAATGACCAGTTCCTTCTACATCCTCCAGTAACCTGGAGCACGTTAATTCCATGTCTTAAAGTGGTTGTAAACCCTTACAAACCACTTTGACCTACAGGTAAGCCTAGATTAAAGCAAGATTCCACCCTAAAGTGATCGGATCCCTCCCCCCCTCCGGTGTCACAATTGACACCTTACAGGGGGAGGGGGGTGGAGATACCTGTCAAAGACAGGTATTTTCACCCACTTCCGGGCATAGACTCCCGTGGGAGTCTACGCCATTTCCTGTCCTGCTGCGCTGTCTGCTGGGACACACACGGGTCCCAGTGACAGCGCGGAGATTTCCTATTGCGCGGCGCGGCTCGCGCATGCGCAGTAGGGAAGCGGGAAGTGAAGCCGATTCGCTTCACTTCCTGATTCCCTCACCTAGAATGGTGGCGACAGCAGCCGAGAGCCGAGCGATCGATCGGCCTCGGCTGCCGGCATCGCTGGAACCCGGGACAGGTGAGTGTCCATTTATTAAAAGTCAGCAGCTATAGTATTTATAGCTGCTGGCTTTTAATATTTTTTTTTTTTGGTGGAATCCCTCTTTAAGGCTTACCTGTAGGTCCAAGAAATATCTCCCAAACCTATACGGTTTAGGAGATATTTGCCCGAAGACGGGCACCGCCATCTATGGCGCATGCGCTGTAGACAGCGGCGCGCAGGCGCACTGAGCGGGGCATTGTCGATGACGGCAATGCCGCGAGTCTCGGCTCCCGTGCGCATGCGCGGGAGTGACGTCATCGCTGCTCCGGCGAACGACAGCGCCGGTGTCTTGTCAAATAACGTCCTCCATCGGATAGTGTCCGCTGTGTACTGCGCATGCACAGTACACAGCAGCACAGATTCTGAAAATTGCCGAGGATGAACGGCGCCTGCGCCGTGAGTCCAGGTTCTATCCCCACTATCCAAGTGGACATAGAGTAGGAATAAAAAAGAGCTGAGCGCAGTGAGGCCGAGCCCGAAGCGTGGCGAGCCCGTGAGGGGCCCTCTAATATTCACAACCCTATGTCCGCTTCGATGGTGGGGCTACCACCTCCACTCACGGCGCAGGCGCCGTTCAGCTTCGGAGATTTTCCAAAGCTTCGTCTGCTCCGTACTGCGCATGCGCAGTACGGTCCGGACACTATTTGAAGGCCGGACACTATACGGCAGAACACTGGAGCAGCGAGACCCACGGAGACCCACCAAGAAGATGGATGCTCGGAACTACAGGGGACAGCGGTGACTTCGCTGGCTCCTGTGTCAGGTAAGTGACACATAATGGACTACTATGCGATGCCTTTTGCCATGGTGGGATTTGGGGCTGAATCTTAAAAGTTCATCTGCTGTTTTTGTAGGTCTAGGTTGGTATTTTGAAGACTTTTCCTTCAATTTTGGTGGAAAGTGTAGGGCACGGAGAGTAGATCATCTCCAATGGCTGGTGATATTTCACAATTTCGAAAACAAGTCCATAGAAAAGATATAAAATGTTTCACATCCCCAAACAACAGCTAAAGCCCCTTTTTGGTCCAGGTGTGGGGTCTGTTCATGTCTGAAGAGCTCTGCTTACATAATGAATAATGAATGTAAATTCTCACCATGTTGTTTGTGAACTAGGATGACACCTAAACCCGCAGAGATAGTCATTTTCGGGGTGGTGAAATTGAATCAAAACAGGCATTAGTGGTTTCTGTCATTTACTAAACCCAATCTGATTATTATCCCCCACCCCACTCCCATGATGTCCTGTTGCCAAAACAGGAAGTGAGAGGAAAGGACTTCAAAGTGGAGGAATCCCTGGTTGTCACCAGAGAACAAGTGTCCCCAATTAGAAGAATTTTCATCTCTTCCTGTTCTGGTGAAAACCCAAAATTTGGGATTTTCTTTTACTCTCTGTGATAATCATAAGCGGGACAAACATGGGGAATCTCCCAAACGGGGGCACAGACAGCAATAAGTTATACTTTAAGAAACATATTATCTTCACCCACTTCACGCCCGCACTATAACCGAAAGACGGCTACAGAGTGGGCTTACTTTGCCGGGAGGGTGTACATAGATGTCCTCTCGTGATCACGCTTCGGACTCAGCTGATCATAGATCGGGGTAAAGGGCCAATCACAGCGACCCTTTACCACATGATCAGCTGTCAACTACGGACAGCTGATCCTAGGATGCAAACACAAGCCGGTTATCTGCTTTTCTCTCCTCACACTGACAGCGTGAGAAGAGGAGAGACGATAACTGGTTTCTGTAAAAGGGACATTGACACTGATTATCAGTGCAGTCCCAACATTTCCCACCAGTGCTGCTAATCAGTGCTCATCAGTGCTGCCAATCAGTGCCCACCAGTGCTGCCAATCAGTGCCCATGAGTGCTGCCAATCAGTGCCCACCAGTGCTGCCAATCAGTGCCCACCAGTGCTGCCAATCAGTGATCATCAGTGCTGCAAATCAGTGCCCACCAGTGCTGCCAATCAGTGTCCACCAGTGATGCTAATCAGTGTCCACCAGTGCTGGCAATCAGTGCCCACCAATGCTGCTAATCAGTTCTCATCATTGCTGCCAATCAGTGCTCACCAGTGCTGCCAATCAGTGCCCACCAGTGCTGCACCTCAGTGTCCATCAATGTTGCAATCAGTGCTCATCAGTGCTGCTAATCAGTGCCCATTGGTGCTGTCAACCAGTGCCCATCAGTGCTGCTAATCAGTGCCCACCAGTGCTACCAATCAATGCCTATCAGTGCCACCAACCATTAGGCCTGTGTATATGGCAGCCGGTCCTACAGAAGCCGACTGAATAAGGGCATGACCAAAAAAGGTCTGTCGACTGGCTCCCGGTCAGTGTTCTCGGCCAATGGCTGAGAGAGCTGAATGGAGTGTTGTGCTGGGGGGGTGGGGGGGTCCGCCTATCGGAACACAATAGCACAGCGAGGGGAGATCGCTGCACTAACGTGGGGTTGTTAGTACAGTGGCAAAGCCTCATGGCACTTCTAGTACTGCAGCAGCTGGAGGGATGCCAGTTGGACACCTGTGCATAAATGATACATCTGCTGGAGAGCTTGTTCTTTTGAAAAACAACAGACTTACTGGCTGGATCACCAGATGAAAATAGAAGAAAAAAACCTAAATAAATAAAACGAATGCAGCCATCACATCTAAGAATTGAGGGGAAAATAGTGTTAGATGCACTAGTAGATTTAAATACACTGACAATTGAAGCCAAACTTACATTATTTAAGCAGTTACAGCAAAAAAAATGTGTTTTCATTTTGGGATAAAGGTTTTACATAAATAAACAAAAGCTGATCATTGTAAGCACCCCCTGTCAGTGGTAAATGGTTTGTCTCATCCCTGTAACTGATACATTCGCTGGAGAGCTTGTTCTTTTGAATAAAAAAAATACAGACTTACTGGCTGGATCACCAGATGAAAATAGAAGAAAGAAAATCTAAAAAAATAAAACAAATGCAGCCGTCACATCTAAGAATTGAGGGGAAGGGAATGGACTAGCAGATTTAGACACAAAATTGAAGCCAAACTTACACTTTATAAACAGTTACAGCAAACTTTTGTTTTGTTTTTTTTTCATTTTGGGATAAAGATTTTACATAAAAAAATAAAAGCTGATCGTTTGAACCTCCCCTGTCAGTAGTAAATGGTTTGTCTTATCCAGGTAAACTAAAACATTCTGATGGAGAGCTTGAGCTTTTGAAAAAAAAAAAAAACAGACTTTCTGGCTGGATTACCAGCTGAAAATAGGAAAAAAAAAACGAAATATAATAAAACAAAATAAATAAAAAAAAATCCCCCCAAAAAAAAGACTAATGCAGCCGTCACATGTAAGAATTGGTAAGCTGAAATATAATAAGAATAAGAAGAATAATAAGAATATATATGTATATACACACTATATTGTCAAAATGGGGCACCTGCCTTTACACGCACATGAACTTTAATGGCATCCCAGTCTATATATATATATATATATATATATTTTGTTTCTAAATATATATATATATATATATATATATATATATATATATAATGGTTCCATTCACAAAATGTAATCAAGGCCCATATATATATATATATATATATATATATATATATATATATATATATATATATATATATATATATTTTTTTTTTTATATATATTTAGAAGAAAAAATAACAATATATATATATATATATATATATATATATATATATATTTATATATATATATATATATATATATATATATATATATATATATATATATATATATATAGATATATATAAATAGTATGGTTTTATAATCAAAGCCCATATATATATATATATGGTATGGTTTTATAATCAAAGCCCATATATATATATATATATATATAAAAATATATATAATATATTTTATATTATATATATATATGTATTATTTATATATATATATATATATATATATATATATATATATATATATATATATATATATATATATATATATAAATAATACATATATATATATAATATAAAATATATTATATATATTTATATATATATATAATATTTTCTATAATAAATGTTTGCTTTTGGACTTAATACCGCTTTACACAACAACCTGATACATAGTATCAATATATGTTTCCCACGAAGAATGGTCAGTCTTTTCTTCGATAGACTCCGGAGTTGTTACCCCCCACCCCCCCAATCAAGGGCGACACAAACATTTCTCAAGATTTTGTCAAGATGCCAAAAACAGACGTTTTCACAATTTTTCAGCATTTCTTCTTACCTCTGGCTGTATATCTCGGCTTCCAATGGAGGAAGAGTGCATTTCCTCTGTAGATGTAGAGGGTACATAGTGAGAAGACTTCCTCCTCCTGATTGGTCAGTCCTGTGACAGCCCCGGGTCCCGTCAATCACTCAAAATTTACAGTCAACGAAGAAGTCCCATCAACAAGGAGGAGGAGGAGGAGGAGGAGGATGAGGGCGGCTCGCTCACATGTGTCAGATTTCATCACAATCTAATTTTCTCTAGAATTCTGAGAAAGTTTTGCAACGTCGGCATGTAAAGCCGCACTGCGATATCACCAACAATGAGTGTGGCGCAGAGCCAGGCGTAGATTAGTGTCTTATACACACACACCCACATACTTACATACGCTTATTGAAAGGACCACTAAACAATATATGTTTTTGATGCGTTTCTAGGTGCTTTTTTTTCTTTTCTTTTTTTTCCACATTACTGGGGTCGGGCGCTTTTTTGATGCGTTTTACTGCGTTCCAGTACAGTCCAGTGCAAAAAAAAAATGCAGCGTGTTCTACTTTTTTTCTCTCTAACTGACCGCCATGATGTGAGCTATGCCATTGGAAACCATATAACCTACTTTACATGTGTTTTTGATGTAGAAAAAAAACTGAACTGGACTGCATGTGGTGTGAACTGGCCCAGCTTTAAAAGAGAAATATGGGAATTTTTTTGGGGGGGGGGGAAGTATCCTTACCTACGTGAACAATGCTGCACCTGTCCCCCGCCGGCTCTAAGACTGAGAACTGAGCGATTAAACACTGCGGATCGCTCAGTTTCCAGGGCTCCCTGAGCAGAGAGCTGGTGCCTCTCAGTCACCAGCTCTCTGCTCTGCCCCCCACCATCCTGTGCTCACTGGGGCACTGGGCTGTGGAGGGGGTGGGAGCGCCTGGCTCGGGCTCTCACTGGTTTGCTGAGAGGCTCAGGGTGGATTGACTGTACTTCTCCTTTAACCATTTGCAGACTGCGCTATAGCTGAGTGACGGCTACAGCACGGTTGTCCAGTTCTAGGAGGCCATCTTTTAATGGCCTCCCACAATCGTGGCTACCGTATGCCTGCTGCTGGACACTGCCAAACACAGACTGAGGTATAGAGCCAATCAGTGCCTATTTACCATGTGATCAGTTGTGTCCAATCACAGCTGATCACAATGTCAACAGAAGGCCAGTTACCATCTCTCTCCCCTGCTACTAATCAGCTTCTGCAAAAGTGCTGGCCATTAGTGACCACCACTGCGGCCAGTCAGTGCCCATTGCTGCCAATCTCTGTCCACCACTGCTGCCAACTAGTGCCCATTGCTGACAATCTGTGTCCACCACTGCTGCCAATCAGTGCCTACCAGTGTCTCCCCATCAATGTCACCTATCAGTGCTGCTTACCAGTGTCCATCAGTGCCACCTACCAGTGACCATCAGTGCCACCTACAAGTGCCTTTCAGTGCCACCTACCAGTGCCCATCAGTACTACCTATCAGTGCCCATAAATGCTGCCTACCAGTGCCCATCAGTGTTGCCTACCAGTGTCCATCAATGCCGCCTATCAGTACCCACCAGTGCCGCCTACCAGTGCCCATCAGTGCCACCTACCAGTGTCCATCAATGCCGCCTACTAATGTCCATCAGTGCCGCCTACCAATGCCCATCAGTGCTGCCTACCAGTGCCCATAAGTGCCACCTACCGGTGTCCATCAGTGGCACCCACCAGTGCCCATCAGTGCCACCTACCAGTGTCCATCAGTGGCACCTACCAGTGCCCATCAGTGCTGTCTATCAGTGATGCCTATCAAGAATGCATAGAATGCATGAAGGTAAAAATTCAGCCCTTACAACCACTTTAAATACAAAACCAAAAATGTAATGCATTGCAGCTTACCAATCATTAGATGTGGTGGCTGCATTTGTTTTCTTTAGGCTTTTCCTCCCTCTGTTTAAGACTGGTGATCTGGTCAGTAACACACCTCCTGTATTAGAGCACCTCAATTCTGGATGAAGGAGAACAGGAGGCACATCAGACAGCAGCATTACCAGTCTTGGTGGAGTGTTAAATATAATAGCAGATTTAGATACACTAACAAATTGAAGCCAAACTCCAGCTCACACTTTATAATCTGTTACGGCAAACAGTTTTTTTTTCTTTTGGGATCAAAGTTTGAAATTACTATACATAAGCTGATTATCGTTAGCACCCCCACCAGTGTTAAGTGGTTTGTCTGGTTCCTGTAACTGATACATTCTGCTGGAGAGCTTGAGCTTGTGAAAAAACATCAGACTCGCTGGCTGGATCACCAGATGAAAATAGAAGAAAAAAAGGACGCTAATGCAGCTATCACATGTAAGAATTGGTTAACTGCAATGTGATAAAGGTTTAATACCGCTTTAAAGTCTTACTAAACTGACTTTTTTATAAGGTTTATAACCCCTGTCAGTTTATTTATTTTTCTCCCATTTGTGTCCCTTTGCAGAGATTTCCCTTCACTTCCTGTCCCATAGCCAACACAGGAAGTGAGAGGAAATCTCTCCAAAATTATGGATTTTCCTTTTATTATTGATCTGGGCAGGGCTGGTGCAAGGATTTTTGACACCCTAGGCGAAACCTCATTTTGCCACCCCCTTCCTTGGCCCCACCCCTGACTCCACCTCCTTTGTCCTGCCTATGTATACCCCACCTTTTTAACTAAGCACCCATCAAATTCAGCCTCACCAGCGCCCATCAACTGCAGCCTTACCAGTGTCCATCAATGCAGCCTCACCAACGCCCATCAAATGCAGCCTCACCAGCGACCATCAATGCAGCCACACCAGCGCCCATCAATGCAACCTCACCAGTGCCTATCAAATGCAGCCTTACCAGCGTCCATCAATGCAGCCTCACCATCGCCCATCAAATGCAGCCTCACCAGCACCCATCAATGCAGCTTACCAGCACCCATCAAATGCAGCCTCACCAGCGCCCATCAAATGCAGCCTCACCAGCACCCATCAAATTCAGCCTCACCAGCACCCATCAAATTCAGTCTCACCAGCACCCATCAATGCAGCCTCACCAGTGCCCATCAAAGCAGCCTTACCAGCGCCCATTAATGCAGCCTCACCAGTGCCCATCAATGCAGCCTCACTAGTGCCCATCAATGCAGCCTCACCAGTGCCCATCAATGCAGCCTCACCAGCGCTCATCAATGCAGCCTCACCAGTGCCCATCAATGCAGCCTCACCAGCACCCATCAAATGCAGCCTCACCAGCACCCATCAATGCAGCTTACCAGTGCCCTTTAAATGCAGCCTCACCAGCACCCATCAATGCAGCCTCACCAGCACCCATCAATGCAGCTTACCAGTGCCCATAAAATTCAGCCTCACCAGCACCCATCAAATGAAGCCCACCAGTGCCCATCAATTAATGTTTGCTTGCTTCCAATCATTCGGGAGTCGGGACACAGACACAGTCCTCCGCCTTCGATGCGCCTCTGACACTATGTGCGAACGGAGTGGCGGCTGCCTGCTGATGCTGAGACATAGTTGCTGGCTGCAGAGAGAAGAGAGTAGGAACACCAGTGGCCGGGCGCCCTAGGCAGCAGTGTGCCCTAGGTGGCTTCCTCGTTTGCCTAGTAGTAGCACCGACTCTAGATCTGGGGACACCAAAAATTTGGGATTTTCTCCTACTTTCACTTTTGATGATAGTAAACAGGACAAACAGAGAGGATCTCCCTAACAGGGACACAGGCAGCAAAAAAAAAAAAAACTGACAGGGTTTCTAATATATCTCCACTCAATCCAAAACCAAAAATAAATGTTTTGTATTTAGTTACACTTTAACCGCTTTCAGACCACCCCATGTACTTTTACTGCAGCACAGCGGTTGGTTAGCGCAAAATCATGTACCTGTACGTCACCGCTTCTTCCGGGTCTGGGGCACGTGCACGCCACTGGCGACCAGCCAATCAGCGGGTCCGGCGATCTCTCCTGAGAGAGGCAGAACGGCCGTCTGCCTATATAAACAAGGGAGATTGCCATTCTGTCAGAGGGGAACATGGAGACCTTGTGTTTCTGCTACGCAGGAACACAGATCTCTGTCTTCCCCCAGTCAAAGCCCCTCCCCCACACAGTTAGCAAACACTCCCTAGGAGCATATTTAACCCTTTGATTGCCCCGAATGTTAACTTCTTCCCTGACAGTGTCATTAGTACAGTGACAGTGCTTTTTTTTTTTTAGCACTGATCACCGTATTGGTGTCACTGGTCCCCAAAAAGTGTCACTTAGTGTCAAATTTTTCCGCCGCAATGTCATAGTCCTGCTAGAAAATCGCTGATCGCCGACATTACTAGTAAAAATAAAATTCTATAAATCTATCCCATAGTTTGTAGAGGCTATAACATTTGCGCAAACCAATCATTATACACTTATTGGGATTTTTGTTTTACCAAAAATATGTAGAAAAATACGCATTGACCTAAACTGATGAAGAAATTAGAATTTTTTTTTTTATTGAATATTTTTCATAGCAGAAAGTAAAAAATTATGTTTTTTGTACCAACAATTTTGGTCTTTTTTTGATTGTAACACAAAAAATAAAAATTGCAGAGGTGATCAAATATAACCAAAAGAAAGCTCTATTTTTGGGTGGAAAAGGACATCAATTTTGTTTGGGTACAGCGTTGCATGACCGCGCAATTACCAGTTATATTAGCGCAGTGCCAAATTGCAAAAAATACTCAGGAAGGAGGTGAAACCTTCCGGGGCTGAAGTGGTTAAAGTGTGCCCGAGTCCAGACTTGGATATTAAAGTCGAGGTTTATTCCGCTTTCCCACCTAAAATATGTTAAAGTAGAACCATAGGCAAAACTTTTTTTTCATTTTGGATAGAATAAGGGAGGGTTATAACCCCTGTAAGATTTTTTTTTTCGGCATCTGTGTCCCATTGCAGAAATTTTCCTTCACTTCCTGCCAAACAGGAAGTGAGATGAAATCTCTGCAAATTAAGTGAATCCCTTGGGGACCCCCCAAGATCACCAGAACTGGTGTCCCCATTGGAAGATTTCCCCTCTATTACTTTTCTGGGGACAACCCACAATTTGGGATTTTCTTTTACTTTCAATGATAATAGTAAACCAGACAAACAGAGAGGATGAGTCTCCCTAATGGGGACACAGACAGCAATCCTTCTGCATTCTAAAACTTAGTTATACTTTAATAAAATTCAAAATAAACCCCATAAGTTTTGATTACACCCCTTATTTTAGATACAGAAGGTCATCACTGGGTCTGCATGCTTCTCTATGCAATGCAGGCAGATCATGGCTGGCAGGAGAGGCCAGCAGGGTGCGCTACACGGCCTTCTGAAACCATCACAGTGCCTCAGTACTCCTTAGCTCTGATGCAAGCAGTGGGCTGGCTTTTGGGAGGAGATATACAAATGTCAACATGCCTTGAATGGTGGGCGTCAGTCTGGAGAAGTGGGCGTTCCTAGGCAAGGTGGATGCAGACTGCCCTGGGTAACATCCACGTGGGACGCTGAGACTCCATGGTTGAAAGAACTGAAAGAAAGGGGTGGGCCAGGGACAGTCAGGCTGGCTGGGGAGAAAAGGGCTAGATGATGCTGGACATCCCGACCCTGGAAGGATGTGCTGCAGCTTTTAATGCACGTTACGAGAAGCTCACAGTGTGCGGTGAAATCAGAGGAAGCCATTTCAGCCCAGGAGAGGAGGCGGTACAACTGTGCAAGACTGAAGGGAAGGTCGGAGGTCAGCTTTAAAGTGTTTAAGTGTCTCTTAAAAAAGAATTTCTATGAAATGTATGAAACTTTATTGCAGTAACTTCTTGTAATAAAGACTGCTCACTGCTGCTCTATCTCCTTGTGCAGGGTGACTGGTCTTGTCTCCGCCCCTTCCTGTCATTTTCTGTTGTGGATGTGCCAGGGCTAACTTAGCCCTTCCTCCTCTGGGCTGGCCGCTCAGCTGTCAGCTAATTTCCAGATCTATTCTCTTTCCACAGTTACCAGCTGTTCCCGATGATACTCGTCTGACCTGCCTATTTAAAGCCTTCCAGCTCACTTTTTCCTTTGCCTTCACGTGGTCACATCACAAGGAACCATCTCCTGCTGTTTGTTTCAAGACTGGCTTGCTGATATCCCTCCTGGCTTTTTCCTGCTTGCAGTTGCTCTCCTTGGATCCCCGACTTCTGGCCTGGCTGATTACCCGATCTGGTTAATGAACTTTGGACTGGCTCACTGCCCGATCTGGCTACTGGACTCTGGCTATGCTTGACTACGCTTTTTCTTATTTACCTTTTATTTTTATTAATAAACAAGTGTGATTTGATTGTACTTCTGTCTCAGTCTGTTTCATGGTTTCTGTCAGGGTGGAGACTGCTGGACTCCTCCTACAGCTCTGCTCTATGCACAGGCTACATACAGCAGATTGATGATGTCACTGTTACTTTTATAAGGTCATATCTGAGTTTGCAAAGTCATTTGGTGCGCAAAAACTAGACAGGTGTGTTGTCAGAAACCATGAATCAGACCGAGACAGAAATACAGTTAAATCACACTTGTTAATAAAAGTAAATAGAATAAACATATTCAAAACATAGCCAAAGTTCGGTAACTGGAACGGATAGTCAGACAAGCCAGAAAGTCAGGAATCAATGTAGTGGAACAGCAAGCATGATCTGGAGCCAGAAAGAATGTCAGCCAAGCAAGTCTTTAACAGGAACGCAGGAGATAGTCTCTGTGATGTTGAACAAGGTGAAGGCAGAGATCATCTGGGCTGGACGGTTTAAGTAGGCAGGACTGACGAGAAGGATATCATCAACAGGTGAGTCGCTGTGGAGAGATAGGAGCTGGCAATTAGCTGACAGCTGAGCAGCCAGCTCATAGAAGAAAGGGCTAAGCCCAGCCCTGACAGTACCCCCTCCTCAACAACCCCTCCCTCACGGAGGACCAACAGGCTTGAGGGGAAACGTCTATGGGAATCACGGAGGAGGAGAGGATCATGTACGTCTGAGGATGAGATCCAGGCAGTTCCTCCGGACCGTACCCTTTCCAATGCAACAGGTACCGTATGCGCCCACAGAACCTACGGGAGTCAACATTGGACTGTACTTCATACTCAATGGTTCTCAACCTGTATCGGGTGAGGACGAGGCACCAAGGTGGTAAAGCGGTTGCAGACCACAGGTTTTAATAAGGAGATATGAAATACATTAGAGATACGCATATTAGAAGGAAGGTCTAATGCGTAAGCCACTGGGTTAATCCTGCAAAGAATATGGAAAGGCCCAATAAACCGAGGTGTGAACTTCAGAGAGGGAACGAAGTTGGAGGTTGCGAGATGACAGCCAGACCCCGTCCCCAACCTGGTAGGAAAGATGCAGGCAGGCGTCTTCCGTCAGCATGGAGTCTGTACCTATCATTAGCATGACGCAAAGCCTCCTGGACTTGTGCCCAAGTGTAAAGAAGACCATGGAGATGCTCCTCTAATGCAGGAATAATGAGTAAGGCAACATGGAAGGTTGGAAACCATAGCTCGCCATAAACAGGGACAATCGGGAAGCAGAATTCAAGGCACTATTGTGAGCAAACTCCGCCCACGGTAAGAGGTCTAACCAGTTGTTATAATGGTCAGAAATATAGCAACGTAGGAATTGCTCCAAGGACTGGTTGGCTCATTCTACGGCCAGAGCTGTGCACAAATGGCTCGCCAGAACCGGGACACAAACTGACTACCCCTGTCCGAGACAATCAGCTTGGGTAGCTCATGTAAGCAAAAGATCTCCTGAGCAAAAATGGAAGCTAGTTCCTGAGAAGTAGGCAACTTCTTGTGTGGAATACAATAAGACATTTTCGGGAACCGGTCAACCACCATAAAGATAACTGTGTTGCCCTGGGAGTTGGGTAACTCCACAATGAAATCCATAGATAGGTGGGTCCAGGGCCTCTCTCCAATGGTTATTGGTTGTAGGAGGCACACTGGAAGGTGTTGTGGAGTCTTACTCTGAGCATACAGGGAACAGGCAGCTATGAAGGCGGTTACATCAGCACGTAGACCAGTCACCAGAATTGTTGGGAAATGGCCCAAAAGAGTTGATTCGTCCCAGGGTGGCCAGCAGCCTTGGCAGAATGGTAAGTCTGGAGCATGGCAGTACAGAGACTCTCTGGGACAAAGCAGCAGTCACAAGGTTTCTCAGGAGGAACATGGGCCTGAGCAGCAAGAATTTTGGCACCCAAAGGAGAAGTCAGACTGGTGCGAACTATAGCCAGAATACGATCAGGAGGAATCACAGGAACCAGCACCGACTCTATCTTGGAAGGGGATACATTCTTAGTATTGGGTAAGAATGAGATAATGTAATTAGAACTAGAAAATAAAAGAGCCCATTGCTCCCTTCTGGGAGACAGGAGTTTAGCCTCAGATAAGAATGTGAGATTCTTATAGTCAGTATATGGAATCTTATGGTCAGTAAGAATGAGAAACGGCACAGTGGTACCTTCGAGGAGATGTTTCCATTCTTTCAGAGCATCGTTAATAAATGCCTGGAAAACTGCCGGGGCATTACAAAGGCCAAAAGGTACTCATAATGACCTGTTCTGGTATTAAATGCAGTTTTCCAATCTTCGCCCTCCTTAATCCTCACAAGATTGTATGCTCCTCTCAAATCAAGCTTTGAGAAAACCGTTGCTCCCTTGGGGCAGTCAAATAACTCTGTAATCAACGGAATCAGATAGGCATTCTTAATCATGTAACGACTGAGAACCCTATAATCAATACATACATTCACGCTCTTCTTCTTCACAAAGAAGAAATCAGCACCAGCAGGAGACGAGGATTTGTGGATGAAACCTTGAGAAAGTGTGTCTGCAACATACTCCTCCATGGCCTTATCTTCCAAGACTGACAAAGGATAAACCCGGCCACGAGGGGGTATGGCACCAGGTTGAAGGTCAATTGTGCAATCATATGGCCAGTGTGGAGGCAAACTACTGGCTTGACCTTTGTCAAAGACATCGCTAAAATTGCGGTACTCCAGCAGAGAGGAGAGAAGAGGTGCACAGGACCTTGGCTACCTTCTGAAAGCATGTCTTACTGCATTGTGGTGACCAGGAGAGAACCTCTGCACGGAGCCAATCAAAAGGGGTTGTGCCTCTTTAACCAAGGATATCCAATAACCAGGGGAAACTTAGGTGAGGAAATAACTTGGAATTGGATTATCTTATGGTGAAGAGCCCCTCCGGCCATGGACAAAGGAACCATCTCATGAGTCACATGGGCAGGCTGTAAAGGTCTCCCATAAAGAGCCTCAATGGCAAGTGGAGTGTCACGCAGCTGCAGCGGAATCAAGTGCTTCGATACAAAGGCAGCATCAATGAACAGGCCTGCAGCCCCAGAGTCGATTAGCGCCTGTATCTAGACGGACGACTCAGCCCAAGAAAGGATGACCGAAACCAGGGGCTTAGGCTTCTGGATAACTGGGGACGAAACAACAACGCCTAAGGTTTCAAGGTTTGGGTGTTCCCTGGACGGATAGGACAAGACTTTAAAAAGTGATCTGCCTGGCCAGAATAAAGGCACAATCTCTCCCTCCTCCTAAAGGCTCTCTCATCCGCAGAGAGATACATGAAGCCGAAGTGCATTGGTTCACCTTCACTGACTGACTCGGTATCAGGAGGCATGGGAGGTGAGGGAGGCAAGGGTGGGACTGCAAAGCTCAGAGACAAACGTACAGGAGACTTCCGCAAGCGCTCCTTAAAAGAGAGTCTTTCTCTGAGTCTGGAGTCAATGAGGATGGCAAATGTGATCAACTTCTCCAGCTCAGCGGGTATATCTGGGGCTTCTATCTCATCCTTGATGGAATCCGAGAGACCATGAGAAAAAGCAGCCACGAGGGCCTCATTGTTCCAAACAACCTCTGTGTCATGAAAATCTCACGAAGAGATTGTCCTCCAGGTCTTCTGATGTACGATCGTCGCGGGTACGCACGATCGTACGAACGCCCTTACGTTCGCACACAGGTGCGCGTGTGCGGGCACGCGCACGGTCGCGTGCGTGCGTCCGTATTGGCGCCAAACGGCCTATTTAAACCAGCCTCTTGCCAACAGTCTTTGCTGTCTGCTCAACAGCGTTATACCTGTGAGACCTGATCTGTGTTGTTTGTTCCTGTTTGACCCGGCCTGCCTGTGACCCATCTGCTATCCGCCTGCACCCGACCTCGGCTTGTTGTGACTATTCTCCTGCCTGTTCCCTTGTACTTCGTTCCTGCCTGGTATCCGATTCGGCTTGCTCTGACCATCCGTCTGCTAAAAGGGTAACCTGCTTATATACTGAACTGTTCATCTGCTATAAGTGCCTGCTCATATTGAACTACCTGTCTGCTGCAAGTCACCTGCTTATACTGGATTGTATTATCTGCTACAAGTGATCTGCTAGTATTACACTATCCATCTGCTTCTAGTACCTGCTTATATTGACTGTTATCTGCTGCAAGCACTTGTGTATATTACCCTGTTCACCTGCTACTAGTGACCTGCTTCCCTGCACTGTTTATCTCCAAGTTACCTGCTCCATTGAACTGTGTATCTGCTATAAACTACCTGCTGGTCCCTTCACTGTGATCACCTGCTCCACTGATCCTCGCCTACCCATCCTACCCATCTGTTGATCCTGCCAGGCACCTGTACCCCTCCTTACTCCTGTGTTCCCTGTTGTATTGCCAGGAAACCGGTAGTGGGAGTCGTAAAGGAGGCCTCTCTCCGCAATCCGGGCTGGCTACTAGAAGGTACGTGACAGTAGCAGACAGCCAATGTCTGAGCCCGAGCGGGGAGCCTCCGCCATGGAAGAACTTTGTCAACACCTGGCAGGACTGTCTGAGGCAGTTAAGGGCCTTCAACAAGGCTACACTCGGCTGGAGGAACGGGTAATTGCTCTTTCCAACCCCTCCGGATCCTTGGGGGCCCCTCAACCATCAGTTTCTTCAGCTGAAGCAGTTCCAACACCTACAGTTGTGATGCTACCACCAGAACCTAAAGTTCCCATACCCGAGCGATTTTCTGGGAATCGCAGTGGCTTCAAGGCCTTCCGCAACTCCTGCGAATTATATTTTGCCCTCCAACCACGGACCTTCTCTTTAGAGGCTACCAAGGTGGGTTTTGTGGTGTCTCTACTCTCTGGAGACCCCCAGACCTGGGCCCACCGCCTGTTAGAAAACAAGGACGCAGCGTTGACTAATCTTTCTACCTTTTTTGATGCTATGGCTCAATTGTATGAAGATCCTCAACTTTCAGCAACTGCAGAAACCGCTTTGCGGACCCTCCAGCAGGGACGAAGGGCGGTGGAAGATTATGTGGCCGAGTTCAGGCGATGGGGTGCGGATACGAACTGGAATGATGCTGCCCTTCGCCATCAGTTCCGCTTGGGACTCTCTGATTCTTTGAAGGATGAGCTTGCTAGAGTCGGTGTTCCACAGACATTAAACGCACTAATTGACTTGGCGATACAGATCGATCGTCGTCTGAGAGAGAGGAGAGCTGAGAGGGCCACTGGTTTCTCTCGTCCAACCTGGATGCTTCCAAAGGCCCCAAGCCATTTACATCCAGCACCTGCCACCCGATCCACGTCTGACACACCTGAGCCAATGCAACTTGGAGTCTTGCGGCTATCTCTTACCCCCGAAGAACGTCAACGCCGGCGGAATAATAACTTATGCCTCTATTGCGGGGAATCTGGACATTACGTCAGGAACTGTCCAATAAAACTTCGTAAGTGTCCATCCATGCCTCCTGATCTCCCAGACTCTCTAATAAAGTTTCCATCTCACCTTATCATTTCTGTCTCCTTTCAGTTCCCAGGAAAGACTTTACAGACACCCGCCATTATTGATTCCGGGGCATGCAGCTGTTTTATGGATTCATCCTTTGCTGCCCAACATCAGATTCCTCTCCTACCTAAGACCCGTGGACTCTCTATTCATTTGGCCGATGGCTCCGCTATTAAATCTGGTCCTGTAACTCGAGAAACTGCACCTCTATCTACTGTTATCTCTGGTTCTCATCGAGAACTTCTCCGGATGGACATTATCACCTCCCCTCTTTTTCCTGTAATCCTTGGGATGCCCTGGCTACAGGCTCACAATCCAACCATAAATTGGACTACAGGAGAAATTACCTTTTCTTCACCGTATTGCCAGAAGTTCTGTGGTTCATCCGGTTCTCTGAGACCAGCAACTTTATTATCTATTGACTCAGAGATCGATTTATGTCAAGCCATTCCCGAAGTCTACCATGAATTTTTGGACGTGTTCAGTAAACAAAAGGCAGAGGTGCTCCCGCCCCACCGGGCTTATGACTGCCCCATTGAGTTACTTCCTGGAGCCAAGATTCCGTTTGGAAGGGTTTTTCCCTTAACAGAGGTAGAGCAGGAGAAACTCAAAGAATACCTCAAAGAAAATTTAAAGAAGGGGTTCATTCGCCCGTCTACGTCCCCAGCAGGTGCAGGTATTTTCTTTGTTGAGAAAAAGGACCACACTCTCCGACCCTGCGTAGACTACCGTGAATTAAACAACATCACTATAAAGAACCGGTACCCTCTCCCTCTTTTTTCCAGAGTTATTCCAAAGACTGGGAATTGCTACGGTGTTCACTAAACTCGATCTCCGTGGGGCTTACAACTTGATCCGTATCAAGGCCGGAGATGAGTGGAAGACTGCTTTCCGTACCCGATTCGGACACTTCGAGTATTTGGTGATGCCCTTCGGTTTGTGTAATGCCCCCGCCACCTTCCAATACTTTATCAATGATGTGCTCCGGGACTTTCTGGACTTATTTGCTGTCGTTTATTTAGATGATATTTAGATTTTTTCTTCCTCCCTTGAAGCCCATCGCAAGCACGTCAAAAGCGTGTTGGGTCGGCTCCGCCAACATGGACTATATGCAAAAGCAGACAAGTGTTTGTTCGAACAGGAAAGTATACCATTCCTGGGGTTGATCATCTCTAGTAAGGGTATAAAAATGGACCCCCAGAAGATTGCTGCGATTTTGGACTGGCCGACTCCTGTAGACAGGAAAGGAATTCAACGTTTTATTGGATTCGCCAACTTCTACCGCAAATTTATTAAAGGTTTCTCAGCTATTGTTGCACCCATCACACAACTAACTAGACAAGGAACCCGTTTTCATTGGACCTCTGAAGCTCAAAAAGCATTCGAGACTCTCAAGGGACTTTTCACCTCCGCTCCTATTTTAAGACATCCAGATTCCTCCCTGCCATTTGTTTTAGAAGTGGATGCATCCGAAATCGCCGTAGGAGCTATATTATCCCAGAGACAAGGAACTAAGGCCCTGCTTCATCCTGTGGCTTTCTTTTCACGTAAGTTATCTGCAGCCGAGAAAAATTACGATGTCGGAGACCGGGAGCTGTTGGCCATTAAATCCGCATTAGAAGAGTGGCGTTATTTGTTGGAAGGAGCTTCGCATCCAATTCTAATATTTACAGATCACAAAAACCTGGAGTACTTAAGATCTGCAAAAAGACTAAAACCAAGACAAGCCAGGTGGGCACTCTTCTTCTCCCGGTTCTCTTTCCATGTGACGTATCGCCCAGGGTCTAAAAATATAAAACCAGATGCCTTGTCACGGATGTTCCACAAGTCCCAGGAGAATTCTCCTCCGGATACCATTCTCGCTCCTGGGAATTTCCTTCTGCTTCAGGAAGATCTTCTCTCTCGGCTTAGACAAGCCTCCATGGGACAAAGACCCTTCTCAGAACCAGAACTACAAACCAGAGGTGGGTTACTGTGGTATAAAGACAAGATCTACATCCCCGAAACTCTGCGGGTATCTGTTCTAGAGCTGTGTCATGACCACGCACTCGCCGGACATTTTGGTATCACTAGAACCATTGATTTGGTACAGCGTACTTTTTGGTGGCCTCAGTTACGGGAGGATTGCAGGAAATACGTGAACACCTGCACTACGTGCATTAGGAGTAAGAACTGTAAAACCAAGGCCTGGGGCCTCCTTAAACCGTTGTCTGTTCCGGACAGGCCATGGAAAATGCTGTCTCTAGACTTCATTGTTGAATTGCCTCCGGCAGACGATCATACCACTATCTTGGTGGTGGTCGATCGTCTGTCAAAGATGGCACATTTTATTCCCATGAAGGGTACCCCTTCAGCCTCTGAAACTGCACAAGTGTTTATCAAAGAAATAATTAGGCTCCATGGGGTACCAGCCAATATAGTTTCGGATCGAGGAGTACAGTTCACCTCTCGATTCTGGAAGTCCCTCTGCAAGGCCTTGAATATTGAGCTATCGTTCTCATCCGCTTATCATCCTCAGTCCAATGGGCAGACAGAGAGGACAAACCAAACTCTCGAACAATATTTACGCTGTTTTTCCTCTTTTGCACAAGATGATTGGATCTCCCTGCTTCCAGTAGCTGAATTCGCGTATAATAATTCTCTCCATTCCGCCATCAAACAGACACCCTTTTTTGCCAATTATGGCTTCCACCCTTCATTTTTACCCAACTCCCTTCCTGAATGTTCAGTACCTGCGGTCCAGGAAAAGATGAACTTTTTTTCAACCAATAACAAACTTCTACAAGAAACAATGACTAAAACTCAAGAGCACAACAAGGCAACCTTTGACAGGAAGAGACGAGGAGAGTTAGTACTGGTACCTGGTGATTTGGTGTGGCTATCCACGGTAAACTTGAAAATGGCGTGTCCTTCAAGGAAACTAGGTCCCAAGTTTTTAGGACCTTTCTCAGTCAAAAGGAAGATTAATGAAGTTGCTTTTGAACTAGAACTTCCAGACTCACTAAAGGTTCATCTGGTATTCCATGTATCCTTATTGAAACCTTTCACTCCCAATCCATTTCCTAACCGAAAAACCACTCCTCCTGATCCGATCTTGGTTGATGGTGAAGAAGAATTTGAAATTGAAGCCATCCTAAAATCCAGAAGAAGAGGAAACCAGAACCAGTTCTTAATCAAATGGAAAGGATATGGTCCTGAAGAGAACTCCTGGGAGCCTGAGGACAACATTCATGCGAAAAATTTGATTCGATCCTTTAAAAGGGCCCATCCGGAAAAGTTTGCCCAAAAGGGCATCCGGAGGCTGCCCCTTGGGAGGGGGCAATGTCATGAAAATCTCACGAAGAGATTGTCCTCCAGGTCTTCTGATGTACGATCGTCGCGGGTACGCACGATCGTACGAACGCCCTTACGTTCGTACACAGGTGCGCGTGCGCGGGCACGCGCACGGTTGCGTGCGTGCGTCCGTATTGGCGCCAAACGGCCTATTTAAACCAGCCTCTTGCCAACAGTCTTTGCTGTCTGCTCAACAGCGTTATACCTGTGAGACCTGATCTGTGTTGTTTGTTCCTGTTTGACCCGGCCTGCCTGTGACCCATCTGCTATCTGCCTGCACCCGACCTCGGCTTGTTGTGACTATTCTCCTGCCTGTTCCCTTGTACTTCGTTCCTGCCTGGTATCTGATTCGGCTTGCTCTGACCATCCGTCTGCTAGAAGGGTAACCTGCTTATATACTGAACTGTTCATCTGCTATAAGTGCCTGCTCATATTGAACTACCTATCTGCTGCAATAACCTGCTATACTGAACTGTTCATCTGCTATAAGTGCCTGCTCATATTGAACTACCTATCTGCTGCAAATAATCTGCTTATACTGAACTGTTCATCTGCTATAAGTCCTTGCTCATATTGAACTACCTGTCTGCTGCAAGTCACCTGCTTATACTGGATTGTATTATCTGCTACAAGTGATCTGCTAGTATTACACTATCCATCTGCTTCTAGTACCTGCTTATATTGACTGTTATCTGCTGCAAGCACTTGTGTATATTACCCTGTTCACCTGCTACTAGTGACCTGCTTCCCTGCACTGTTTATCTCCAAGTTACCTGCTCCATTGAACTGTGTATCTGCTATAAACTACCTGCTGGTCCCTTCACTGTGATCACCTGCTCCACTGATCCTCGCCTACCCATCCTACCCATCTGTTGATCCTGCCAGGCACCTGTACCCCTCCTTACTCCTGTGTTCCCTGTTGTATTGCCAGGAAACCGGTAGTGGGAGTCGTAAAGGAGGCCTCTCTCCGCAATCCGGGCTCGCTACTAGAAGGTACGTGACACTCTGCTGCCAGAGTACAGAATTCAATGGTGTAATCGGCAACTTGTACTCTGTTTAATGGACATGAGGCACTTGGCAGCAGAAGCGGAGCTTGTGGGAAAGTCAAATACCCTTTTAAAAGAAGCCTCAAACTCTGGGTAACTCAAGACAACAGGTTTTTGCGTCTCCCATAGAGGGTTTGCCCAGGCCAAAGCTCTTGTCGATATTGGGCATGCTGTCATGGGCACCATTATGCTATACTATTCAATATATTTATTATTATCATGTGCTGTTGTATGTATGTATTATATATCATGCTTCTACTGTATCGATGCCCTTACATATTATGAATTTGATACTTTTTACGTTTTTTTACTAAACAATCAATAAACATTTAAACATGGTTAAAATTTACCTCCACTATCCAAGTGCTTAATTTTAAAGTCCCAAACTCCCTCCTATACGTACCTATTATCTGGATGGAGGCACTTAACTGTGCTTCATTTAAAGTCCCAAATCCCCCCCTTTTCGCAAGCTCTCTCAGAAAGCAAAGATATCATGAAAACTACTTTGCATCTGTCTGTGGGAAACGCCTGGGGCAGCATCTCAAAGTATATCTCAACCCGGTTGAGAAACCCTCTGTATTGGACTGGATCGCCCGCAAATTGCTGGGGAAGCAGAGCGGAACCAGACATACCTCTTATAGAGGTAATACTCGAGGCGGGTGCCTGCACAGAGACTGGAACAGCAGCAGGGATGGCCTGCAACACAGATTGTACTGGAGCAGCCACAGTGGGAGATTCCAGATGAGCCTTGTGGCTCAGGAGCCTTTGTAACGCCAAGGCAAACTGATCCATGCGGTGATCTTGCTCATCCAATCTGGAAAAAATATTACCAACAAGTGGATTGACTGCATCTTCTGACCTTCGCCTACTGTCAGAAACCATGAATGAGACAGAGACAGAAGTAGAGTTAAATCACACTTGTTTAATAATAAAAGTGACTAGAACAAACATAGTCAAAACATAGCCAAAGTACAGTAACCGGAATGGATAGTCAGACAAGCCAGAAAGTCAGGGATCAATGTAGTGGAACAGCAAGCATCATCTGAAGCCAGAAAGAATGTCAGCTAAGCAACAGGAATGCAGGAGATTCTCTGTGATGTTGACCAAGGGGAAGGTCAGAGATGATCTGGGCTGGACGGCTTAAGTAGGCAGGACTGGCGAGCAGGATATCATCAACAGGTGAGTCACTGTGGAGAGATAGGAGCTGGCCGTTAGCCAACAGCTGAGTGGCCAGAGAAGAAGAGAGAAGAGAGAAGGAAGGGCTGAGCCCAGCCCTGACATGCGGTTTGGTTCATTACGAATTGAAATTCGAACAACTTTTTAGTTATGCAGAAATTCGAATGTATGCAAATTTCTGATTTACAATAGTAATGAATTTAAACAAATCCGAAATAACAAAACAAAGTTTTGAACTAAATTTAAATTTGAATAGCTTTTAAAACTAATTTGAATAGTTTTCAAATTGAATTTGAATACTTTTCGAATCAATTCGAATAGTTTTCTAATCAATTCAAATACTTTTTGAATCAAATTCGAATAGTTTTCTAAATCGAATTTGAATTCCTGAAGAGAATAAAATAGATAAGAAAACAAAGGAATATAATAGAAAAACATTTAATAGAATAATATAATAGAAAATAAAAGAATAGAATATAATAGAGTTAAACAGGACAGAATACAAAATAAAAGAATATAAAAGAATAGAAAAGATAAGATAGATAGAAAAGATAGAGTAAAACAGAACAAAATACAACAGAAAATAAAAGAACCGAATAAAATAAAATAGAATAAAAAATAAAGGAACTAAAATAGCATAAAAAATAGAATATAATAAAATATAGAGAATATAATCATCTTCTGAAATTCAAAATTTGAATAGAATAGAAAAGAACAGAATAGAAAATAAAATAATAGAATAAAAAAAAATGTAACAATATGACCATTGTCTAAAAATTTTATTTCAAGTAGAATAAATTTGAATTTTAAATATAATAGAAAAGAAAGGAATAAAATAGAAAATAATAGAATAGAATAACATAATAGAAAATAAAAGAATAGTGTATAATAGCATTAAACAGAACAGAATACAAAATAAAAGAATAGAAAAATTAGGGATATAATAGAAAATAAAAGAATAGAGTAAAACAGAACAAAATAGAACAAAAATATAAAAGCACTGAATAAAATAAAATATATTAAAAAATAAAGGAATAGAATAGCATAAAAAATTTAATATAATAAAATATAGAGAATATAATCATCTTCTGGAATTCAAAATTTGAATAGAGTGGAAAAGAACAGAAAATAAAATAATAGAATAGAATAGAAAAAAATATAACAATATGACTGTTTTTTTTATTTTTATTTCAAGTAGCATAAATTTGAATTTAAAATGGAACAGAAAAGAAAGGAATAGAAAAGAATATAATAGAATAATATAATATAAAACAAAAGAATAGTATATAATAGCATTAAAAAGAACATAATACAAAATAAAATAATATAAAAAAATAGAATAGAAAAATTAGGGATATAATAGAAAATAAAACAATAGAATAAAACAGAACAAAATGGAACAAAAAAATAAAAGAACTGAAAAAAATTAAATAGAATAAAAAAATAAAGGAATAGACTAGAATAGCATAAAAGTAGACTAGCATAAAATATAGAGAATATAACCATCTTCTGAAATTCAAAATTCAAATAGAATAGTAAACAACAGAATAGAAAATAAAATAATTGAAAAAAAAGAATGTAACAATATTACAGTTTTCTGAGATTTGAACTTCAAATAGAATAAATTCCACCACTTTTGAATAGAATAAATTTAAATGGAATAGAATATAAATAGAAAAGAAAATAACAGAATAGAATAGAAAAAAAAATAAAGAATAGAATGAAATAGAAAGAATATATCCATCTTCCAAAATTTGAATAGAATAAATTCAATTTAGAATTCAAATAAAACAAATTCCAAAAACAAATTTAACTAAATTAATTTATGTAAATAACGAATCAAAACGCAATGAAACAAAATAAAATGTGTTGTTCTGCATGTCTAGTAAAAATTTGATTCATTTTTTTCGTGGCTATTAAGGAATTTATTTTCTATAAACATGTTTTGCATGGAGCTCAGCCTTCTGTTTTATGTTTCTATAGTAGAGCACAAATAAGGCAGAGAGAATAGAAGTAAGGAAATCTTGTATAGGAGTGTCAGGATGAAGGATGTGGATTGAATGAACGTTAAAATAAATAAATAAAAAGAAGATATACAATTGTGTGGATTTAACATTGTCTGCCAGTAAATAAATAAATCGATTCTGAATACACACAGAGCTCTAAAATATTCGGAGTGATCCAGAAATAACATAGCAAAGCCATTACACACAATGCGATGTTCTGTCTGCCACTCTCAAACATGGCGGAGAATCCTGCAATCTAGCCGGGTCTGGGATGACCTCTGGGATCCATTGATTGTTTTCATTCCTTTGTTTCTGTTTATTGTCATTTCTTTTCTCTTTGTTTTTTATTTATTTTCATTCTGATGAAAACAAGATCAAAGCCCCATATAACACCTTTCACCTCTCCAATGGATTATTATCCCCCTTCACATCTCAGGGCACTCAGGTCTCCAATATTTCCATGTCATTCCTTAATTATCCAATTATCCCGGCCGGGATTAGAGCTGGAAAATGTCTCAACAATGTGAATTAGGATGAAGAATGTGGCAGGAATTTGTCCTTGAGAGGTGAAGCCATAGATCTCTGTCATAGAGGAGAGTCAGACAAGAGAGAGAGAAGGAGGAAGATGGAGGAGAAAAGGAGAGAAGGAGAAAGATGGAGGGGAAGAGGAGAGAAGGAGAAAGATGGAGGAGAAGAGGAGAGAAGGAGAAAGACGGAGGAGAAGAGGAGAGAGAAAGATGGAGAGAGAAAGGATGAGGAAGAGAAGAGATTATTTATTTATAGATTTACACCAGGAAAGAGGTAGAAAGAGAGATAAGGAGAGGAAAAGTAAGAAAGAAGAAAGAGGGAATAAAGAGGGGAAGGGGGGAGGGGGAGAGAAGGAGGGAGAAAGGATGAGGAAGGGATCTCCTGGTGGGGGACACAGTGTATCTCCTGGTGCAAGTTACAGGGAAGGATAGGGGGGTCTACTGGTGGGGGATACAGGGGTGATCTCCTGGTGGGGGGCACAGGGGGGAATCTCCTGATGGGGGGGTCTCCTGGTTGGGGACACAGGAGCAGGGCAGCCACCAGAAATGGTGGGGACCCTTACACAGCTTTAGGCCTGCCCCCCCCACAGGGGCAGCGGGACAGGCGGGGGCAGCGGAAGGGGAAGGGTCATGGGAGGAGGTCAGCAGGACAGGAGGGGGGCAGCAGGACAGGAGGGGGAAGTGTCATAGAAGGGGGGCAGTGGGATAGGTGGTGGGCAGAAGGAAAAGTGGAGTAGGGGGCAGCATCACAGATTAGAGGCAGTGTCTCAGGTGGGGGACAATGGGGCAGGTGAGAGGCAGTGTCACAGGTGCGGGGCAGAGGGACAGGTGGGAAGGAGTGTCACAGGTAGGGGGCAGCGGGAGAGGTGGGAGGCAGTGTCACAGGTAGGGGGGCAGCGGGACAGGTGGGGGGCAGCGGGACAGGTGAGGGGCATCGGGACAGGTGAGGGGAAGTGGGACAGGTGAGGGGCATCGGGACAGGTGAGGGGAAGCGGGACAGGTGAGGGGAAGCGGGACAGGTGAGGGGCAGCGGGACAGGTGGGGGGCAGCGGGACAGGTGGGGGGCAGCGGGACAGGCGAGGGGCAGTGGGACAGGTGGGGGGCAGCGGGCAGGTGGGAGGGAGAGTCACAGGTAGAGGATCAGCGTGACACATGGGAGGTAGTGTGATAGGTAGGGGGGAAGCTGGACAGGTGGAAGGGCAAAGGAACAGGCGGGAGGGAGTGTCACTGGTAGGGGGACAGCGGGACACTTGGGAGGCAGTTTCATAGGTAGGGGGGAAGCAGGACAGGTGGGGGGCAGCGGAACAAGTGGGGGACAGCGGAACAGGTGGGAGGAAATGTCACACACACCTAGGGAAGCACCAGTCCTCCCAGCTCTCACACTTCCAGCAGTGCAGGGAGGGGTAGCTGAGCCTGGAGTGATCTTCACCCTGACCTACTCATCCATGGGGCCCTCTGCTGGCACAACTGGCCCCACCCACCATCCCCGCACACTGGTACCTAGGGGCGGGGATGGTAGAAGCATGATTTGCATTCGGGGTAGAGTAGGAGGAGCATAAGTACAGAGGGCTGGACAGGCGAAGTTACGATTTGACGGGGCACCAATCTCGGCACAACAACGAAGCGGAGCTTGCATGCACAAAAGAGGGGGGGAGCTCTTCCACCATGGGTCTATCGGACCTGCACACAAAAGAGCGGGGGGGCTCCTCCGACCTTATGTCCTCCTCCATGGGGCCCTCTGAACTGGCACTTGACGTCACCCCACTCCGCACATCGTCTGACAGCGGGCCCCGACCTGCACACGTGGGAACCGCCCACCTCTTCACCATCCCCTGCATCCTGGCAGCCGATCCGCTTTGACGGTAGCTGCCTCATGTTAAAGATATTCTGGCTTGTGACCTGTGATACGGGCCCCTCGGATGGGCGGGCCCCTTACATGTGTACCGGCTGTATTCCCCTGATGGCGGCCCTGCACAGGGGGGATCTCCTGATGGGAGACACAGAGAGGGATCTCCTGGTGGGGGGCACAGGGGGGATCTCCTGGTGGGGGGCACAGGGAAATTAGTTTAGTTTCATATTAGCCATTAATTTGTAAATTCAATTTGGATTCATATGAAATACAAATTTTCGTTAGGTTTTTTAACTTTTCGTAACAATTACGAACGTTCGTTATGATGAAATTAAAAGGCAAAAAATACGAAACCCAAAAGGGGGAATCTCCTGGTGTGGGACACAGGGGTGTCCAGGTGGGGGACACAAGGAGCATCTCCTGGTGGGGAACACTGGGAGGGGGGGTCTTCTGGTGGGGGACACAGGGGATCTCCTGGTGGGTGACACAGGGCATCTCCTGGTGGGGGACACGGGGTGGGGGGGTCTCCTGGTGGGTGACACAGGGGATCTCCTGGTGGGAGACACGGGGTGAACTCATGGTGAGGGGACACAGAGGGTGGGCTCCTGGTGGGGGACATAGAGAGGGGGGTCTCCTGGTGGGGGACACGGGGGGGATCTCCTGATGGGGGACACGGAGAGGATGGTCTCCTATTAGGGGACATGGGGATCTCCTGGTGGGGGACACAAGGGGGATCTCCTGGTGGGGAACACAGGGGGATCTCCTGGTAGGGGACACGGGGATCTCCTGGTGGAGGACACAAGGGGGGGATCTGCTGGTGGGAGAAACAGGGTGGGGTCTCCTGGTGGGGAACACAGAGAGGGGGGTCTCCTATTAGGGGACACGGGGGGGAGTATCCAGGTAAGGGTTACAGAGGGGGGTCTCCAGGGGGGGCCACAGGGGGGAATCTCCTGGTGGAGACACAAGAGGGGAATCTCCTGGTGGGGGACACGGGGGGGATCTCCTGCTGGGGGACACGGGGAGGAGATCTCCTGGTGGGGGGCACAGGGGGATCACCTGGTGGGGGACATGGCGGGATCTCCTGGTGGGGGACACGGGGGTCTCCTGGTGGGGGACACGGGGGAATCTCCGGGTGGGGGGGACATGGTGGGGTCTCCTGGTGGGGGACACGGGAGGGCCTCCTGGTGGGGGACACGGGGGGATCTCCTGGTGGGGGACACAGGAAAATTTGTTTAGTTTCATATTAGCCGTTAATTTGTAAATTCAATTTGGATTCATATGAAATACAAATTTTCGTTAGGTTTGTTAACTTTTTGTAACAATTGCGAACGTTCGTTATGATGAAATTAAAAGGCAAAAAATACGAAACCCCAAGGGGGAATCTCCTGGTGTGGGACACGGGGGTGTCCAGGTGGGGGACACAAGGGGCATCTCCTGGTGGGGAACACGGGGAGGGGGGTCTCCTGGTGGGGGACACAGGGGATCTCCTGGTGGGTGACACAGGGGATCTCCTGGTGGGGGACACGGGGGAACTCATGGTGGGGGACACGGGGGAACTCATGGTGGGGGACACGGGGGAACTCATGGTGGGGGACACAGAGGGGGGGGGCTCCTGGTGGGGGACATAGAGAGGGGGGTCTACTGGTGGGGGACATGGGGGGAATCTCCTGGTGGGGAACACAGAGAGGGGGTTCTCCTATTAGGGGACACGGGGGGCGTACCCAGGTGAGGGTTACAGAGGGGGGTCTCCAGGGGGGGACACAGGGGGGAATCTCCTGGTGGGAGACACGGGGGATCTCCTGGTGGGTGACACGGGGGGATCTCCTGCTGGGGGACACGGGGAGGAGATCTCCTGGTGGGGGACACAAGGGGGATCTCCTGGTGAGGGACACAAGGGGGATCTCCTGGTGGGGGACACAAGGGGGATCTCCTGGTGGGGGACATGGGGGATATCCTGGTGGGGGACACGGGGGATCTCCTGGTGGGGGACACGGAGGGGGGAATCTGATGGTGGGGGAAACATGGGGGTCTCCTGGTGGGGAACACAGAGAGGGGGTCTCTTATTAGGGGACACGGGGGTATCCAGGTGGGGGTTACAGGGGGGGTTCTCCAGGTGGGGAACAAAGGGGGAATCTCCTGGTGGGGGACACAAGGGGGGGAATCTCCTGGTGGGGGGCACAGGGAGATCTCCTGGTGGGGGACATGGCGGGATCTCCTGGTGGGTGACACAGGGGATCTCCTGGTGGGGGACACGGGGGGGGGATCTGCTGGAGGGGGACACGGGGGGGATCTGCTGGAGGGGGAAACATGGGGGGTCTCCTGGTGGGGAACACAGAGAGGGGGGTCTCCAGGTGGGGGACACAAGGGGGGAATCTCCTGGTGGGGGACACGGAGGTCTCCAGGTGGGGGACACGGGGGTCTCCAGGTGGGGGACACAAGGGGGGATCTCCTGGTGGGGGACACAAGGGGGGGATCTCCTGGTGGGGGACACAGGGTTCTGCCAGTGGGGGATCTCCTGGTGGGGAACACAGGGGGATCTCCTGGTAGGGGACACGGGGAGGGGGATCTCCTGGTGGGGGACACGGGGATCTCCTGGTGGAGGACACAAGGGGGGGATCTGCTGGTGGGAGAAACAGGGTGGGGTCTCCTGGTGGGGAACACAGAGAGGGGGTTCTCCTATTAGGGGACACGGGGGGGGGCGTATCCAGGGGGGTTACAGAGGGGGGTCTCCAGGGGGGAATCTCCTGGTGGGGAATCTCCTGGTGGGGGACACGGGGGATCTCCTGCTGGGGGACACGGCAGGGGATCTCCTGGTGGGGGACACGGGGATCTCCTGGTGGGGGATCTCCTGGTAGGGGACACAGGGGATCTCCTGGTGGGGGACACGAGTGGGATTCTGCTGGTGGGGGAAATATGGGGGTCTCCTGGTGGGGAACACAGAGAGGGGCTCTCCTATTAGGGGACACAGGGGTTATCCAGGTGGGGGTTACAGAGGAGGGTTCTCCAGGTGGGGAACAAAGGGGGGAATCTCCTGGTGGGGGACACAAGGGGGGAATCTCCTGGTGGGGACACGGGGGTCTCCAGGTGGGGGACACAAGGGGGATCTCCTATTAGGGGACACGGGGATCTCCTGGTGGGGGATCTCCTGGTAGGGGACACGAGTGGGATTCTGCTGGTGGGGGAAATATGGGGGTCTCCTGGTGGGGAACACAGAGAGGGGCTCTCCTATTAGGGGACACAGGGGTTATCCAGGTGGGGGTTACAGAGGAGGGTTCTCCAGGTGGGGAACAAAGGGGGGAATCTCCTGGTGGGGGACACAAGGGGGGAATCTCCTGGTGGGGACACGGGGGTCTCCAGGTGGGGGACACAAGGGGGATCTCCTATTAGGGGACACGGGGATCTCCTGGTGGGGGATCTCCTGGTAGGGGACACGAGTGGGATTCTGCTGGTGGGGGAAATATGGGGGTCTCCTGGTGGGGAACACAGAGAGGGGCTCTCCTATTAGGGGACACAGGGGTTATCCAGGTGGGGGTTACAGAGGAGGGTTCTCCAGGTGGGGAACAAAGGGGGGAATCTCCTGGTGGGGGACACAAGGGGGGAATCTCCTGGTGGGGACACGGGGGTCTCCAGGTGGGGGACACAAGGGGGATCTCCTATTAGGGGACACGGGGATCTCCTGGTGGGGGATCTCCTGGTAGGGGACACAGGGGATCTCCTGGTGGGGGACACGAGTGGGATTCTGCTGGTGGGGGAAATATGGGGGTCTCCTGGTGGGGAACACAGAGAGGGGCTCTCCTATTAGGGGACACAGGTGTTATCCAGGTGGGGGTTACAGAGGAGGGTTCTCCAGGTGGGGAACAAAGGGGGGAATCTCCTGGTGGGGGACACAAGGGGGAATCTCCTGGTGGGGACACGGGGGTCTCCAGGTGGGGAACACAAGGGGGATCTCCTATTAGGGGACACTGGGGTCTCCAGGTGGGGGACACAAGAGGGACCTCCTGGTGGAGGACACGGGGGAATCTGCTGGTGGGGGAAACAGGGGGGGTCTCATGATGGGGGACACAGAGAGGGGGGTCTCCTATTAGGGGGGAATCTGGGGGGTGTATCCAGGTGGGGGTTACAGAGGGGGGGTCTCCAGGTGGGGGACACAAGGGGGGAATCTCCTGGTGGGGGACACGGAGGTCTCCAGGTGGGGGACACAAGGGGGGGATCTCCTGGTGGGGGAAACAGGGTTCTCCCAGTGGGGGATCTGGCACCTGACGTCACCCCACTCCGCACATTGTCTGACAGCAGGCCCCGACCTGCACACACGTGGGATCCGCCCACCTCTCCACCATCCCCTGCATCCCGGCAGCCGATTCGCTATGACGGTAGCTGCCTCAAGTTAAAGATATTCTGGCTTGTGACCTGTGGTGCGGGCCCCTCGGACGGAGCGGGCCCCTTACATGTGTACTGGCTGTACCCCCCTGATGGCGGCCCTGCACAGGGGGAATCTCCTGGTGCGGGACACAGGGGGGATCTCCTGGTGGGGGACATGGGGGGATCTCCTGGTGGGGGACACGGGGGGGATCTCCTTGTGGGGGACATGGGGGAGTCTCCTGGTGGAGGACACGGGGGCCCTCCTGGTGGGGGACACGGGGGCCTCCTGGTGGGGGGCACAGGGAAATTTGTTAGTTTCATATTAGCCGTTAATTTGTAAATTCAATTTGGATTCATATGAAATACAAATTTTCGTTAGGTTCGTTAACTTTTCGTAACAATTACGAACGTTTGTTATGATGAAATTAAAAGGCAAAAAATACGAGACCCCAAGGGGGAATCTCCTGGTGTGGGACACGGGGGTGTCCAGGTGCGGGACAGAAGGGGCATCTCCTGGTGGGGAACACGGGGAGGGGGGGTCTCCTGGTGGGGGACACGGGGGATCTCCTGGTGGGTGACACGGGGGATCTCCTGGTGGGGGACACGGGGGATCTCCTGGTGGGGGACACGGGGGATCTCCTGGTGGGGGACACGGGGGATCTCCTGGTGGGGGACACGGGGGGAACTCATGGTGGGGGACACGGGGGGAACTCATGGTGGGGGACACTGGGGGGGGGCTCCTGGTGGGGGACATAGAGAGGTGGGTCTCCTGGTGGGGGACACGGGGGGGAATCTCCTGGTGGGGGACACAGAGAGCATAGTCTCCTATTAGGGGACATGGGGATCGCCTGGTGGGGGACAAAGGGGATCTCCTAGTGGGGGACACAGGGAGGGGGATCTCCTGGTGGGGGACACGGGGGATCTCCTGGTTGGGGGATCTCCTGGTGGAGGACACAAGGGGGGGATCTGCTGGTGGGAGAAACAGGGAGGGGGCTACTGGTGGGGAACACAGAGGGGGGGGGGGTCTCCTATAAGGGGACATGGGGGGGGGGGCGTATCCAGGTGGGGGTTATAGAGGGGGGGACACAGGGGAGTATCTCCTGGTGGGGACACAAGGGGGGAATCTCCTGTGGGGGACATGGGGGATCTCCTGCTGGGGGACACGGGGAGGGGATCTCCTGGTGGGGGACACAAGGGGGATCTCCTGGTGGGGGATCTCCTGGTAGGCGACACAGGGGATCTCCTGGTGGGGGACACCGGGGGATCTGCTGGTGGGGAAAACATGGGGGGTCTCCTGGTGGGGAACACAGAGAGGGGGGTCTCCTATTAGGGGACACAGGGGTATCCAGGTGGGGGTTACATAGGGGGGTTCTCCAGGTGGGGAACAAAGGGGGGAATCTCCTGGTGGGGGACACAGGGGGGGATCTCCCTATTAGGGGACACAGGGGTCTCCAGGTGGTGGACACAAGGGGGATCTCCTCGTGGGTGACATGGGGGTCTCCAGGTGGGGGACACAAGGGGGGATCTCCTGCTGGGGGCTCCCGGGGAGGGTATCTCCTGGTGGGGGACAGGGGGGTCTCCTATTAGGGGCCACGGGAACGTATCCAGGTGGGGGTTACAGAGGGGGGGTCTCCAGGTGGGGGAGGGAGACAAACACACAATAAGATATTTCAAAGAAAGTAGAGAAGGAAAGAAAACAATTACATCTCCAGTAACGTGTTTATCTGGGCGGGGCTGAGATCACATGATTCGGGCCGGACTGGGCGGGTCACATGACTCGGGATGGCGGCGATCTCTGTCACTTTTCTCCTCTGGCTCTCCGGTGTTCGGTGGATCTCCGGATATTTATTGACTGACCAAGGGGGGCTGGGCCGAGAGTTCGACGGGATTGGGGCTGTGAGCGGAGGAGGGGTAAGTGACCCCTGGGCGGTGGAGCTACAGGTGTAATGGGGAGAAATGGGGGGGGGGGGATGATCTGCAGGTGTAGATATGGGGGGGATGATCTGCAGGTGTAGATATGGGGGGGGAGGGAGATGATCTGCAGGTGTAGATATGGAGGGGGGGGGGGGAGATGATCTGCAGGTGTAGATATGGAGGGGGGGGGGGGAGATGATCTGCAGGTGTAGATATGGAGGGGGGGGGGGAGATGATCTGCAGGTGTAGATATGGAGGGGGGGGGGAGATGATCTGCAGGTGTAGATATGGAGGGGGGGGGGAGATGATCTGCAGGTGTAGATATGGAGGGGGGGGGGGAGATGATCTGCAGGTGTAGATATGGAGGGGGGGGGGGAGATGATCTGCAGGTGTAGATATGGAGGGGGGGGGGAGATGATCTGCAGGTGTAGATATGGAGGGGGGGGGGGAGATGATCTGCAGGTGTAGATATGGAGGGGGGGGAGATGATCTGCAGGTGTAGATATGGAGGGGGGGGAGATGATCTGCAGGTGTAGATATGGAGGGGGGGGGAGATGATCTGCAGGTGTAGATATGGAGGGGGGGGGAGATGATCTGCAGGTGTAGATATGGAGGGGGGGGGAGATGATCTGCAGGTGTAGATATGGAGGGGGGGGGGAGATGATCTGCAGGTGTAGATATGGAGGGGGGGGAGATGATCTGCAGGTGTAGATATGGAGGGGGGGGGAGATGATCTGCAGGTGTAGATATGGAGGGGGGGGGAGATGATCTGCAGGTGTAGATATGGAGGGGGGGGGGAGATGATCTGCAGGTGTAGATATGGAGGGGGGGGGGGGGAGATGATCTGCAGGTGTAGATATGGAGGGGGGGGAGATGATCTGCAGGTGTAGATATGGAGGGGGGGGAGATGATCTGCAGGTGTAGATATGGAGGGGGGGGGATGATCTGCAGGTGTAGATATGGAGGGGGGGGAGATGATCTGCAGGTGTAGATATGGAGGGGGGGATGATCTGCAGGTGTAGATATGGAGGGGGGGGGATGATCTGCAGGTGTAGATATGGAGGGGGGGGGATGATCTGCAGGTGTAGATATGGAGGGGGGGGGGGAGATGATCTGCAGGTGTAGATATGGAGGGGGGGGGATGATCTGCAGGTGTAGATATGGAGGGGGGGGGATGATCTGCAGGTGTAGATATGGAGGGGGGGGGATGATCTGCAGGTGTAGATATGGAGGGGGGGGGAGATGATCTGCAGGTGTAGGATATGGAGGGGGGGGGGAGATGATCTGCAGGTGTAGATATGGAGGGGGGGGTGATCTGCAGGTGTAGATATGGAGGGGGGGGGGATGATCTGCAGGTGTAGATATGGAGGGGGGGGGGGGATGATCTGCAGGTGTAGATATGGAGGGGGGGGGGATGATCTGCAGGTGTAGATATGGAGGGGGGGGGGATGATCTGCAGGTGTAGATATGGAGGGGGGGGGGAGATGATCTGCAGGTGTAGATATGGAGGGGGGGGGGGATGATCTGCAGGTGTAGATATGGAGGGGGGGATGATCTGCAGGTGTAGATATGGAGGGGGGGGAGATGATCTGCAGGTGTAGATATGGAGGGGGGGGGGGAGATGATCTGCAGGTGTAGATATGGAGGGGGGGGGGAGATGATCTGCAGGTGTAGATATGGAGGGGGGGGGGATGATCTGCAGGTGTAGATATGGAGGGGGGGGGGATGATCTGCAGGTGTAGATATGGAGGGGGGGGATGATCTGCAGGTGTAGATATGGAGGGGGGGGGATGATCTGCAGGTGTAGATATGGAGGGGGGGGGATGATCTGCAGGTGTAGATATGGAGGGGGGGATGATCTGCAGGTGTAGATATGGAGGGGGGGGATGATCTGCAGGTGTAGATATGGAGGGGGGGGATGATCTGCAGGTGTAGATATGGAGGGGGGGGATGATCTGCAGGTGTAGATATGGAGGGGGGGGATGATCTGCAGGTGTAGATATGGAGGGGGGGGGGTGATCTGCAGGTGTAGATATGGAGGGGGGGGATGATCTGCAGGTGTAGATATGGAGGGGGGGGATGATCTGCAGGTGTAGATATGGAGGGGGGGGATGATCTGCAGGTGTAGATATGGAGGGGGGGGATGATCTGCAGGTGTAGATATGGAAGGGGGGGGATGATCTGCAGGTGTAGATATGGAGGGGGGGTGATCTGCAGGTGTAGATATGGAGGGGGGGGTGATCTGCAGGTGTAGATATGGAGGGGGGGAGATGATATGTAGATTAGATGGTGGGTGATCTATAGGTGTGGATGATCCTCCTCCTTGACCAGCACATTTCTCTATTTCTCTCTCCTCCAGGCCACGTCTCGTCTTCTGGTGAATTACCCGGAACCTCAGCGCTCTCACATTCTGGACTTCCTCTTCAGGGTGAGAGTCATTGCCCCTGTGCATAGATGGGGGGCGGCTGTGATGATGCGGTGCAGTGGTGCTCACACAGGCACCTCCCCCAACACCTGACATGAGCCTCGCAGTCACACCTTGTCAGCAGATAGCTTCTTCTACCTGGGACTGCGATCTTGTGTGATGGACGTGTCTCCATACCACACACATACTATATACACACATACATACCTCACATACACATATATTATGGATTTTTTTTTCAAACAAATATTTCCTGCATGGCAGAGGATCCCCAGAGCTGTATGGGTTAGGTAAAGAGGGAGAGTGGGGGGTGGAGGGAGAGTGGGGAGGTGGAGGGAGGGGGGGGGGGAGTGGGAGGTGGAGGGAGAGTGGGGGGTGGAGGGAGGAGGGAGAGTGTGAGGGGAAGGGGTGGAGTCAGGCCAGTTTCATCTCTGTACACAGCGGAGGTGGTGGAGGCCTGTGATGGTTTGTTGGAGAGCACAGAGAAGACCTTGTTGTGTTTATTCTGCTCACGCTGCAATGGAATCATATGATAACATTTCTCTGCAGGGCTCTATGGAGTTTTCTGTGCTGATAAAACATCAGATGACCCCACCATGGTGATGAGAACAGAGGACACACAGAACTATAGTTTTTTGTTTATTTTATTCCCTTTGCAGAGAATTGGTAATATTCTGTATTTCTGCACAGAGAACCTCCCGGCGGCGGTGTGCCCCCCCCCCCCTTCCCGGCGGCGGTGTGCCCCTGCCCCTCCCCCCCCCTTCCCGGCGGCGGTGTGCCCCTGCCCCTCCCCCCCCCTTCCCGGCGGCGGTGTGCCCCTGCCCCCCCCTTCCCGGCGGCGGTGTGCCCCTGCCCCCCCCTTCCCGGCGGCGGTGTGCCCCTGCCCCCCCCTTCCCGGCGGCGGTGTGCCCCTGCCCCCCCCTTCCCGGCGGCGGTGCCCCTGCCCCCCCCTTCCCGGCGGCGGTGTGCCCCTGCCCCCCCTTCCCGGCGGCGGTGTGCCCCTGCCCCCCCCTTCCCGGCGTCGGTGTTGCCCCTCCCCCCCCTTCCCGGCGTCGGTGTGCCCCTCCCCCCCCCTTCCCGGCGTCGGGTGGCCCCTCCCCCCCCCTTCCCGGCGTCGGTGTGCCCCTCCCCCCCCCTTCCCGGCGTCGGTGTGCCCCTCCCCCCCCCCTTCCCGGCGTCGGTGTGCCCCTCCCCCCCCCTTCCCGGCGTCGGTGTGCCCCTCCCCCCCCCCTTCCCGGCGTCGGTGTGTGGGGTTGTGTGATGGTTACTAGGGTGGTTATTTAGAGGGGGTTGCGATGGTTTCCAGGGTGGCTACTGAGGTGGAGGGAGGGTGTTGTGGTGGCTACTGTGGGTGGTTGCTAGGGTGGGTATTGAGAGGGGGCTTGTGTGATCGTTGCCAGGGTGGCTACTGGCTGGTGTTTGATGGATGCTAGGGTGGCTGCTGGGTGGGGGGGGGGGGGGGGCTGGGAGGGAGGGGTGTGTGATGGTTGCTAGGATGGGTTACAAAGCGTGGTGGGTATTTACTGAAGGAACATGGGTGATAGTTGCTGGGGGGTGGCTGTTAGGTGCTAAGGTGGTTACTGATTGGGGAGGGGGTGATGGTTGCTAAGGATTTGTACGAGGGTAAAGTTGTGCACAGGATGGTTACTGAGATGTGTTTGTGGGCTGGTTACCGGGGGTTGGTGTGGAGATGATTTTGGGGTGTGTGAAGATCAGGTGGGTGTCATATGACTTGTGCTCATCATTATTTTTTCTTTTCTTTCTCTAGCCGAATTTTGGGGCTTCTCTGCAGATTTTTTAAAGTGGAAATCGGAGGCGATGCACAGACTACAGGTACAGAACACTTTTATATCAGCCATTCTTAAACAAAAGACCAATGTCACTGACATCCGCCTTCCCCAGGGCCCGCCCCCGAGGATCACAGATCTCTCCCAGTAAGGATGCCGGCAGTCATTATGTTTAATTGGGTACAATCACGTCAGAGCTCCAAGTGAAATTAGCCGCCGATCCCTCCATGTCCACAGCAAAGGGGGGTGGGATACGTGTGAGACAGAGTGTCCGCTGTACTTCTGCTGTAACCGCCATACTCCACACCCTGTGTGTGTGTGTGTATATGTGTGTGTGTGTGTGTGTGTGTGTGTATGTATATGTATCTGTCTTTGATGCCCTGGAGGAGAGGCAAAACGTGTCACCGTAATTCCGGTATAATGAACCAGTGACGCTACTTCCGGTTCCCCTGGAAGGTGCGGACCCAGAAACACGCTGGTGCCTGTTTTTATCCGTCGTCTCGTGAGTGACATATGTTACCAGCGCAGTGTGTTTGTGTACTGGCGGTACTTCTCCTTTTCACCTCGTTATATCAGAATATCCTGGATCCTTCTGAGACCCCTTACTCCAAAATACGTTCTGGATAATTTGTGCTGCATCTCCCCAAAACCTTAAGCCTGTTTGACCCCTGGACTGCAAAGCTGAGGGTCCAGCAACTCTGGTGATTGGGGTCACAAGACTGGATCACCACCATTAAAGGAAGCGCTTTTTTTTTTTTTTTTTTTTTTAATAATTACTAAAGGAAGCACCTCCTCATCAAATTATTATTGAAAGCACTTAAAGTGGAAGTAAACCCTCCTATTTTCAGCCAAAGAAGCTGCCATCTTGGCCTCTTTAACTGTCATGATGCTGCACATGTGATCAGTTATGACCCCAGCCATTGGATGTTTGACAGTTTGGTTGAGAGCACAACTAATGTGACAGTTAGCATTTCCGGCATGCCGGGAATTTAAAGTTTTTTTTTTAAAACTATTAAATCAATGGGTTTACTTCCGCTTTAAGCACTTTTTAGTGTTCTATATTGTGGTCTATGTTATTGCATCATATATTACCACAGTGTTGGAGCAGTTTATATGTTTTTAAGTACTTTTCAAGCACTTTAATCCGCTAGCGTTGTTTATACTTTATTACTAACCAAACACTGCCATGAAGACCAAGGAACTCTCCAAACAAGTAAGGGACAATGTTGTTGAGAAGTCCAAGTCATGGTTAGGTTCTAAAAAATATCCAAATCTTTGATGATCCCTAGGAGCACCATCAAATCTATTATAACCAAATGGAAAGAACATGGCACAACGGCAAACCTGCCAAGAGACGGCCGCACACCAAAACTCACAGACCGGGCAAGGAGGGCATTAATCAGAGAGGCAACACGGAGACCTAAGGTAACCCTGGGGGAGCTGCAGTGTTCCACAGCAGAGACTGGAGTATCTCTACATAGGACGACAATAAGCCGCACACTCCATAGAGTTGGACTTTATGGCAGAGTGGCCAGAAGAAAGACATTACTTTCAGCAAAAAACAAAATTGCACATTTTGAGTTTGTGAAAAGGCATGTGGGAGACTCCCAGAATGTATGGAGGAAGGTGCTCTGGTCTGATGAGACTAAAATGTAACTTTTTGGTCATCAAAGAAAATGCTATGTCTGGCGCAAACCCAACACATCACATCACCCAAAGAACACCATCCCCACTGTGAAACATGGTGGTGGCAGCATCATGCTGGGGGGATGTTTTTCAGCTGTCAGGACTGGGAAACTGGTCAGAGTTGAGGGAAAGATGGATGGGTGCTAAATACAGGGATATTCTTCAGCAAAACCTGAACCACTCTGTGTGTGATTTGAGGCTAGGATGGAGGTTCACCTTCCAGCAGGACAATGACCCCAAACGCACTGCTAAAGCAACACTTGGGTGGTTTAAAGGGAAACATGTCAAAGCCCAGACCTCAATCTAATAGAAAATCTGTGGTCAGACTTAAAGATTGCTGTTCACAAGCGCAAA